>NC_052152.1:202670709-202994487 GCF_902713615.1 Scyliorhinus canicula | reverse complement strand
CCAGTGGCCATCGGACATTCCTCCCCAAAGGGAGCCTTCTCCAGGACCAATGGATGAGGAGCCATGTACGTGTCAGACTTGTGGGCGCCGACCCCATCGCGGACGCCGGTCCTGAGGGCGCCAGAGGCGCCGTCATTCCAAAAGAAACTGGGGCCAGCCCAGGGGCCATACCTTCCATTTGGATGAACCTGTGGTGACTACTCCTGAGGCGTAGTCCAGACGGAGGACGACTGCCTGCAGTTGCATTGTGTGGCAGCTCCCCGTGTGGCCCCCATTAAGGTGACAGTACAGGTCAATGGTCACCCACTTGAGTTGGAGTTGGACACTGGCGCAGCGGTCTCCGTGATCGCCCAGAGGACATTCGACTGCATCAAGCAGGATATACAGACCCTTACATTAACCGACACACAGGCCAGGTTGGTCACCTACACGGGGGAACCATTGGATATTGCAGGAACTATGGTGACCCCTGTTTTATTGACGCCAGGAGGGGCGTTTCCCACTTATCGTGGTGCGCGGCCACGGGCCCAGCCTGTTGGGTCGGGACTGGTTGCACCATTTGCGGCTGCAATGACAGCACATCCTCTAAACAGTTTCTGGAGGGTTGACCGAGGTGCTAGGACGATACCCAGATGTATTCCAGCCCGGTTTGGGGAAAATAAAAGGGGCCGTAGCCCGTATCTAAGTCGAACCAGGAGCCACGCCGCGCTATTTGCGGGCGCGCCGGGTGCCTTACGCCTTGCTCAAGAAGGTAGAAGGGGAGCTCACTCGTTTTGAGACTTTGGGTATTATCAGGCCCGTCCGTTTCGCTGACTGGGCACCACCTGTAAGGAAGCCAGATGCCGCAGTTCGCTTGTGCGGCGACTATAAACTTACAGTGAATACGGCTTCCCGACTAGACCGATATCCAATGCCTCGCATAGAGGATCTCTACGCGAAGCTTGCAGGCGGACTCTCGTTCACGAAATTAGATATGAGTCACACCTACCTACAATTGGAGCTGGACCCTGCCTCCCGGCCACATGTAACAATTAATACACACCGGGGCCTGTATGAATATACACGGTTGCTCTTTGGAGTATCCTCTGCTTGCCCTATTTTTCAACGCGTCATGGAGGGCATTTTGAGAGGTTTACCGTGTGTTGCTGTCTACTTAGATGACGTTTTGATTACGGGGACGTCGGAGCAGGAACATTTGAAAAATTTGGAGTGTCCTTTGACACTTTTCGGAGGCTGGAGTCCATTTACGTCGCACAAAGTGCATCTTTCAGGCGAAGGAAGTAGTCTACCTGGGTTATCAGGTGGACCGCGAAGGTTTGCACCCCGTCGCAGAGAAGGTGCGTGAAATTCAACAGGCCCCCGCCCCGACCGATACTTTGCATCTTCGTTCTTTTCTCGGCCTCGTAAACTATTACGGGAAGTTCCTCCCCAATCTGGCAACTACACTAGCCCCGTTGAACCTTCTGCTAAAGAAGAATCACACCTGGGTTTGGGGTCAGCCGCAAGAAACCGCTTTCCGGCGGGTAAAACAACAATTGTCGTTGTCTGGGTTACTAATCCACTATGATCCTGGAAAGCTTTGCTCATCACATGTGATGCATCCCCATATGGTATTGAGGCCATCCTGTCCCACAAGATGGAGAACGGGGCCGAGCGGCCGATTGCTTTCGCCTCCTGCATATATTGACTGCAGCGGAAAAAAAGTACGCGCAGATCGAGAAGGAGGGCCTGGCGGTGGTCTTTGCGGTGAAACGCTTCCACCAGTATGTGTATGGCCGCCACTTCACTATTGTGACTGATCATAAGCCTATGCTGGTACTTTTCCGAGAGGATAAGCCAATACCGCCCATTGCTTCCGCGCGGATCCAGCGCTGGGCTTTGTTGCTCGCTGCCTGTGAGTATTCTCTGGAGCACAAACCAGGAACCCAGATAGCGAATGCCGATGCACTGAGCCGATTGCCTTTATCAACCGGCCCCAGGTCAACCCCCACGACCGGTAAGGTGGTTGCAACCCTAAATTTTATGGGCAGCTTGCCCATCGCGGCATCACAGATCCCTGAGTGGACCCAGACGAAGCCAGTACTGTCAAACGTTCGGCACATAGTCCTGTATGGTGGGCAGCATAGACAGCTCCCAGGCGAGTTGCGGGCATTTTCCTCCAAGCTGTCAGAATTTAGCGTGGAAGTCGGCATTCTCTTGTGGGGGACGCGTGTGAGTGTCCCGGAAAAAGGACAGGAGCTGATACTAAGAGACTTGCGCAATGGGCATCCAGGTGTGACCAAAATGAAAATGTTGGCCTGGAGTTATGTCTGGTGGCCAGGCTTTGACACTGACATTAAGAAGGTGGCCCAAAACTGCTCCATTTGCCAGGAGCATCAGAAGCTTCCACCGGAGGCGCCCCTACATCGCTGGGAATGGCCAGGGCGGCTTTGGGCGTGCTTGCATGCGGATTTCGGCGGCCCTTTTCAAGGATCCATTTTCCTTCTATTAATCGATGCCCAATCTAAATGGTTAGAGGTGCATAAGATGGCAGGCACAATGTCCTGCGCAACAATCGAGAAGATGCATTTGTCTTTCAATACGCATGGCCTCCCCGAGGTTCTGGTCACAGGCAACGGCACTCCGTTCACAAGTGAGGAGTTTGCGAGGTTCATGAAGATGAACGGCATATGCCATATCCGCACGGCCCCATACCACCCGGCTTCAAATGGGTTGGCAGACATTCAAACGAGACCTAAAGAAACAGTCTTCCGGGTCGATGGACATGAGACTGGCTCGTTTTTGTTTTCATATAGGACCACCCCACATGCTGTGACTGGGATAGCTCCCGCAGAACTCCTAATGGGCCGGAAACTTCGCACCCGCCTTAGCATGATCTTCCCAGACATTGGCGCAAAAGTACGCCGCGCACAAGAACGGCAGGGACATGGTTTTTCTCGGCATCGGCCGATTCAGCAGTTTGCGCCTGGTGACCCAGTGTTCGTTCGGAATTTTGCTGGTGGTGCCCAGTGGGTCCCTGGCGTAATCTTTCGCCAAACGGGCCCTATCTCTTACCAGGTGCAAGCCCGGGGCGTCTCCAGCGTAAGCATGTAAACCACGTTCGGTCCAGAAGACCATCCCTTCCAAAGATTCGCCGCCCCGGAGCTAATTTCTACAGCCACAGAGACCAGACACACTGGAAAGTATTCCTCACAATCTTCCTCTGGTGCCGCATTCAAAGCCTGCGCAGGTCGTTGCAGAACCGCGTGGAGATAGACCACCCCACAAACGCCGAGATGACGGAGGCAGCAGACTCCGACTCCGAGATGGAGACACAGAACGCCTCAGAGGGGGAATCCTCAGGTCCACGGGCCGTGGATGAACAACCGTTACGCTGTTCATCACGGAAGCGCCGTTCTGTCTCGTTACACGCCGCCCGATCCAGCGCCTCGTGCGAATGGTGTCCGGACTGCGGCAAAACGAGTCCGACGCCCTCCTTCTCCAGGGTCTTCAGATTCCTTGGACTTTGGGGGGAGGGATGTTATAACCTGCCTGTTTACCACTGGCTGGGGACAAATGGAAATCCCACAGTCCTTTGGGAGTATGAGCTTCCCCAATGAGGGAGTGGAGAAATCATTAGCAGATTCCCTGCATAAATAAAGCTGGCCAGTTTGGAACCGGCTAGAGGAGAGTGAGCAGCAAGGGAAGTTGCTGCTGGTGTTGTGTATGTATATGTTATTGTAAATAAATGTTATTTCTTTCAACTCGTGCTAGATTCTTCGTGGCCCTCACAAGGTTTACCATTCAAGTTTTAGTGTTGCTCTAAAGCATCTTTTACATCTCATTTAAAAACACAAATATTTTATGAAACCCAGAATCACTGAATCCCAAACATTGTCCTTGTTAATTAGGACTGCATTATTCTGTTTACTGATCCGAAACAAAACAACAATGAAGAATACAATAGAAAAGATCAATCCTACTTGCATTTGTGTTCAACAGTAGTGCAGCTCCATTAACAAGATTGATAAGCTTTAACACATGAATATAAACCTGACTGGCAAGGTACTAAGTATTTTGACTCGGCAAGTTGTGAATACAAGCAGGAACCCCACCACCAGTTTAACTATCTGATTCTCTGCAGAATTTAGATCCTTTGGGAATTTATTAAACAGTATGGCTGAGATTCTAAAGAGCATAAACAATTTATAGCACCACAAGACCATAAGACATAGGAGCAGAATTAGGCCACTCAGCCTATCGAGTCTGCTCCGCCATTCAATCATGGCTGATATTTTTCTCATTCCCATTCTCCTGCCTTTCCCCCATAACCCCTGATCCTCTTATTAATCAAGAACCTATCTATATCTGTCTTAAAGACACTCAGTGATTTGGCCTCCACAGCCTTCTGTGGCAAAGAGTTCCACAGATTCACCACCCTCTGGCTGAAGAAATTCCTCCTCATCTCTGTTTCAAAGGATTGTCCCTTTGTGCTTCTGATTTCCAAAGGGGCCATTTGGCTTCCCGCAAGCCCCCAAAATGCTATTTGTTTCTTTAACTTCAGCCTCATGTGCATCTCTGCTCCCATTGGCCCATTATTGCCAAACCGTAAATTTTGCCATGACAGAAAAGCAAAATACTGAAGATGCTAAAATTCTGAATTGAAATCAGAAAATACTAGAAATATTCAGCAGGTGCGGCATCAATTCTAGAGAGAAACACTGTTAATGGCCCATGCCTTTGTCCATGTCAGAATGGAGGCAGGCAGACTTTAAAAATGGGAAACGGGACCTGATTCTAGGATTCTCACCCTCATTTCTGTTTCCAGGATTTTTTTCCAGCACTGTCTAAGGATACAGGTAGCGACGCAGCATTCCTGACCTTGCCAGCTCCATTGCAGGAATGGGTATTTCAAAACTGATGGGAGTTGGATCGGCTTTTTGCAGAGACAGATTTATGGTTCCTCAGGGGAGTCGTGAACTATGGGGGAAACCTAGTCTAGAGTTGGGAGCTTTGTTTGACTGATGGTTTTATTACCTGTAATTTCCTCTTTTAATGGTTTTTTGGTACATCTGTTTTATTTGGGCAAGGTTAAAGGTTTATTCAGTGGGACTTTAACTGCCGCTGTTTGATCAACAATTTTATGAAAATGTGAGAGGGGAATGGTTTTCAAATTTTTTTGATTTTTTTTTCATATAACATGAGCATTTCAAGCCTTTCTAGTATTATTAGATGGCTGATTACTTATGTACCTTGTCCATACTGGATGAGGGAGCATGGAGCCAACATGGGAACATTATGGGGGTGATGAAGGAGGCATGGAAACAGCAATGTCCCAGAAAAACAAAGGCATTCCATCCAGCCGACTTGCCTCCATGGCCATATCAGGCCTGGCACCAGAGGCAGCCGGCCCATGTCCAGCCCATGCCGCCTTTCCAACAGAAAAAAAGACAGAGACTTGATCACAGTGTTGGGAAAATTCATGACAGCTAATATCAGTTCTCCTGATGAAATTCTGGCCCAATATTTGAAGCATTTCATCAGACCTGGGAAAAGTTACAGATGTTTTAAGCAAGTGAAAGAAGAGGATAGGAAAAAGAGCAAAATGGAAGGCTTATGATAGGGTGGACAGCAGAAGAGAGTAAATGACAAAAGGGTTAGTGGTGTACGGTCAAAGGGAGTGGTAATGGGACAAGTATAGGAACAAAACATACCTCTGGAGAAGATGTGAATAGCAGAATGAACAGCAGCTGCGTGAATGAAAGAATAAAACCAAAACCAGCAAAGAAAAAGAAAAAAAAATGGATCAGATGTCATAGTCTGAAATTATTATACTCGATGTTGAATCCCAAAGGCTGCAAAATACCTAACTGATAGATGAAGTTCTCTTCATTGAGCCTGCATTGACTTCATTGGAATACTGCAGGAAACCGAGGATAAAGAGGTCCAGAATGGAAAGGCTCAGAAAAACCACCATGATTCTTGGCATTCCCTAACCAAACTTCTCTGCCTCTTCACCACCAAGACAATTCCCTTTGACTAATTTATTTGACCAAACGTGTGTCGCTCCTTCTAAGAGGTCCCTCCATGATTTTCCTTTTTTAATTGCACCTCTGTGAAACACTTTGAATGTTTTTTCCCCATGCTGAAACTGCGATGTAAATGCAAATTGTTATTCGTCAGTTTTCTATTTATTTCAATATAGAATCCAATTGATCACATACTAAACAAATAATTTGCATGAGAGTGCTATTTACAAGCTCAGGAAGTCTCAAAGCACTTTAGAGCCTTTTGAAGTGTGGTCATAGTTGCAACATCGGGAAACACAGCAACAAATATTCACACAAACTTCCAAAAACAACAATGAGATAAAGATACCAATTACTATTTTTAGTGACCTTAGCTGAGGAGTAAGTATTGACCAAGGCTTTAGGCAGGATAATAAATTGTTGGAGATTATGCAACAGTTGCAATTTCCATTTACACTGTACTCGTGTGAGACCTCAGTCTGCTTTGATTGATGACCTGAGTACTCAGGGGACAATCTGTCAAGGAACTGTCATTGTAATGTCTTTATCCCTTACCTAACTAACAATTAAAATCTGATCTATGTTGCTGTATAACAATATCATCATCATCACAGCAGTACCCAAAGAAGATCCAGGTCCCTTTAGAAAAAAGCCCTAATTGCACAATCTTCCATTTATTTTTCTGTTGAACAGTGAATTCAGAGATGCTACACATTGCGTCCAAAGTCAGCAAGGCATGTACAGCAATTATACAGACCATGTATAGTGTGCTGTATGTGCCAAGCAAACCAGAGATGCAATGAGAACACTTGGCAAGAATACAGGCATTTGAGGAAGCAATTGTATGGGATCACTCCCAGAAAATAATCCTGGAATTAACTGGAGATAAAAACTGATTTTGATAAACATAACTTAAGCAAGAAAATAAAGAGCTTGGGTAGCACGGTGGCACAGTGGCTAGCACTGCCGTCTCAAGGTGCTGAGGACGCGGGTTCGATCCCAGCCCCGGGTCACTGTCCGTGCGGAGTTTGCACATTCGCCCCATGTCTGCGTGGGTTCTCCCCCCCCCCCCCCCCCCCCCCCAGAACCCAAAGACGTGAAGGGTAGGTGAATTGGCCCTTAATTGGAAAAGAAATTGGGTACTCTAAATTTATTTGTAAAAAAAATAAAAAGTTTGCATTTAAATAATACCTTCATAATCTCAGGACATCTCAGAATACTTTGCAGTTAGTGAAGTATTTTTGAAGTACGGTCATTGTCATCATTACGGACACCACGGCAGCCAATTTTTACAGCATGGTTAACAAATATATGACCAAATAATTAATTTTCATGATGTTGGTTGAGGGAGAAATATTAGCCAGAACATCAGAAGTATTCCCCTACTCATCTTCAAATATTGTGTAATTGTAAAGTGTAAATTCTTCCTTGCATTCCCAGCAATGGAATTTTTATACTGTTTTTTGGCAACACAGGTCATGGCTATTGACGCAGCACTGATGCCATCAATGGAGTATAAGGCAGAATTATACAAATTAGCTTACCGGCAGATACACAAAGAATGGAAGCATCATACTTGAAAACCAATTTCTAATTTCAGCAGGTTTGTTCCCACATCTCACACAAAATCCCGAGAAATTTATATAATGTAAGATATAAACCTTGGCTTAATGTTTGCATCCTAGAGCTAGATTTTCCGGTGGGCATTGGGACTGTGACATTTGGCTCATATGGGGGACCTGAGTCTGCCAATGACATTAGTTTACCCAGTGGCACGCACTTCCAAGTGGCTGCCTCCACACTCACCATCCTCGGGCAGGCTCCCAAGGCTTTAAGTCCAATCAAAGGGCCCACAGCAATATCAGGCTGGCAGACTCAGCAGGCGGGTTGGGCACTGCCAAGGCAGGGCAGACGAATGTGAAGACATTTCAACATGGCTATCTGCAAAGAGGTGATCACTTAAAGAGGTCCGAAGCCACTGGGCTATGGGTTTGGAGGGCCACCAAGCTGAGTAAACAGGGTTGCAAACTTTCACCCTGGAGCCTCTTGCTTCCTGGGGAGGCAGCTGTGACTAAACTGGTAGCCTCTGCACACAGAGCTTTGAGGTCAGCAAAATACCAGTCCAGGGAACAAATGGTGCTTGAATAGGGCCTTAATATGATGAATTGGTTGCCCGGCTCCCAGTCAGCCCCAGGAAAATTCCTCTGAGGGAGAAATGTGGCATGGAGCTATCCCAAAGCGGCTCTCCAATTTTCCCAGCCCCAGTCCCGCAGTGCCATGAAAATTCAGCCCTAGTCTCTTAGTCAGAGGTCTGGTTCAAACTCCACACCGCAGATCTTAGCATATAGTTTAGGCTGACATTTCAGTGCAGTACTGAGGAAGTGCTGCACAGTGACAGGTGCCATCTTTCAGCTCAGATGTTGAAATGAGGCTTAGGCTGCCCTGGCTAGCTGCAAAGGTTCTTCTGGGACTATCTGAAGAGTAGGAGGTGTGCTCATGGTGTGCTGGCCAATATCTATCCCTCATCCAAAACCTAAAAAAAACTGACCATTTATTTCACTGCTGTATGTGGCAATTTGATGTCCACAAATTGACTATTGCATTACTACATTACAATTGTAGCCTCACTTCAAAAGTACTTCACTGCCTCCAAAACGGCTTTAGATGTCCTGAGATTATGAAAGGTGCTCTGGAAATACAACTCCTGTCTTTCTTAATCTGTGCAACATTTGAATGACAAAACTGTAAATCTACTATTGCTCTCAACTTGCATTGCTACTGCAAGATAACAAGACTGCTCCACTGGCAAAACAGCAGTAGCCTACCAGCTCAATAATAACTGATTACACAAAGCAACTTCCCCATTCGCTTTGTCAACCAGCAGTACATCAGGTATCATTTAGAATGCTATTTTGTCTTAAAACACATCCTGGAACACATTTCACAATGTCTCAGTTTATTGTGAAGGTTGTTAATAGTTACACAGTGTACCTGGAACATTAACATATAGTTAAGTAAAAAACTGCACTGCAGTTGCAAGGAAGAATAGGATTGGCCAGTTCCCCATGGGGAAACCGTAAATTAAGATAACCAAATTTAACCAAATAACCCCAAAGAAATTACCAACATGATTTCGCTTAACACATCAAATCAAAAGATAAATTTCACTTTGAATAGTCGATACAACATAGATATGTTTTACACACCACATGCTTTTGCATCACTCACTGAAATGAAATGAAAATGAAATGAAAATCGCTTATTGTCACAAGTAGGCTTCAAATGAAGTTACTGTGAAATGCCCCGAGTCGCCACATTCCGGCGCCTGTTTGGGGAGGCTGGTACGGGAATTGAACCCGTGCTGATTTCACTGCCGTTTTCGTCTCGCGCTCACCTCCACTTCAGCCGTTCCTCCCGTCTTCCACCTGTATTGTCCTTTTTCTCTGTTCCTATGGATGCCAAGTTTGTTATTGTTTCCCTGCCTCACCCACCACCCATCCCCCCCCCACCCCCCTGGTTCTCCTCTCTTGTTCCCTGTCTCTTCCCTCTTCCCCCCTCCCCCCGCTTCTGCCCCCTCCCCCCCTCCTGTGGTTCGCCTTTTCTTCCTCTTAGGTTTAGCTGTGCCCCCCCCCCTCCCCCCCCCCCCCCCCCCCCCACTCTTCCGGTCTATCTCTCCCTCTCATGCTTTGGCTGCTTTCCCCTGATTCTTGGCTATCTGGCTACTCTTCTGCTTGTTCGTTGGCCACAAACAGGTCCCAGACCAATTGGGTGAATGGCTCCCACGCTCTGTGGAAGCCGTTGCCTGACCCTCTAATTCTGATGTGTATAGATGTGGTACGACACTTCTACATAATATGATGTTCTCTAGTCATGCAGGGTGATCAGGAGTCACACTGACACAGCTTTCACCTGAAAGCTTCACAGGTACGATCATCATTATTAACAAGGCACACTTCTATGAATTCTCTGTCCCTCAGATCATTATGCCTGATGATGTAGCTTTCCAGGGTTTATTTTCAACTGATCAACCATTAAGACCCTGGTTCACAGTTTGGCCACTCATTCGAAACTACTGAGCTCTTTAACTTCTCTTATACAACACACTAGGTTTTAGACCTGGCAGGATGTAGGATGTGGCACTGTTGATGACTCCTTCCATCACTTTACTGATGACCAAGAGTAGACTGATGGGGTTCTAATTCTGATTGGTACATTATAAAGAGGATGTGTTGCTGGAGAGGGTGCATTGGTGATTCACCAGGATGTTGCCTGGGATCGAACATTTAAGTTATGAAGAGAGATTGGATAGGTTTAGTTTGTTTTTGCTGGAGAGGTGAAGATTGAGGGGGCGACCTGATCGAGGTGTACAAGATTACAAGGGAAATGGGCAGGGAGGATTGGGAACGGGAACAGCTGTTCCCCTTAGTTGAAGGGTTAGTTACAAGGGGACACAAGTTCAAGATCAGGGACAGGAGGTTTATTTTGAGGAAAAACCTTTTTACTCAGAGAGTGGTGACAGTCTGGAATGCACTGTCTGAGAGGGTGGTAGAGGCGGGTTGCCTTACATCATTTAAGAAGCACCTGGATGAGCACTTTGCACGTCATAGTATTCAAGGCTAAGGGTCAAGTGCTGGAAATGGGATTAGGTAGGCAGGTCAGGTGTTTTTCATGAGTCGGTGCAGACCTGATGGGCCGAAGGGTCTCTTCTGTGCTGTATTATTCTGTGATTCAGTACAAAAACTCTGGTCTACCCAGAAATGTACAAAATTGCCCTGGTATGTACTGTACACAAAAGAGCAGGACAGATCCAACCTGGCCAATTGGCACCCCATCAGTCTTCTCTTGGTCATCAGTAACATGATGGAAGGAGTCATCAACAGTGTTATCAAGTAGCACTTGCTGAGCAATAACATGCTCACTGATGCTGAGTTTGGGTTCAGTAAGGTCACTCAGCTCCTTACCTTATTGCAGCCTTGGTTCAAACAAGGGGCTTTTCACAGTAACTTCATTGAAGCCTACTTGTGACAATAAGCGATTATATTATTATTTTTATTAACATGGTCAAAAGAGCTGAACTCCAGAGTTGAGGTGAAAATCACTACCCTTGACTTCAAGGCAGCATTTAGCCCAGTGCAACAACAAGGAACCTCAGCAAAACTGGAGTATGTAGGAATCAGGGGAAACACTCTCTACTGGATGGAATCATACCGAGCACAAAGATTGATGGTTGCAGGTACTTGGACTGTAGATGGTTTTGATTGTGCTGCAGAAGCCATACACATTGTGGCTGTCAGTGAGTTGCTGAGTCTCCTGTGCTCTTTCCACCCACCAGCTGTTCTGTAGGTCGTGGGTTCATTGTTGAACCTCAGCCTTCAGTTGCCTGTAGGCTTGGTTCCTCTCACTCGAGTTGTAGTGGAGCTGCCAGTTCAGGAACGTCTTGCACTTGTGGTCAAGAAGATCCTGGATCTCCTTATCATTCTGACGATCAACCACAAGATGCACTGCAGTAACTCACCAAGGCCCTTGGTTAGCACATTCCAAACCAACTACTTTTACCATTTAGAAGGATGAGAACAGCAGACACATGGAAACACCACTACCTGGAAGTTCCCCCAAGTCACACACCACCCTGACTTGAAAAATAATAATAATAATCTTTATTAGTGTCACAAGTAGGCTTACATTAACACTTTAATGAAGTTACTGTGAGAATCCCCGAATCGTCACATTCGGGTACACTGAGGGAGAATTCAGAATGTCCAACTGCTGTTCCTCCACTGCCACTGAGTCAAAATTCTGGACTTCCCTCCCTACCAGCACTCTGGGTGTATCTATATACATAGATTGCAGTGGTTCAAGGTCGTTCACCGCCACCGTCTCAAGGGCAACTCGGAGTGAGCAATAAATGCACATCCACATCCCATGAGTTAATATATTAAAAAAAGTTTCACAAGAATGATAAACCTTTATCAGCACATCAGAGGCCCTTACTTACCCTTATAATAGTGCCATGGGATATTTTACACCCCCTGAGAGGGCAGGCAAGGCCTTAATTTATCAGCAACTCCAAAGAATGAGGTAGATTGCCACAACAAGTCCCAACTGGGGCTGGTTTAGCACAGGGCTAAATCTCTGGCTTTTAAAGCAGACCAAGGAAGGCCAGCAGCATGGGTTCAATTCCCGTACCAGCCTTCCCGAACAGGTGCCGGAATGTGGCAACTGGGGGCTTTTCACAGTAACTTCATTTGAAGGCTACTTGCTACAATAAGCGATTTTCATTTCATTTCACCTACCGTGTCTTTGCAGATCTAAGGTTTTTCTCAGAGCCTACAGCACCAAGAACAACCCTGCTATAAAATGCGGCTTTGTTTTTGGGGGGTTCTCTGCCGAGGCCGCACTTACCTCACTTCCTGCACAGATGAGCTGAGCTATTTTTAAATGCCACCCAGATCTCTAAATCCCCCATCTCAGCCTCCGGACCCCCCCCCCCCCCCACCCCCCCCCCCCCCCAATTTACCGATTAAGGGGTCCTCAAACCTTCCTTCACCCCACCTCATAAGGGCAGTGAGCCCCCGGACCTGTGTTACGTTCTGTGTTGTGGCCATGGTAAAGATGCACACAGAACATCTAGTTCTTTACTAGTAGGATAGTTTATTGACAAAATGAACACGTGGAAAGAAAACTAATGAACTATAATACAAACGGTAACAAATAAATGAATTCTCCTGGAGCTACTTCTAATGTGACTGTCCTCTAGTATGACTTACTACCAACTGCCGGATCTCTGGAGTCACATGGTGGAGCTCTTTTGCCACCTGCTGGTCAGAGGTCGTATAGATAACTATACACAGTAATAGATAACAGTATACATTACTTTGAATATGCATATTACCACATCCCCCTTCTTATGGAAATGTTAACATTTACAAATGTAACTATGCTTCACCAAACATGATATGCATAACAATTTCAAACATGTAACATATACAAATTTAACTGTGCTCGGCCAAACATGATATGCATAACAATTTCAGACATATAACTGTACACAGATCACTACAAGTTCAGAATCTCGGGTTTACGATGTAATCTGGTTGATCTCCTGAGCAATGACTGAATAGGCGACCGTGTTCCATCTTCATTTATTGTTGGTGTTCCTGCTTGTTCTGCATTTATTGCTGCAGGTATTTCTCGGAGTGCTGGCTCTGATTGGTGGCCTGTATCCTCTTCAAGTGTTTTGGGATTACATACTAACTCTTCTGTTGAACCCAAAAGAAAGAGATGTTGAACTTTAAACAGCGCTCTTTGGTTTCTCCACAAGACTGAGCCATCCTCAGTGATGATGTGAAACGAATGTGGACCTGCCTGTTGCAGTACCTTTGCATGCCTTGACCATCTGTTTCCACTGGTATCCTCCAGTCTAACCGTGTCACCTGGATGCACTGGCTGGAGCTACCTTGCCAATCTACCATAGAAACCTTTCTGCCTCCTTTTCTGAAGAAGCAGTTTCCGCTCCAGTCGTTAATCTACAGGGTGAGTGGTAATGGAAAGCAGGGTCGTTTGTAGCTGCCTATTCATCAGCAGCTGCGCTGGCGACAGCCCATTGACAAGTGGTGCAGAACGATAGCTGAAAAGTTCCAGATAAATGTCTTCCTGGCGGTCAATGGCTTTTTTCGGCAGCTGTTTAACAATGTGCATGCCCTTTTCTGCCTTCCCGTGTGACTGAGGATATAAAGGACTTGATGTAATGTGCTTAAAATCATGACAGGTGAACTCAGTCCACTCATAGTTTTTGAAGCAGGGATCATTGTCAGTCATAACTGCGTTTGGTATCCCATGCCAGACAAAAATCTCTTTAGCGTGTTGGATAACACACCGAGCAGTCTCGTTCACTAGCTGCGCTACCTCCAGATCATTAGAGAAGTAGTCGATGACCAAAAGGTATTTTTTTCCTTAAAGTGAAAAAGGTCCATCCCCACCTTTTGCCAAGGGGTTGTGATGATTTCACCCATGTGGCTCTTTGCTCTGCTTGTACTGGAAGTTCTGAACAGTTATCAACCATGACTGCAATGAATTAGGTGATGCCTGGTCAATAAACTGTATCCCTGGCCCTGCGCTTGCACATTTCAATGCCCAGGTGCCCTTCATGGAGTTTCTTGAGAATGAGTGGCCTCAATGAATGCGGAATCACAATCTTGTGCTGTCACAGTAGAAATCCATTGGCCTCACTCAACTCTGCCCTCACCTTGTAATAACCCGACCAGGAGCTCTTCGGCCACCCCTCGTGGAGATACTTTATTACTTTTTGTAGGACTTTGTCCTTGGCTGTTTCTTCCTTTATTAGACGCAACTTACCATCAGATACTGGAAGAGATGCAGCGATGAGATTAACATGGACTTGCACATCCTCATCAACCAGGTCTTTAATGCCCATGGTTCGAAAAAGTGTGTCAACAACAATGGGATGCTTGCCTGGTGTAGATTGGTGTAGGTCAAAATCGTAGCGTTGTAGCTTCAACATCATGCGCTGGATCCTGAGAGACATTTTGCTCAAATTTTTTTATACAATTTTGACGAGTGGCCTGTGGTCAGTCTCCACAAGAATCGTCGGAAGACCATACATATAATCACTGAACTTGGCCAAACGACTGATTAACCCAAAGCATTCTTTTTCAATTTGCGCATACGTGCACTCCATCTCTGAATGTGTATCCCACAGGTAGCCAGCTGTCTTCTGCATTCTGCTGCAGTAACACCACTCCCAGGCCATCCTTAGGTGCATTGGATGAAATTTTGATCTTTTTCACAGGGTCAAAAAACATTAGAACTGGTGCTGTAGTCAAGGAGATTTGCAATGCTTGCCATTCCTGCTCAAGTCTGGGGGACCATTGGAACACGGCGTCCTTTTTGATCATATTTCGGAGGCGAGAGATTCTAGATGCCAGGTTGGGAATGAATTTGTCAACAAAGTTGATCATCCCTAACATCCATAGGATGCCTTTTTTGTCTGTGGGACATGGCATCATCAAAATAGCTTTTATCTTCTCTTGATCTGACTGCACACTTTGTAGAGAGAGCCTATCCCCCAAGAAGGTGATGCTGTCAACCCCAATTTGATACTTTGCTTTTTTAAGCTTTTAGCCATTTTCTGTATACTTTTTAAGATCCTGAGAAGCCTTTTGTCATACTCGTCGCGTGTGGACCCCAAAATTATTATGTCATCCACATAGACTTGGACATCTGGTAACCCTTCATCTACATGCTCCATGGCACGATGGAAAATTTCTGAAGCAGAAATTATGCAAAATGACATCCGAAGGAAACAATAGCGGTCAAAGGGTGTGTTAAACGTACACAGCTTTGTGCTCGCTTTGTCCAGTTTGAGCTGCCAAAAGCCTTGTGACGCGTCCAACTTGCTGAAACATGTCGCTCCAGCCATATCGCAAGTTATTTCCTCCCTCTTCGGAATTGGGTAGTGCTCTCTCTTGATGTTAAGTTTCAGGTCTTTGGGGTCTTGACACCATAGAGTTAACCCAGTTTGTAGGTTCCTCTGTGCTTTTGATGATTCATGGAGCTGTTATTCTGTCTAACTCGGCCTTCAATTTGTCCTTCAATGGAGCTGGTGCACACCTCGACGCGTGTATGACTGGCTTCGCATTCTCCTACAATTTGATGCAGTACGTAAAAGGCAGAGTGCTAAAACCTTGAAATATCTCCAGAAAGTCCTTTATGATGGATTCTAAGGATGTATGTTGGCTGGGTACCATGCTTTCTGCACAGTAAACCCGCTTAACGAGCCCAAGCGCTTCACACGCTTCCATTCCTGAGTGATTTCAGCTCTGTCTTCACATTGGAAAATTTAATCACACAAGTTCTGTATTTTACAGCTACTGCGAGCTCACATGTTCCTAACGTTGTAATCTCATTACCATTATAATTCTTCAGTAGTACTGAGTGACAAATTATTTTTGGTTTAGTTTTCAGCCCTTTTAAAGCTGATAAAGTGATAAGGATGGTCCTCGCTCCCGTGTCGAGCTTGCATTTGATTAATGTGCCATTAGCCATCAACAGAATCGTCCACCTATCTTCTATGGTATTCGCAACCGCATCACTATGGCTGCAAATTGTGAGGAAAAATTTGCCGTTTTGCCTGTTCGGACTACTCGTGTCTTCAGTCTAAACCATTTCAACAGCAGCCAGGTCTTCGATGCATATCTCATTCATTAAGTTAACTGGTCCTGTTTGGTTCCCTGTTGGATGTGAAAAACATTGCCTAGCAAAGTGATTTGTTGTTCTACACTTGGAACACACCTTCCCAAAACGGAGAACATTGTCACAGCAAATGTCGATTGCCGCATCGCTGGCACAAAATGGCGTATCCGGTCGGCCGCCCGAACTGAGATGTTTCTTTGACTGCGCCACTATGTTTATGGCGCTGGCGTCTTCTGCCACATTGGCGCCATAATGTTTCAGATTGAGCGTGCTAATCTGCTGTGCAGCTAGCTAGCTTGCGTGACAAATATTGATAGCATTTTCTTGCTGAAGCTCGTCTTCCCTCAATAGCCTCTTGCATACCTTATCATTCGATATCCCGAACATTATCTGATCACGGATCATCGATGACTTTAAAGTACTAAAATTGCACGACTGCGCATTCAACTGCAAGACAGTTAGAAAACTATCAAAAGTTTTGCCTGCCTTCTCAGTACGCGGACGAAAGATATACTGCTTGAACGTTTAATTTCTTTTCGGGGAGCAATGTCAATCAAAGTATTTTATTACTTCAGCGAAGGTTTCGTTTTCTGCTTCATTGTCGAACGCGAAGGTATTATAAATTTCAATGGCTTAAGAACCTGCTACTGTGAGCAGCAAAGCAATACACCTCATACCAGGCTGTGTCTGCAGGTCAAGGGTTGCAACATAAAGTTTGAATTGCTGCTTAAAAACACACCAATTCTCGCCTCCATTACCGGTGACTTGAAGCTGGTGAGGTGCTTTCCATTTCTAGCTTCACAGTCTTTCCATGCTTTGAGTTCCAATTGTCCATAGTTTACCAGGTAAGTACACAAATTTTCTTTTTTCCTTCTTCGGTCTGTTTCGTCCAGTCTTCTCCATAATTATCTTCAATTGTTCAACACTCTTGGTACCATGTTATGTTCTGTGTTGTGTCCGTGGCAAAGATGCACACAGAACATCGATTTCTTTATTAGTAAGATAGTTTATTGACAAAATGAATAAGTGGAAAAATAACTATCGAACTATAATACAAATGATAACGAATAAGTGAATTCTCCTAGAACTACTTATAATGTGACTGCCCTCGAGTACGACTTACTACCACCTGCCAGATCTCTGGAGTCACTTGGTGGATCTCTATCGCCACCTGCTGATCGGGGATTGTATGGATAACTATATACATTAATAGATAACTATATACATTACTGTGCATATGCATATCACCACACCCGGCATGGGCAACCTGGCACCCAGGCACTGCAAGCCTGATAGTGCCACCTAGTCTCCCTGGCAGTGCCAGGAAAGCACTGCAAGGGTGTCAGGGTAGCACTTCCAGGGAGCCCAGGTGGCATCGGGGGTGCCAGAGTACCACCCTTCCCAGAGCCCGACCACATGGGACCTCCGATCGCCTGGGAGATCCCCCTGCCCAAATGCTGTTACGCCTGATCTGCATTTGTGGAAACCAGTGCTATATGGCCCCACAGTGAGGCCTCCCAGACCTCATATCCCAAGGTCCCGGGCCTTGGGATACTCCACGGCAGACATACTTAAGTGAAGCAAACTTCTCACTTAAATATGCAAATCTGGTTCCCGCTCAGTAAGGGCAAGATCCGGACCCCGACGTCTCACAAAATCTTGTTACATTTCGTGATACATCCCAAGTGTCTTAAATCTCCAGAGAGGCCTCTCGTGAGATTTAAAGGCCTTGTCGCATCACTGAGCCGGGCGCGGCAAAGCCGTTTGATTGCGCCCCTAGATTGCTTGGAGTCGTCAAATGCAGTAATGGGACAAGAGCAAGCATAGGATGTGGGGGAATGGCATAAGACAAAACAAAGAGGAACAGGAGTAGGCCCACTCCACCCTTTTCACAGTAATTTCATTGCAGTGTTAACGTAAGCCTACTTGTGACACTAATAAAGATTATTATTATTCAATAGGATCATGGCTGATCTGACATTCCTCACATCCATTTTCCTACACTTTCCCCATTATCCTTGATTCCCTTACTGATTAGGAATCTATTTATCTCAGCCTTAAGTATACAAAAAGACTTTGCCTCCATTGCACTCTCTGGCAAAGAGTTCCAAACCATCTGAGAGAACAAATTCTTAAGAAGAAGGATGGAATAGCATGGGAGGGATGGGTGAGATGATAAACTAGGTTAGGATATGGGTGGCACAGTAGCTTCAGAGCGCCAGGGTTCCAGGTTCGATTCCTGGCTTGGGTCACTGTCTGTGCGGAGTCTGCACATTGTCTGCATGGGTTTCCTCCAGGTGCTTCGGTTTCCTCCCACAAGTCCCGAAAGATGTGCATGTTAGGTCATTTGGACATTCTGAATTCCCCCTCAGTGTACCCGAACAAGTGCCGGAATGTGGCGACTAGGGGCTTTTCACAGTAACTTCATTGCAGTGTTAATGTAAGCTTACTTGTGACAATAAAGATTATTATTGTATACTAATTTGACCACCACTGTTTTATGGGTCTCTGCTCGTTATATATCTCTAATCAGTAATAATTTATCGAACAATAATTAATTTAAAATAATGGGAGACACACAGCAGATCCGTTGGCAACTAAAATGTTAGTATAGAGAACCTTCCAATTCTGAATGATTTAATATTCAAAAGTCACAGCACAATGACATAAATGGCGACAGACATGACATAGAAGTAAATAAACATCGAAGAGTCCTGTGCGGTCTGCCGCCAGGCTGCAGCTCCTAAACTGGAGCTTCAGTAGCATTGAGATTATTTTACTGGACTAGTAATCCTGAGACCTGGTCTAATAATGTTGACTTATGAAGTTCAAATGCTACCAGAGCAGCTTGGTAATATAAATTTATGACTTAAGATCGAATAAAAAGCTAGTTTGGTGACCATGAAATCAGCAGATTATCATAAAACCCCATCTGGTTCATTCATGTCCTTTAGGGAAGGAAATCTGCCATTCTTATCCAGTTTTGCCTCCATGTCCACAGCTATGATGTTAACTCTTAACTCTCTCTCAACTGGCCTGACAAGCTGCTTAATTATATCCAGGAAGGTAGCTTTCCCCCATCTTCTCAATAGGACTGGGCATTACATTTTGAGCATGCTATCAATGCCCCCATCCTATGAATGAATCATTAACAAAAAGGCGGCAACTGACCAAGCTAAATATCGAAGATCCGGTCATTTAGAAATTCTCAATCTGCCCGGGTATCTGCGATGAGGTATCAGCAGAATCTGCATTACTCAGCCTTGCCAGAGCTATTGCCTGCCAACAAATGGCACTGCACCCCTCCCACATTCCCAATAAAGAGCACAGTTTCCATCCAAAACAGCTTTTTAATTGTCCAGATCCTAATGGACCACCTATGTGATTCCTCCATTTTATTTTTATTTCAGATTTCCAGCCTTTGCAGCTTTTCACTTTACCTCAGCAATTAATGAGAGATGTTCCAGCAACAAACAGTGAAGTGGAATTCAATTCAAAGGCAATGGAATTTAGATTACAGCCTTAAATTTTTTCAATCGTCCAAACTTTTCACATGCACACATACACAGACATACTCTTTTAATTTAATATGGAACGCATTTCAATTCTAGAATTGTTTTGTGCTGCCAATGTTAACCGTTAGTTTGTAGTGATGTCCACATTACAAAATCAACTACTGTGACACAATAAGGTGACTATGGAGCCATAGGTTGCAACTTTCACACTCACATTTCTCTGTGTGGTGAATTGACAACCTCATCTATTCTGCTGTGAAAAGACAGTAAATAGAAGTCAAATGCTCCCCTGCATTTGGAGCAAGGAAACAGAACAATCAGGAGAGTCACCACTCGTTCTCATACACCCTCCCCTTGACAGCATCCTTCAAAGGCTTTTAGCTTGGGTTGATAAAAAAACTAAAAGAATGACAAGAGAACGCCTCTTTTCCCCAAGACTAAAGTATAAATAAGGTGCAGTGCATCGATCCGAGAAATTAATTAACCAATGCACTGTATTAGTTTACCAGGTCTTCCAGAGTTCCTCAAAGTTCCCCTTTTCAATATTCTGGTTTAACCTTTGCCACTGACAGTTGTTGCAATTATCTTTATTGGGTAAAAAAAAGTCACAACCATGAAGTAGAAAAGCTTTGCCTTGTTCATAAAAATATATTCAGGATCGCCATCTCCTTCCTGTATTTTAGTATTTTACTCACCACCCCATCCTATTCAGCATTGTACAATGCTGAGATTTTGAACATTTGCAGTTTGAAACTTTAAAAGTCCTGTTTTAGAGGGCGGCCAACAATATCAATTCATGACTTTAAAGTCTGTTCAACATCCCCACCGTATCTTTCAAGATGGTTGCACCATTGACTAGGGCTAGCATTTTTTCGAAGCCAAGCACCCTGGCAAAACAAATGAGCATTTATCGGCATGCATCGCGATTTCATCATTGTGATGTTGAAAATCCAAGTAACTCGCCACATTTCACACGCTCACAATTTGATGTTGAAATTGTTTTTAAACAAGACTTTGATTCTTCATTTTACTGGGGGGGGGGGGGGGGGGGGCATTTAGCCATGTCAGATTTGGGGACCTGTTTGCTGTTAATGCAACTTCCACAGGTGAAGGGAATCCAGGGCTCCCAGCACCATAATGTTCACAATGTCCATGGAATATCGCCTGAAAGGTTACAGAGAGAGAGAGGGAAAAGCACAGACACAGACATGCAAAATAATGACAACTTGAGACCTGGTGTGAAGCAGAGAATTAGAGAAGCAAGGCACACACTTATTGCACGTACAGGGAATATAATCCACGCATTGTGATGAACGGTTGCTGTCAAAGGCAAAAAGGCAAGAGATGTGTCTTGCTCCTGGGAGTTTGCCATCTTGACTGTGGGATGAAGGGAAGACAAAAGGGGCAGATAGAGAGGGAGAGGAGGAGGGAGGAAGGTGACAGCTGAGAGGGAAGAATATGCACCTTACAGATGGGAATAGCAGTGAGCACTGTCCACACAAACTGGGCAACACAGACTGTGTTCCCAGCCACAGTTTGTCAGAACAATCCCAGATGCGGGAAGAGTTGGACAGTCAGGATGGCAAGAGTGGCCGGACACACACACACACACACACAGGATGACGGACAATGTCAGCCGCAGGGTGAGGGAGGGGGGGGCGAGCTTTACCTCCTCGAGTGCAGTCACTGTGTTCCTGCAGTTTGCCATTTTGGTGGTGAAGGAGGAGGTGGTCGGCGAGCTGTGGTCCTCCAGAGTTTCGCAGATGAATTCTTGCACAGAGATCACCTCCGGCATCTTCCCCGCTCTGCTGCTCCGCTGGCTGTGGGCTGGAAATGTGAGGGCTGTTAGCGGGGCGATCGGATCGGGAATGGGGAAGGGAGGGGAGATCGATCCTGGACGGCCAGCAGCGATGACAGACGTACAGCCGCCTCCTGCTGCTGCAGCCGCCCGCCCGCCTCTGCCGGCGGTGCAGGGCTTCACAGGCTCGGGGGTGGGGGGGGGGGGCAGCGCGCGCCGCGCACGCGCACCGACCGGCCTAGCACGCGCACACCCACTGGCGGCACCAACCGCCGCGCCGCGCGCCTCTCGAAGCGCCAACCGCCGCCGCTCGCGCTGCCCCGCCCGCTTCAGGCAGCTCGGCCGATCCCCATCCGGACGGGAACAACACTCACCAAGATTCCTCCTTCTTCCCCGCGCATTGCCCCATCTGACATGGAGTCAGCTCAACACCACGGCGGCTGGTCACCCGACTCCCACCACCGGAATCCCTGACAGTGCAGAAGGAGGCCATTCGTCCCGTCGAGTCTGCACCGACCCTCCCAAAGAGAACCCCCCACCCTCTCCCTGTGATCCCCAGAAGCTTTATGGACGCCGCAAGGGGCAATTTAACGCGCCAATCCACCTAACATCTTTGGAGTGCGGGAGGAAGCCGGAGCACCCGGAGGAAACCTGCGCAGACACGGGGAGAACGTGCAGACCCCGCACAGTCCACCCGAGGCCAGAATCGAACCTGGGACCCTGCTGCTGAGCAGCAGCAGTGCTAACCAAAGTCTTGACAAAGGTTCATCTGGACTTGAAACGTTGGGGGCGATTCTCCCAAATGGAGCCCAAGTGTTTGCGCCGTCGTGAACGCTGTCGCGTTTCCCGACGGCGCGAAGCGGGCCCGGGTACGACCGATTCAGGCCCCTACAGGTGCTGGAGCGGTTCACACTGGGGACTTCTTCCGTGCGCCGTCCCCAACTCAACATGGCGTTGGTGTGCAGGGGCCGGCTGCGCCAGAAAGTAGGCCCGGGTGGGGAGAGGCCGACCCGCCAATCGGTGGGCCCCGATCGTGGGCCAGACCCCATCAGAGGGCCCCAGTCCCCACCCCGGGGACAGAGCCCCCCTTCCCCCCCTTACAGGCCGCCCCCAACCGTTCGCGCAGATTTCCCGCCGGCAGTGACCAGGGATGAATGCCACTGGCGGGACTCTGTTGTACTCGCTCAGCCCATCCGGGCCGGAGAATCGGTGGCCCGCCGATTCCAGCAGCCGGCGCCGCGCCAACCGTGCCGGTGTAAATGGCGCCGATTCTCCGCACCTCGGAGAATCGCGCGCTGGTGTCGTGCGGTTGCGGCAATTCTCGGCCCGGCGCGGGGCTTGGAGAATCGCCTCCGTTATCTCTTTTCTCTCCCTACAGATGCTGCCACATCTGCTGAGATTTTCCAGCATTTTCTCTTTTGGTTCTACTTTTTCCATACCTGTCCATACCATACCAGGTGTCGGAATGTGGTGACTAGGGGCTTTTCACAGTAACTTCATTGAAGCCTACTTGTGATAACGAGATTATTATTATATTATTATTATCATCTTGTATATCTCAATTTTGATCTCCCCTCATTCTTCTAAACTCTCGTGAGGATGGGCCTAAACTGCTCAATCTCTATTCATAATTTATGCCAGGCTGGGAACCAGATCATGGCTAACCAGGAGCCTTACTGCCTGTCAGATTAGGCATGTTGGACAGATTTACAGGTTGACAATGTGTTTGGCCATGTTTATGAGCACACCTTCTTTGGCCATCAGTTCCTGGGGTCAGACTCTAAACTAGAGCTTCTGGCTCAGAGATAGGGATGCTTCCCACTAAACCAAAAGACGACCCATTCAGCTCAGATATTTTCTTATTCACCCTAATATTAATTGACTGAGGTTTCCCCCCCCCATCTCAGTGGGTACTCTCTCTGGGCCCTTGATCCAGACAGGTGTCATGTGTTTTGGACCCCCCCCCCCCCCCCCAAGTCCAGATGTGATGCTTCACTCAGTACTGAGAGAGTCTTCGGTTATCACTCGCTAACGAGTATGATTGTCCGCCTAAGAAACTCTTGTGTTATTTGTCATGCTTTCTGTGCATCCTTGAGTGGCTGATGAGCCCGATCCTAGAGCCGCATTTTTGACCATACATTGGACAGGTGTTTCCAGGAGGTGGGTATTCCTTTCTCAGGCTCCTTTTCCAGGCCCCCTCTTGCCATCAGGTCTCCGAGAAGAATTGTGTCCCTTCAATTAGGAGGTTCCTCCAGGTAGGTTTCTTCTGAGCAAGGGTCTCCCAGGCATTGCTGTCTGTTGTATTTCTTGAGGTAAGCCTTCAGGGTGCCTTTGAAGCACTTACTTTGCCCTCCTCTTGTTTGGAGCAAAGAAGATTTACTTTGGCAGTTGGGATTCTGACATCCTAAACACATGGCCGGCCCAGCCGAGTTGGTTTCAAATGATCATAGCCTCAATGCTGGTGCTCTTGGCTCCTTCAAGGACACTGATGTTAGTATGCCTGTCCTCCCAGCTGATGCAGAGAATCCATCTCAGACAACATTGATGGTACTGCTTGAGGTGCCGTTTGTACGTAGTCCAGGTTTTTGAGCCATATCGAAGAGTTGGGAGGATAATCACCTTGTACACGAGGATCTTGGTGTCAGCACAGATGTCAAAGCGGTCGGCAAAGACTCTCATCCTTAGGCGTCCAAAGGAAGTGCTCACGGATTGGATACGATGTTGGATCTCCACAGCGATGTCAGTCTTAGAGGAGAGGTGGCTCCCCAGGTTATAGGAAATGCTCCACTTTTGGGAGGGTTTGTTCATTCATTTTGATGGAGGGAGAAACCGGATCTTTCCCTGGGGTGGGTTCGTAAAGGACTTGAGTTTTCTTGAGGTTGAGGTGGAGACCGATTCTTCAGAATGCTTCCGTGAAATTGTCAAGCATGGCTTGGAGATTCTCTTCTGAGAAAATGGAGATGGCGATGGCATCCGCATACTGAAGTCCCGTGAGTGATGTCTGTGTCGTTTTCTTCTTGGATTTCAACCAGTTGAGGTTGAAAAGTTTTCCATCCATCTTGTAGACAATGTTTACTTCACTGCACCACAAGACCACACATTCAGTTCAGATATTTTCTTATTGACCCCAATATTAATTGACTGAAGTTTCAGCCCTATCTCAGTGGGCACTCTCTCTGGGCCCCTGAGCCAAACAGGTGTGCATGTGTTTAAGTGCCTCCCCCCATTCCAGCATGGGAGTCTAGAGCTGCTGCCCCACTGCCAGTATTGAGAGAGTACTGCACTGTCAAAGATGCCCCATCTTTCAGATAAGTGTTTTAAACCTAGACCCCGTCACCCCTCTCAGGTGGATGTAAAAGAAACCATGGCACGATTTGGAAGAAGAGCAGGTAGTTTTCCCTGCTGCCCAGGCCAGTAGTTATTCCTCAAGTAAACTGCACGAAAAAACAAATTATCTGGTCATTGTCACATTGCTCTTTGTGGAGCTTGCTGTGCATAAATTGCCCACTGTGTTTCCCACTTTCTAGCAGTGACTGCACTTATAAAATACTTTAAAGCACTTTCAGACAACCAGTGGTCATGTAAGGCACAATCTAAGTGGAAGTATTTCTGTTAACAGTAAGTGTGTTTAGCTAAAATATATAATATATGTTTTCCCATGGACAATATATTGCACACTAATCAAGGTCAGTTCACTAGCTTTGGCTCAATAAGGGCATCACCATCACCATAGTTAGAAAATTTGACGATTAGAACCCACCACCTACCCCGAAACTTTGAGCCTCCATAATCCAGATTGACGCTCCCAGTGCAGTAATGGAAGAGTGCAGTACTGCCAGAGGTGCAGTCCTTCAGATGAGATGTTAAACTGAAAGCCCCATCTGCCCTGCAATGGTTGAGATAAAATATTCCATGGACGCTATTTTGGAAGAGCGTTTCCACCAGACCAGAAGATTTCTCTGTCCAATACCACTGCTGCCACCTGTTTTACAGCTATATTGGTAGTGAGGTTGAGGATCAACCCTAATCATATTGAATGGCAGAGCAGGCTCGAAGGGCAAATGGCCTATTCCTGCTCCTAGTTTCAATGTTCCTCTTTTGGGAAGGCAGATGCGAAGAATCCATATAGTACCTCAGCATACCCTTAGTCTTCAAAGAAGATTGCTTTTTTCACCCTTACTCAGTCCCACCCAACTTTAGATTGACCTCTTATTATTTATGTCATTTATCACTGCTTTGGGTAAGTCTTGTCTGACAAAACCATTGATAGCAACATAACCAACAAGTTTATGCATGACTATTTTGCCATGTTTGCATTTTGAGCACCATAAATGCACTACTTAAAACTCAAGTATGGAATACAACAGAATTTACTGTATTCATATAAAAGAAATCATGCATACGATGTGTGCAGCCATGCTTTTTGGGTAATAACGGTCTTTTTAAGACTCATGGTGGCAGAAAGCATACACATTTTCCAGCTTAAAATTTATCACCTGCAAAATTGAGAAAGGACAAAAAAATCATTATGTAATACACATGCCTGAACAGGCATTTTGCATATGCTGAGTCTGCAGCTGCACCAGTGTCAACTGCACCCAGGAAAACCTTGTCTATTGACAATCTAATAGCAGCCTCCCAGGTCCCTCCACCCTGCAGAATGTTCAGCTCATTAAAACTCTGAGGTCCAAATCCAATCTAGCACCAAAACCTGCTCATCATTCATCCCTTTTCTCAATCACTTGAACCAGCTTCTGGCCCCTTGATGTCTCAAATTTAAAATTTGCATCCTTATGTTCAAATCCCTTCATGGCATGGTCCTTACCTATCTCTGCAACTCTCCAAGAACTCTGTTCCTCCAACCCACAGATGGAGTATTAGAACATAGAACAGTACACCACAGTACAGGCCCTTCGGCCCATGATGTTTTGCCGACCACTTATCCTAATCTAAGATATAGAACAGTACAGCAGTGTTTGATATTCCCTTATAGAAGGCATATTGCAGGTGCAGAAATATTGCAACATTTCATAGAATTCCTACTTTGCAGAAGGAGGCCATTCAGCCCATTCAGTCTGCACCAACCGTCCAAAAGAGCATTCCACTAGGCCCACTCCCCCACCCCATCCCCGCAACCCGGTACATTGATATGGCCAACCCACCTAACTTGCACATCTTTGGACTGTTGGAGGAAGCCAGAGGAAACTAACGCAGAGATGGGGAGAATGTGCAAACTCCACGCAGACAGTCATCCGAGGCCAGAATCGAACCCTGGCACTGTGAGGCAGCAGTGTTAACCACTGTGTCACCGTGCCGCCCCTTTGATGCATTCACTGGGGTGCACACATGCCAACTTCGAAAACTATCAAAAGCTGACAAAATGCTTCAAAAAACTGACATAACTTTCAACGGCAATAAACCTTTGATTGTGAAGACAAAAGCCAAAAATATTTGTATCTTGTATTGTAGATATACCCAACAATTCATCATATTTTTGGAGGGAAAGGGCCAAGTTCATGAAAGCCTGAAGGAGAAATGTCAAACATCGGAGGCATAAAATGGCCTCTCGAGGTATATCAAGGCTAGGTTTACAAAAAATATGATGCCCTCTGTTTAATTTTAAACAGGTTTGCATTCCACAATTAATTAATTTTTAACCTTAAAAACATCATGGTTCATCCTTACCCAAATCTAGGGTGCGATCTAACCAAATTGCAACAGAGACCCGTGACGAGTGCACTTAGTCTTTCCCGAGGCTCGCAGCGCCGAGAAGCATCATGCTATCTTGGAACTTTGTTGCAATTCGTAACCTCAGAAGGGAACGACCCACTGATGTGGCACTTAGTCCTCCTGGTTTCTGCACCGAGGTGCTCTGCCCGCCGATCTCTTCCACTCCGCAGGAAGAGATTAATGGCGTCCTGATCTCTCGACCCCACCAACGTGGACCCCGAACTCCCCCAAAACCCCAACTCACCTATAAGGGGGTTCTGCCCCTGCCACCCCCCCCCCCCCCCCCACAGACAGGGCATCCTGTGGGAAAAATGGCCACCTGGCAGTGCCAAGGTACCACTCTGCCCAGAGAAAAACCACCTGGGGGCCTCCGCCATTCCGTCTGGTCCCCATTTGTGAGGACCAGCACTAAACAGCACTTGCCTGAGGTCTTCAAGGCAAAGAGGTTAGATCCCAGGGCCTTGGTAAGTCAGGTGAGTGCATATAAGAGTGAGACTAGCTGTCTTGTTCTAATATGCAGATTTGCCAGACAGTGATCCCGCCCACAATGGGCGGGATTCAAATCATGTCATCTCAAGAGATCATGTTTGATCTTGCGAGGCGTGGCGAGCTGGGTCAATTCCAGAAGAGGAATCTCTTGGCATCTACTGGCTGCCGTCCAGGTGCAACACGGCCGGCAAAGCGCCCCCCGGCTTCTAATGAACTTAATAGGGATCGGCTCTCTTAAAACGCCACCCCAGCTCTCAATGCTTGCAATCTCAGTTGCTGTAAATCTAACCGACTCTATATTAAATTCCTAAGTATAGAAACTTCCAGAGACATCATAGAAAGTGACTTTTCCCCTCTATCATGTCTTTTGGGTATAATCATGCTATATTTGCCAAACTGTGTGTTCAGTGTTTAATACTGAGCTTTTGCCTCTGTTGGAACAGCAGAGGTCAAAGGTTACTCCTACTGCCACAGGAAGTATTTGGGGCCGGGATCCTCTGTCCTGGGATGCTCGGATCTCTTTCCCCTAACCCCCAATAACGCACTGCCTGTCCATGCCTCCTCTACCAAATCTCCCCCCACCCCGCCGCAGGGACCCCTGTAATAGGGGGACCTGCCCACAGGGATCCCTGTGATAGTGAGACTCCCCCCACAGGGACCCCTGTAGTAGAAAGACCCCTCACAGAGACCCCTTGCCTAAAGGAACTCCCTACACAGGCCTTCCAACACACAGATCCCCTGCCCCCTCTCCCCCAGAAAAGGGCCTCCTATCTGGAAGCTAGAGAGCTGTCCAGACAGGGGCAGTGGGAATCATTATAGCTGTAATACTTACCTTGCAGCTCCAAGTGTCCATTCCTGAAGGAGAGTAGATGTGCCTGCATCTAGTTCCCACGGATCCATTAGCTGCAAGCCATTCATAGCTTTCAAGTAGTAGTCTGTGATTGACAATTTCTACAAGCCATCTGCAGCTTTGATCCATTCATATCCCTTCATGGTTCAGTGGCCTAAGTGGTAAAACCCCAATGTAAACATTGGCAACATCAATGAACAATCAAAGAAATGTAAGTTCCTTCCAAGCAGAAGTGCATTCTAATCACTCAAGCGTGTGATTTCACTGCACTTACATCTCTGTAGGGGTCCCCATATGACATGGATCTGGAGGGGGGGGGGGGGGGGGGAAACAGGTCGGGTCACTCCAGTACTTGGTTGAAGGGGTTCACCCAGGCACTCTGGAGTTGTAGGGCTGCAGTGCTGTTGGCGGGGGAGGGGGGGCAGAGGTCGGGGCAGATTTGGGGTGAGGGGGGGCGGTGGTAGCTGGCCACAGGACCTTGCTATCGGGCTGCCCGCTCAAGATTGCGGCCCGATAGTAGGATTCCCTGGGAAATAAATTTGCATGGCATGGAACACTGAATTGCATTGCGCTTGAGGGGTGTGTATAACTGGTGCAGCAGGGGAACTTAGGGCAAGATTCTCCGATTTTGAGGCTATGTCTGGAGGAAGTGTCTAGCTTTACGATGAAAAGATCGGCAAAGCCATAGCACTGAATGTCCGATCGGTGAGGGGCTAGCAGTCGCGCCACGTAAACCTCAAGGCTTTCGCGAAGTAAACGGCCAGAGAATTTCCCAGTACATGGCCACGCGTGCGCACGGTGACGACCTGCAGCAGTCACGCTGTACAACATGGAGCCAGCCACGCGCGGACCCGACCTGCCAGATGGTGCGCCATGGACACCCATTCGCCAGCCCAGGGCCACCCCCGAACAATCCCCCAACCTTCGCCGAAGCCCCGCCCTAGCCAGCAGCACAACTTCCCCCGACTGTGACAGTGCTGGACATAATCTGCAACCGCCACAGCGGGTTCACGAAAACCGAGAGGACAAGTGAACCGCACCATCTGGAACTCGGCCCATCGGGGGCGGGCCTTCAGGTAATGTCCTGATGCCGTCTCAGATGACACAGTTTTGGAGGGGGCGGAGCATCCGAAAACAGGCGTGCCACGAATTCGGTCCTAAATAGGGATTCTCCGCCCGATCACGAGAGAATCCTGCCCTTCGTCTCCCAAATGGAGAATCTAGCCCTGATTGTTTTTGAAAAGCAGTTAGATATAGCTCCTGGGGTGAAGGAGATCAAAGGATACGGGCAGGAAGGCGGGCAGACTATTGAGTTGGATGATCAGCCATGATCAGAATGAATGGTGGAGCAGGCTCGAAGAGCGGAATGGCCTCCTGCTCCTATTTTCTATATTGACAGACAACACTGGCTGCACTAGAAATTTGTCTCCGTGACATGGCTGGAGTAGGTGCTGTAAAAGGAAGACGGCCTCAGAATGGCACACAGAAGGCTTACGACTACTTTCCAGTGCAGTCGACATGGCAGCAGATGTTGGGAAGGATACTAACAGTGTGATTCATTTCAATTGTATATTTGTTGTGTTTAATTGTTTGCAGGTGGTGAGCTTTAACTGGGGCTTCACTTGTGCTCCTATGAATAGACACGGACTGATGTTGAGGGAGTTGCATTGGGAGACCTTGTTTGTAATGTGTAATTCTGTAAATAAATGCTTATAACAGTATGTAAAGATTGGGTCTGGTTCTATCCTTCACCTTTCTGGATTATGACAGTCATGCGTACGGCAGAAATGTCCAAGCTGGCCAGATCATGATGACAGACAGCTGCTCCGTCTGATTTCAGGCATGTCATTGAAACGCAGACCATGCAAGCCCACTGAACACATGCAGTACCCATCTATGAAAGTACATGTGTTGACCTGCCAAGAGCGCTATTTAAAGAGAAAGACATACATTTTTAGATAGGGTGATATAGACTAGTTTCTGCTATTGCAGAAAGGGTTGAGGATCTATTCACACAAAAACTGCAACAGGTTTCAGGTTATCAATTTGAACTTAACTTTATTTACAAGTTAAAAAAGATTAAATTACTTTTTTAGAAAGGGAAAAAGATCTTGTCTTGTTGGGACCAGTTGCAGACTTTCAGGTCTTTCTTGACAATCAGTTTTTTTTAACTGGATCTTCTGCTCGTTTCTCTGGGTTGCTCGGTCTTCCGATGTTGCTTTCCCATCACCGGGTAGACATAGACATAGAACAGCACAGCACAGAACAGGCCCTTCGGCCCTCGATGTTGTGCTGAGCAATGATCACCCTACTCAAACCCATGTATCCACCCTATACCCGTAACCCAACAACCCCCCCCACCCCCTAACCTTACTTTTTAGGACACTACGGGCAATTTAGCATGGTCAATCCACCTAACCCGCACATCTTTGGACTGTGGGAGGAAACCGGAGCACCCGGAGGAAACCCACGCACACACGGGGAGGACGTGCAGACTCCGCACAGACAGTGACCCAGCCGGGAACCGAACCTGGGACCCTGGAGCTGTGAAGCATTTATGCTAGCCACCATGCTACCGTGCTGCCCCACAAGAGAGAGTAAGGTTCTCTCTCTCTGAGTTCTCTCTGAGTTCTGGTAGTTCCTGCTCTGGTCTCTGGGTTTATATTCTCTTTCTAACAGTTATTAAGTTTTTATGGCTTTCACATAAAGTAATCTTTATTTCACTTGGATTATAAAAATTATCTTTGATCTAAACATTCTAATACAACTAAGTATTAATTTTGAGTTGACTTCACCTCTCAGGTCTGTTTATATTGTGTCCTCTGCGGTGTTCAAAAATACTTTATTACAATAGACATGTGAATTTTGATCCCTGTCATTGCTATAGTTTTATTTTCAAATTGTGTCCTCAGCTCATAATTTTGACTTTGATTTTGGCTTTAAATTATATTTCTCGTAGACTGATAGTCTCCAATTTTCTTTTAATTTACCTGATGTCAGCAGAGCTTCACATCTATATATTTGTCTCCCTAGTCATTCTTTTCTATCTGCTGATTTTACTTCAATGAAGGTATGAATCATTGCTTTTAGTGTAATGCTAAAAATCCACTTGGTTATAACTTGAAAGGTTTACATTTATCACCGAACTCAACTGAAACCCTCATCCATGCTTTTCCAGATGCTTACTAAGATAGTTAATTTCAAAAAAGGTGTGAGTCTTTGTTTTTAGCTTCATACAAAAATCCTGTTTGTTTGCTAAGCCTGTTTGGAAGAAGGAATCTGCATTTTATAATCCTGCTCTTTTCAGCTACTGTTAACCCTTCGTAGGATCTTTCCCTGTATCATCTCATGTTTCTCTCAGACCAGATATTGCCAGACTTCCATGTTTCAAATGACACATCTTTCCATATTTTCAATTACACCCCGTCTTGACATTTGATACATAACTATATCTTTCGGTCAATTATCCCCCCATCTAATTGTACTGACTATCATATATCCCCTATCTTTGTCATTTGTATGCACATGTTGTGATTTTAAATTGTACATGGAAATCAATTAGTCAATGTATCCATATCACAGACCAGTGTCGATAGACTCTTTCTTCGTTCTTCACTCAAGTCCAATTACCATGAACCATAGCCGCAGCCTCTCAGGAAGGTAACACAATAGCTATATCCGTGTGTTCTACTACCTCCAAAGCATTTTATTTCCTTGGGGTAGCAGCACTGTAGAAGCCTCCTCATGTCCCTTAGAAACAGCACACAACTCAGTCCATCAGTACCCAAAAGGATCATTTGTCCATCACTGGCTGTTTAGTGTCCCATTTCTCCGTCATCCAAACTGCTTTCCCTGTCTCATTGGAATGGTAAATTATGATATCATGTACCACCCACTGATTCCCTTGCTTCATTAATTGAGAAGGTTCAATCGATCCTGCTTCTATCCCTGACTTTTCCCCATTAATGTCTAACATTGTCCTGACCCATGAATGTCTGCCAGCCCCTGGTGTACATGAGATAATATCTTTCTGCTAAGTTTCCTTCAAATCCCTTTCGTCCGTTATCATTTTGCTTACAACATGAAAGTGTATATTTTACATTACAACATTTGCAACATAATATGCCAACAGTATTCGCAAAACCACATCGAACTATCACTTTTTCTTCTTCCAAGTAAATTTTTCCTATTGTTAAATACACAGTAAAAACTAAAAATTAAGTCTTATCTTAATACATTACTCATTACCTAACCACACAAATAGACTGTGTGTTACAACTTTACATATTTGCGACTGTTATCACAATTTCAACACTAAAAGATAAAGTACAATATCGACACATCCCTTTGTGGCTTTGGGACCAATAGTTATTACATACAAAATATGGCGTGTTAACAACATCAATATTATTAGTGATGTTCTGTGCAGTTAAATCAAGAAAACACACTAAACTACCACTATTCCCCCTCTATTAAAACGTTCACACAGTTTAGAAATGCTAATCAAGTTCTTGAACGGCAGACATACCCCGTGGAGACCGCAGATCATCCACCAGCTGATGTCCAGTTAAAGATGTATGACCGGAGGTTTCATTGCTCAGTAATAATTTGATATTTTGATTTGTTTCTAACCCGTAAGATTTTTCCTCCAGGCTCTGTCATTTAATTCCCTCAAATATGTAGCCAATTGTATCATTAGTTTTCCCCCAATTCTGTCTAAAACGTTCTTCTCTGGAGTGTAGTTCTCTTCCTTCATGCGAACTGGTTTGTCCGTATTATATATATTTTGTTTTCCATCTGAAAAATCAAATGAACAGGTCAAGGGTGGAGAGAGCCCTATTCTTTAATTTGTACTTTCTATTTTGGATACTCCAGAAGTGCCCTCTCCAGGACTTCCGGATTTGTTTTGTCACCATTTCTTTCCTTTCTCTTTTTAAACTGGTTTATCTTCCTTATCATTGATGTACATCATACCATTAAGGTCTATTGAGCCTCTTCCAGCTGTCATTACAGTGCCCACTTAGACCTTGGTTCCCTTAGGCAGCATTGCTTTACTGCCCCATTTTGCACCACCTTCCCGTCCAACTGCAATGTCCCATCACAGCATTACTTGGGCAAAATAAAACGCAACAATAAAAAACTTGCCAGAACATCTTTAGAAAACAATACATACAATGAAACAAACAAAACTGAAAGCTTCACCCTTGTTCAGTCCTTTAATCCTTTGCATGCACAGTGCTCCTACAGAGTGGCTGGTGGAAGTCTGCTGACTTTCACGAGAGGGGAGACTGCAGACACATTACAGTATGACCTTGAGCAACTCTGGACCTTGAAGCCCAACGTATGGGCGGCAGAAGTCTGTTGCTGTTGAGAGGCACTGACAAGTTGGTGGTGGGAATGTTGTCATCATCCTGAGAGTGGACAATTGATTTGTGTTCTATGCTGCTAAAGCACACATTGGATGATTACCTACTCTATACATTCTCGGACAATGGTGGAAATTAAGGATTAATTTTAGTGAGTTGAACTCAGAAGTGACAGGTCAATTAGAGCCCCAAACTGGTGATGATAGACATACCACATCATTTATTTTTATTCTGTCATGGACCAGGCTTCGTGTAATCTCTCAAGGCAGCACAGAGACTTCTCAAGTCCTCACATGAAAGAGTAAGTGGACTGCATCCTGATGTCAATCAATTCAGAAAAAGAAGCAAGAATTGGTGGGATTTATGTAGAATTTATGAAGAACACCAAATCACAGGGCAGGAAGTGGCTAGCAAAGCAATTTACCAACATCCTCAGAGCAGGCACCATTCCAAACATCTGGCTCCAATCCTAGAGAGTGGCATTATAAACAAGGAAAGATATTTGATGACACAAGCACCTACCATTCTAGCACCCTCCCCTCAATAACATCTACATTACTGTAACATCTCCTGCTAAAGAGACTGTGTCCCACCTCAAGAGCTGTAATAAGACCTCCACCCAGCCCTTGGCCAACAGGCAGCTTGTTTGCACAGACCATCAATGCTCCAGGCACATGCTGACACTAACCTCACATAATGAGGCCAGTTTTCAGAAAAGCCTAAAGACAAACTACCTTTGTTGATTTACCCTGTAACTATGACACAATTTGGTACACAGGCACACTGCTTAAACTCTCCTTAATCATCTGCCATGTAAAAACACTGCAACTGCCCAACTTCATGATTAGCAACCAACATCAGCCACCCAGGCATAAAATGAGTTCCCGCAGGGATCAACCCTCACACTGGCTTTCTTTAACATGTATACCAGTGATCTCTCTCTCATAGCTCTTTGCTTTTTCTGATGACTTGACCCTGGTTTTCCAGGCTAAAAAAATTCAGGACATTGAGAAAGCACTCTGGGGCAGCACGGTAGCATTGTGGATAGCACAATCGCTTCACAGCTCCAGGGTCCCAGGTTCGATTCCGGCTTGGGTCACTCTCTGTGCGGAGTCTGCACATCCTCCCCGTGTGTGCGCGGGTTTCCTCCGGGTGCTCCGGTTTACTCCCACAGTCCAAAGATGTGCAGGTTAGGTGGATTGGCCATGATAAATTGCCCTTAGTGTCCAAAATTGCCCTTAGTGTTGGGTGGGGTTACTGGGTTATGGGGATAGGGTGGAGTTGTTGACCTTGGGTAGGGTGCTCTTTCCAAGAGCCGGTGCAGACTCGATGGGCTGAATGGCCTCCTTCTGCACTGTAAATTCTATGATTCACTCACTAAAGATGTATGTTCTCTGGAAGCTTACTTCTGAAAATGGAGACTTTGACCAAATACAGCCTCGACTTGTTTTTCCTGAACAACTCGAAGGCCAGGGAAGAACTTAATGTCCAATTTTATGGCTGACCATTCACCCACCATCCAAGTCCAAAATACCTTGGCATCACTCTGCACTATACGTTGGCCGATCGACATTTCCAGAACACTGGAACCAGGATAAAGACAAGAGTGAACTTCATACAGAAACCAACAGGTACAGTCTGGGCAGCGGAGCCAACATTGCTTCACTTGCCCTGGTCTGGTCTACCCAACAGCGGAATACTGCTGCTCAACCTAGTTCAGGAACCTCCGCATAAATGTGGTAAATATCCATCTCCAGGAAATCATGAGGATTATTTCTGGGACCTTAAGACCAAGGCAGTTTGAGTGGCTTGCTGTGTTAGCACACATTGAAACTCCTGATGTCAGAAGGAAAAAATCCTCTTCAAAGAACATGATTAAAAAAGCACTCCCATTGACACAAGACATCAAAACAAAACCCCACACACTTGTCTGAAACCCCACAGTCCTGACTGGAACACACTCCACACCCGAAAATGATGACAGCCCTAACTTTTGTTGATGCAGGCCAATCTTAACATGGTAACTGACCCGAGTGATGAAGTCCCAGGTTGCAACCGTTCATGGAAAATCTGGACAACCCTGAATCGCTTGAGGACGGGGAAGGGAAGATGTAGGCACCGCCTCCACAATTTGAATGAGAGAAACAGCTCAAATTTGTGACTGTTTCCTCCAAGACAGACCATCGCCCATATACTGACCTTCTGCCATAAGAGATATTCCTGGTGGCATCACAACTATTCACATTGCATTAGCTGAAGGCATTGAATAAATTGTTAACCTTGACATCAAACTATAACTGATCCTCAGCCATATAAATAAAAAATTATTTAATGGAGTGTGGGCATTGCTGGCAATACCAGCATTTCTACTGATCACTAATTCCTCCTGGGAAGGTGTGGTGAGCCGTCTTCATGAATTGCTGCTGTACATCTTGTGTCAAGAGTGGAATGTTAGCCTTCTTTGAGAGTATAGTTGAAAAACTTGGACTGGAATCATAGAATCCCTAGTGGCAGAAGGAGGCCATGTGGCCCATCGAGTCTGCACTGACCTTTGGAAAGAGCACCCTGCCCAGGCCCATGCTATCACTCCATCCCAGTAATCCCACCGAACCTTTAGGACACCGTGCAATTTAGCACGGCCAATCCACCTAACCTGCACACCTTTAGACAGTGGGTGGAAACCGGAGCACCCGGAGGAAACCCACGCAGACAAGGGGAGAACGTGCAAAGTCCACACAGACAGTGACCTGAGGGCGTAATTGAACCCGGGTCCCTGGCTCTGGGAGGTAGCAGTGCTAACCATGTGCTGCCATGCCACCCTGCCCTGATGGAAAGCATTGTTTTGAAAGAAGATTTTAAAGTGTGTCTCTTTTAGGAGTAGAATTTCGAAACTATCATGCAACAATCATTGGGGGATTGTGAGAAGTCCACTGAAGATCGATTGAGCGGAATCGGTCATTTGGTTTCAGAGCGCTATCTTTGAAAACTGTACACATGTGTAAAGCTAAAGGAGGAGTAAAGGAGTGTTGTATTACAATCAAACTTTTCATGTTTAATTTTTTTTTTAATTGTTAAAATTAATTAGCAGTCCTCCATGTTTTCCAAAAAAGGTCACATTTACGGTCTTTTGAGCCAGGATTCCACTCTGGGATCTTCCCGTCCAATTATAACATCAACTGGGATCGTAACAGAAGTCAGGATGATGTGTAGCCCTAGATGGTAGAGGTTATAGATTTGGAAGGTGTTTTACAAGAGTCTTGATGAGTTGCTGCAGTGCATTTTGAACCTGGTATGCACGGCATTAACTCATTAAAACCACTGCTTTAACTGCTGCATTCTAAAGGGGCCGTCGCATAGTTGGCTGGCCTACCTACCTATTTCAGGAGGTAGGCCTCTTTCCTTTGCAAATTTGGGCCATCGAGCATAGTTTAGACCCTGCAATTTTAAGAAGCATATGGACAAATATGTATCATGAATCATGGTCTGTCCTTGTCTCTTAGTGTTGAATGGCCTAAGAAATGATACTTCAGGGATTTCTGACCACTCTGAAAACTGTCCCTAAATTGATATTTTCATGGAACTAGGAGGAGCAGGCTTGGGACCAACCATTTCCACTCTGACTCCCACACCCAGAATGCGCCTGTGGCCTGCTCAGCATGAAGCTAGTTAGCTGTTCCAGGTCTGCTGTTCGCAAGCAACATCAAAATGAGACTTGGATGTTGAAACAGCTCAGCATCCCATTGGCTGCTTCTTCAGTCAGCCAGTTGAAGATTAAAATCAGCTTCTAAGATCTTTGACTGCATTTTTATTAATCCTATTGAAAGCTTGGAATCTCAAGTAAAAAGATGGCCGCGATTCTCCGCAACCACGATGGGTGGGAGAATAGCGGGAGGTCCACTCCTGCACCTCCCGCTATTCTCCCACCTCCCCAAAATGGCGTGTCTGGTTTTCCGACACGCCGCTCGGAGAAATGCGGGCCGCCGTTTTTCATGGCGGCCCGCAATTCTCCCACCCGGATGGGCCGAGCAGCCTGCCATTCCCGACGGCGGCAACCACACCTGGTTGCTGCTGTCGTGAACATGGCGCATCAGGTAAGTGTGGGGCCTAGGGGGGGGCGGACCGGGGATCGAGCACCACGACCGTGCTTGGGAGGGGACTGGCCCGCGATCGGTGCCCACCGATCGTCGGGCCGGCGTCTCAAGGGGACGCACTCTTTCCCCTCCGCCACCCCGCAAGATCAAGCCGCCACGTCTTGCGGGACGGCTGAGGGGAAAGACGGCAACCGCGCATGCATGGGTTTGAGTTGTCCAACCCGCGCATGCGCGGCTGACATCATTAGGCTCTGCCGCGGCGTCATTCTTGGCGCACCGGACCTTGAAGCCAGGGACAAGGCCCAGCCGCCGAGTTTCCCGGTACGGCCCGCCTATCCCCCCGGGTAGGGGAGAATAGGGGGCCGGGAGAGGCTTCCGACACCGTCGTCAACCTCTCCAGGTTTCACGACGGCGTCGGGCCTTGCGGAGAATTCCGCCCGATATATTTCACCATTGGTATTGAATTACAACAGTTCTTTCTCGAGTTAGTAAGTTTTTAAACTATAAAACCTGAGTTTCGTGTGGCTTATGATAGGTTTTGTTTTTCAAATGGAAGAATGTTTGGACTTTATTATAGCTTGTGAGATTTGTTTACTTTACGAACATGCAGCTATTTTCCAATTATACAGGGAATACGTAAATATATATTGAGACAATTCTGTGCAAGTATAAAACCACTGAATCCTCCAGGTTATCTTGGATACAACAAGAATTTAATGATTTCCCAAGGTCTGATATCAATTTAGTTACCTGTGTGTATTCATTTTGCAGTTCTGAAACCAGATTGCCATTTGGGCTCATGTTGATTCAAACGTGTTCATTTTTGCAGGACTATTGTGTGAGTTAGATGGACTTTTGTGCAAACCAAGAAATAACCGATCCTCGCAATAACCGCTCCTCGCAATACATTGATATTGATGAAAAAGAGACATGCTGTTGAAATTTTTCATCTTGCACTCATTAGGACCGTACGCAGAATACCCGTAGTAATAATTTACACTGCAGTAGGAGAGAGTGCTGATCAGTTGGTAAGTGGACTCTGATTACTTTTTTACCATGGCAATGCCTTAACCAATTAGCGTTGACCTGCCTGGATTGCCTTTGAACAAAAGCTTCACAATAACTGTTGGTGCATTCGCGATGACAATGCCTCTACCAATCTTCACTCTCTTCTCATGCAGTATACATTGCTGTTCCCTTTACTATTGGTATTCTTCAGAACGGTTCTGAGCAATGTAAGAAGAAAAGCTTCAGCAGCGTGTTTATTTTTTCCAGCAATACTCAAGTTCTGTTCCACAAAACAACTATTAATATATTGGTAGTTTTGTGGCCCAACTGACCTGAATCAATAGGGTTATGGGGGCAGCACGGTAGCACAGTGGTTAGCACAATTGCTTCACAGCTCCAAGGTCCCAGGTTCGATTCCGGCTTGGGTCACTGTCTGTGCGGAGTCTGCACGTCCTCCCCGTGTGTGCGTGGGTTTCCTCCGGGTGCTCCGGTTTACTCCCACAGTCCAAAGATGTGCAGTTTAGGTGGATTGGCCATGATGAATTGCCCTTAGTGTCGAAAATTGCCCTTAGTGTTGGGTGGGGTTACTGGGTTATGGGGATAGGGTGGAGTTGTTCACCTTGGGTAAGGTGCTCTTTCCAAGAGCCGGTGCAGACTCGATGGGCCGAATGGCCTCCTGCTGCACTGTAAATTCTATGATTCTAAAATTCTATGATTCTGGTCATACCCACAAGAGGAAGCAGGCCTCAGGCTAGAAGTGTTCAAAACAAGAGAAAAAAAATCTTTGGGTGCTAGGAGGGGTGGGAGTTCTTCTTCAGGTAATGGAAGGAATCCTACGGCTCCCTGTCTCAGCCATCCCTACACCGGTGCTGGGTACCTCAAGCTGGGTACCACATTATTGGGTTCCTGTTGGCAGCCATCGCCCACCTCAGTTGTCGTGTCTGTTCACAGGTTTTGGATTAAAATGTGGTGCACCTATTTAAATTGGCAAGACCTTATGGCCTTTCAGGCTTCCTGGGAATCTATTCGGAGTTAAAATTGACCTCACTCGCAAATTCGATTTCCTTTTTTGTAAGAGCATGTGATGTGTGTAATATAACTGAAAGGTAAAGATAAGAGAATCCCAACATTTTGAGGCTTGTACCATCGCATGAATAATACTATCCAGTGTATTAGAAATCTTTTATTCCATGATGGGCAATGAACGAAAATAGCTACTACTTTTTTTTAAAATAAACATTTTATTGAGGTACTTTTGGTATGGTAACAACAACATAAACAATATACATGAAATCATAATCATAGTGCAAAAGCCAATTACCTCTTGTACAGGTCCCACCCTTATTGACCCCCTACTCTAATCTAAAGCTACTACCTTTTCAACAGGTAAATTCACCTAAACACTTGGGAATGATGTGTGTCTGCAGCAGAATCTAAACAAAACTGATTATAACCTGTTATGACACAAAATGCCATTATTGACATCACAGGAAAAAATGTTTCTTTTTCCTGAACACTTTCGGCACAATAATTTTCTTAAAGTAAGGACCAGCTAGGAGGTATTAAGAAAAAAACACACTGGCAGTAAAACTTTGGAGATATTTTTTTTACTTATGCTGATTGAAGTGTCTCAAAATACTTCTGTAAGCAGTCAAAATAGGTGGTAATAACCAACAGCTTGCAGATGTGACCCACCCAAAGGCTAAACCCTGCTACAAAATGTCAGTCGGCAATGCTTTTCAGAGGAGTTCCTCATCTATTGCATGATACAGGAAGTTAGAACACTTTTCACAGCTAATATAGTTTACCAAAAAAGGGAAATTATTTTTATTTTCCAGTTTAATTCACAAGCAAGTAAGACCTCAATTAACATATGAGATTTTAACATTGGAACATATTTTTCCAATAAAATAAAATTATATGCTTGGGCTAAATCAGATTAAATATGAAAGTTAGGCAATTTAGCATGCATTCAACTTCAGTAATTTTGCTTCAGAACTCAGTAGGGAGTATGAATTGCTTGAAGGGAGTTGCTTTAATTTCCTCTGAACATGCCCAGCTATTTTGAAAATCACACACAACTTAATTCCCTACAGCAATATTTAAATGTAGCAAATACAGGAAAAAAAAATGGGTGTACAATCGCAGTTACTCTGGTCTCATTGAAGTCATCAAAACATGTCTTGTAACACAGCCAAATTGTCTCATTTCTTGCTTCTTTTTTAATGTAAACATTTTTGAGGATGTTAAAAAGAGAACTGGATTTCCCACTTTCATTTCACCATAATGATTATTTCATGTAGCAAGCGATAGGATCTGGAATGAACCGCCCGAGTGTGTGGTGGAGGCAGATTCAATTGAAACTTTCAAAAATGAATTGGATCATTATCTGAGAAGGGCTACGGGGCAAAGCAGGGGAGTGGCACCAGGTGAATTGTCCCTTTGGAGGGCCAACACATACACAATGGGCCAAATGGCCTCTTTCTATACTGGATCCATTCTATTTTATGGTCAATTATTGTCAGATTTTAAGTGCCGGTCCTTCATATCTCTTTATAATGTAGGGATTTGAATGCTGGTGCTGTATTTTCCAATGTCACTCCCTTCATTGTTATTCACCCCAGATGCATCGGACGTTGTGAATGCCGTGACCTAATTCATGGGTCAGCTGATCTTCAGTTGGATGGAATATTCTCAATCAAGAATCCCACTATCCTCCTCTAAGCACTCACCCCTCTGAAACTATTAGCACTTTCTAAAGGTGATCAAGTTACTTAACTTTGGGTGGATCACGTCTGCAAGCTGTTGGTTATTACCACCTATTTTGACTGCTTACAGAAATATTTCGAGACACTTAACTGCTGCCTTGCACATGATGTTAGCCAAGCACAAATGGGACCATCTACTGTCATTCTGGTAACATAATTTAACACCAGGCCTGACTGAATTTAGCTATAGTCAACCCCTGAATTTATTTCACACACCATTTAATTTTCCTATGCATTCTGGGAGGTCTTCCTCACCTGCAGAAGAAGTAGAATGTTCTTCAATTCTTCACTGAACATAGAACAGTTGAACTAAAATAGTTGATTTAAATCTAATTTAAATGCAATTATTGATCTTTCATAAAATTGTCCACCTGTAATGGGGAGTGGACCTAGAGGGCGAGATTGTGCTGGAAATCAGCAAAGGCGAATGTCGGGTGGGGAAAGTGTAATTTAGCCTGTCGATGACAACGGCGGCTTTTCCCATCATACTGTACGGCACTTAATGCAAAAATCTTTAAGTCACGGGATTTATGCCAGATCGCTGGCCTCTAATTCGTTCACCCTGCCATTACCTTAGCACATTAATGATGGGGGCATCATATCTAAAGGCCACTCCTGTGCTCACCAGCCACATCTCCTTGGTCAGTGGCTGCAAGGAACAGTACCCCCACATTCTCCATTACCAGACTGCTCGATGCAGTGGAGGCATGATGAGAAGTTCTGTATCCCTGCACACGGAGGAGACCAGCTAATAGGGATACAAACCCAGGATTGGGGATGGTGGTCAGTGCAAACTCATTGCAGAGGTGGACAGGCATCCAGTGTCAGTAAAGGATGAATAATCTCCTCCATTCTCCCAGGGGAAGTTACTCTTGTCATCACTCTCAACTCACACACTCAAACACCCATCACACATTCACAGAGATCTCCCCCACTGCCAGCTCAATAGACTTACTCTCCCACACACATCTTCCTTTCCCCTGTGGCTCATGTCCTCATTAGCTCCCTGGTCCCACTCACCATCCAGACATGCCAGACATCCTTATCACCTGACACACGTCCTGCCTACACTCTCTCCCTCTGTCTGCATGCAGGAAAAGATGGTACATAATAAAAGAGAGAGAGCCCAGGTGGGCAGAGAGGTGCCTGAGGGGCAGCACAGTAGCATTGTGGATAGCACAATTGCTTCACAGCTCCAGGGTCCCAGGTTCAATTCCGGCTTGGGTCACTGTCTGTGTGGAGTCTGCACATCCTCCCCGTGTGTGCGTGGGTTTCCTCCGGGTGCTCCGGTTTACTCCCACAGTCCAAAGATGTGCAGGTTAGGTGGATTGGCCATGCTAAATTGCCCTTAGTGTCCAAAATTGCCCTTAGTGTTGGGTGGGGTTACTGGGTTATGGGGATAGGGTGGAGGTGTTGACCTTGGGTAGGGTGCTCTTTCCAAGAGCCGGTGCAGACTCGATGGGCTGAATGGCCTCCTTCTGCACTGTAAATTCTATGATATCTATGATATAAAAGTCCTCACGGACGTTGAGGAATGAACCCTGCAGTTGGCCGGGTGACATTGACCGCTCCTGTGCCACCAGTGAGATTGGCAGCGAAAAACCAAGTGAGGATCTAGCACGGCATCACACATCAGACAACACTGCTCTGAGCCATGTGTCCCTGCCATGTGTCCCTGCCATGTGTCCCTGCCATGTGTCCCTGCCATGTGCTAATGAAATCTCCTTTCTTTCGCTGCCACATCTGGAAAGCAGCCCAGGAGGCCCATCAGCCAGCTCCTCAACTCCAGCTCATTGGCCAATTTCTCGGACATTGAGTTTCAACAGCCGTCACTCTTTCACCCACACCACCACCAGGGCAGAGACACGCACCTCGGTGGGACCTAGTTTTAGAGCCTCCTCAGCTGAGCACATCACTCTTTCTGATCCACAACGGACAGAGGCAGGGGCAACCCAGGGTGCCAGCACTTGGCAGATTGCTGGAGGCCAGGAATCTGCTGAGTCCCGGTCAGATGACATGCCTGTGGACTCAGTTAGGCCACAAGGGAAATTAGGGGTGTGGGCTTTCCAGCGAAGCTCACATCCCGTAAAAATTAATTTGTAAAAAAGTTGCTGGAGCTCCAAAGGCAAAGTCGGGAACATCAGGAAGGGATGACAGTTACACTCCTTGGTGAAAGAGACAGAATGGAGTCCGAAAGCCTTCTATCTGAGGTGATTGCATTGACACTCCAACGTTACAAGGTCAACACAGCTCAGTTGGTGGCCGCTGTGGAGACCTGGGTGCAGGATCTTTGTCCTGCACTGCGACAGGACATGGTGCAGGCACTTGTGGGGATCCATGAGTGCCAACGCCAGAGGAAAGCGGGGCTTCTCAAGCTCACTCCAGCTACCCCTCTATCCGAAGGAGGAAGCCAGGGCCCTTCGGACACCCATAGGGAGGAGGAGCAGCAGGTCCACTTCCCGGAGCCGTCTTCCCAGGTGGCCCTGTGAGTGTCCCGCCCATCCAAATCCCCTCTTTCTGTGACAGCCTCAGCTCCGATTCCACAGACCAAGGAGGGTGGCACTCCACGCAGCAGGACCCGGAAAGCAGGCCATGACCCTCCATGTATCGAGTCTCCAGAGGACACCTGCCAAGGTCACCGCAAACAACGGACTTGGCCAACAGCAGGCTGCCTTCATCTACAATGTGGATGTTGGGGATGTATCTAGGGCCAGGGTTAGAAAGGTTATGAATCTCTAGTTGCACAATGTGGGCACGGGCTTTAAGTACTTGTAGAAAGCATTCACCTCTGTAAATAAACATTCACTAATTGGACCCTTTCTACGCCTCATTGCTCTGATGAGCTGTGCTCCTGTAGTCCCGACTGTTACACCAGACTCCAGCACCAGGAAAAGACAGGGGACTCAGTCCGGGTCTTCCTCTCTGTGCTTTGTGCAAGGTTTCCAGCACATTGGTGGCATTCTTCCACACTGGCTGAACACATCACTCATGCATGTTTCTAGATGGAAATGAGCATGTCTTCCACAATGTACAGGGCTAGCATCACTCATTCCAGTCAATGTCCATCTGTACTCTTTGCACATTTTGACCAGCCGCTAGCCCCCATTTTCCACTAGCCTCAGCCTCCAGTGACACTGAACCTACTGCTCACAGAGGATGATCGTAGATCAGAAGAGGTTAATTTCTGACCATGTCATCGCCATGATATGACCCTAGTTATTGCATCCCCATGTCAGGAGCCTTGTCACAGGGGGAGTGTTTTGGGGCAGGATTTTCCCGTACCCGGCGGGGCGGGGGGTCCAGGTGGGACGGAGTGGCATGAACCACTCCGGCATCGGGCCGCCCCAAAGCTGCGGATTCCTCCGCACCTTTAGGGGCTAGGCCCGCCCTGGACTGGTTAGCGTCCCGCCGGCTGGTATGGAAGGCCTTTGGCGCCACGCCAGCTGGGGCCGAAGGGACTCCGCCGGCCGGCGCGAGTCCGCACATGCACGGGAGCATCAGCGGCTGCTGATGTCATCCCCATGCATGCACAGGAGGGGTTCACCTACGCGTCCGCCATGGCGGAGACTGACATGGTCGTCGCTTAGGAAAAGAGTGCCCCCACGGCACAGGCTCGCCTGTGGATCGATGGGCCCTGATCGCGGGCCAGGCCACTGTGGGGCCCCCACGCCCCGAGGCCAGATTGCCCCGCGCTCCCCCCAGGATCCCGGAGCCCACCCACGCCACCAGGTCCCGCTGATAAGGGATCTAGTCCAATTTACATCGGCGGGACTGGCATAGAACCAGCGGGACGATTCCCAGTGCGGCGCGATTCCCACACTCGCCGAATCTCCAGTGCCGGAGAATTCGGTGGCCGGCGGGGGCGGGGTTCACACCGCCTCCCGGCAATTCTCCGACTCGTCGGGGGGCCAGCGATAGGTGGAGATTGACAAAGATGTTGAGGACAGAAAGACAAAAGGAGTGCGATTCTCTGAGCCCCGTGCCGGGCCGGAGAATCGCCGCAACCGCGCCACACCATCCCGATGCTGGCGCGCGATTCTCTGAGGTGCTGAGAATCGGCACCATTTCTGCGGGCGCGTTTGACGCCGCGCCGGGGCCGCCGATTCTCCGGCCGGATGGGACGAGCGGTCGTGCATAAAAAGTAGAGTCCCGCAGGCGCCGTTCGCCCCTGGTCCCTGCCGGCGGGAACTCTGCACGAAGGGTCCGGGGGGGGGGGGGGGGGGCGAGCTGTGGGGCAGGGAAAATCTCTGCTTCACCGGGGGGCCTCCGATGGGGTCTGACCCGCGATCGGGGCCCACCGATCGGCGGGCCGGCCTCTCCCACCCCGGGCCTACTTTGTTGTGCAACCGGCCCCTGAACCCCCACGCCTTGTTGTGGCGGGGCCGGTGCGCTGAAGAAGTCCCCCGCGCATGCTCGGGTTGGCGCGGCCCAACTCCACATGCACAGGTTGGCGCCGCCCATTCAGCGCCGGGAAGGGAGGCTGGAGCGGCATGAACTGCTCCAGCGCTGTGTTGCCCCCCCCCCCCCGCACCCGTTTCGCGCTGTCGTGAGACGTGGCAGCGTTCACGACGGCGCGAACATTTAGTCTCCATTTCGGAGAATCGCGGCCAAGGAATGTAAATGGGGGTGATTAAGGTCACGAAGGGTGCTGACCGTGACACATAAAGAGATTAGAATGTGAGAATGACAGAACAAATGAAAGCAGTGTGTAAAGGGCAACTAGCAACAGGAGGCCTAAGTGGAGTGGAGGGTGGAGTGGGTGGGGGGGGGGGAACAATGGTGAAGGAAAAACAGATCAATGGAAGAAATGAAAATAGATTGATAGAAATAAATAAATCTTCTTAAATCTTCATGATTAGTGTCATAAGTAGGCTTACATTAACGCTGCAATGCAGTTACTGTGAAAATCCCTAGTCGACATATTCCGGCGCCTGTTCGGGTACACTGAGGGAGAATTCAGAATGTTTAATTAACCTGACAGCACGTCTTTCGGGGCTTGTGGGAGGAAACGGGAGCGCCCGGAGGAAACCCACGCAGACACGGGGAGAACGTGCAGACTCCCCACAGACAGTGACCCAAGCTGGGAATCGAACCTGGATCCCTGAAGCAACAGTGCTAACTACCACGCAACGTGCAGTGAAATGAAAATGGGGTGAAGGTGAGGGAGAGAGTTCACAGTCTGAAGTTGTTGAACTCACCGTTAAGTCTGGAAGGCTGTAACGTGCCGAATGGGAAGATGAGGTGCTGTTCCTCCCGTTTGCGCTGGACTTCACTGGAACATTGCAGCAGGCCAAGGACGGACATGTGGGAGCCTTCAAATGCCTTTGAAATTTTGAGGCTTTTTAAACTTTCATTTGCCAGTACTTCCCTGCATATATAACACATATGAGCTTTGCATCCTGATTTGTGGTGGCACAATTAATAAGCTCCAACCTCAAAAACTCATCTTTATACTGCTTTGTTCCTGATTTTAGCTTCTTTTTAATGGGTTATTGATCAGAAGCCCTGGTGCTCACACCAACACTGCTGGAGGCTACAAAATGGAAGAATCTCTCTTGCGCTCAGAACACGTGACGTCAGTATACGGGGCAAGTGACCTGCTCTCTGCCGTTGTTTCTGGAGAGAAGACTCCATCGATGATTAAAAAGCTCCTGGAGTGGCACGGTGGCGCAGTGGTTAGCACTGCAGCCTCACGGCGCCGAGGTCCCAGGTTCGATCCCGGCCCCGGGTCACTGTCCGTGTGGAGTTTGCACATTCTTCCCGTGTCTGTGTGGGTCTCACCCCCACAACCCAAAGATGTGCAGGTTAGGTGGATTGGCCACGCTAAATAGCCCCTTAATTGGAAAAAAAAATTGGGTACTTTAAATTAAAAAACAAATCTGCTCTAGGTCAGCACGCTGACATCAGGGGGAAGCAGTCTGCCTCGCTAGGCTCACGCTGACATCAGGGGGAAGCAGTCTGCCTCGCTAGGCTCACGCTGACATCAGGGGGAAGCAGTCTGCCTCGCTAGGCTCACGCTGACATCAGGGGGAAGCAGTCTGCCTCGCTAGGCTCTGGCCCAACAGTGCGACTCTGCCAAGAGCAGCAGAAACTCCCGCCAGCTGCGCCACTTCAGTCTTGGGTGTGTCTTCATGCTGATTTTGCCGGGCCTTGCCAGGGATCCAGTTCCTGCTTATAGTAGATGCATATTCCAAGTGGCTGGAGGCCCACAAGTTGTCCTCCGCCACATCGATCGAGCAACGATCGAGAAGCTCCGGCTCGCTTTTAACGCACGTGGCAACCCGGAGGCGCTGATCATGGATAACGCCACTCTCTTTACCAGCGAAGAGTTTGGGGGTTTCATGAAGGCCAACAGGTGCCGCACGGCCCCATACCACTAGTCTTCAAATGGGCTGGCTGAAAGGACGGTGCAAACATTCATCAAGGGTCTAAGAAACAGACCTCAGGGTTCTTGGACACACTGTTGGCTAGATTTCTATGTTGCTATTGTACCGCACTGCCTGCCACGACCGGTGTAGAACTGGCAGAACTTTTAGTGGGTCGATGGCTCAGGACCCACCTCAGCCTCACATTCCCCAATATTGGAGCAGCAGGGCAGTAGCCCAGGCGGGTGAGCAGGTGACCCAGGTGGGTGAGCGGGTGGCCCAGGAGGGTGAGCGGGTGGCCCAGGAGGGTGAGCGGGTGGCCCAGGAGGGTGAGCAGGTGTCCCAGGCAGGTGAGCAGGTGGCCCAGGTGGGTGAGCGGGTGACCCAGGTGGGTGAGCGGGTGGCCCAGGTGGGCGAGCGCGTTGCCCTGGTGGGTGAGCGGGTGGCCCAGGTGGGTGAGCGGGTGACCCAGGTCGGTGAGCGGGTGGCCCAGGTGGGTGAGCGGGTGGCCCAGGTGGGCGAGCGCGTTGCCCTTGTGGGTGAGCGGGTGGCCCAGGTGGGTGAGCGGGTGGCCCAGGTGGGCGAGCGCGTTGCCCAGGTGGGTGAACAGGTAGCCCTGGCGGGTGAGCGGGTGGCGCAGGTGGGTGAGTGCATTGCCCTGGCGGGTGAGCGGGTGGCCCAGGTGGGTGAGCAGGTGGTCCAGGTGGGCGAGCGCGTTGCCCTGGTGGGTGAGCGGGTGGCCCAGGTGGGTGAGCGGGTGGCCCAGGTGGGCGAGCACGTTGCCCAGGCGGGTGAACAGGTAGCCCTGGCAGGTGAGCGGGTGGCGCAGGCGGGAGAGCACGTGAGGCATTTTATACCAGATGACTGTTCACGTCTGGAACTTCGGCGATGATGCCATGTGGGTTTCTGGGATGGTGGTGCGAAGCCTTGTACCAGGCACAGAGGCAAGAACTGACAATAAAGACATTTTTGGACCACATCAGGGCAGGAGACCAGCATTACGCCGCCCGTCCGGTGGAACCAATTTCCAACACATCGCCCTGACCCAAGCAAGATTTGGGGGATCTCCCCCATTGGGGGGCCCGACACTGAGATACAAGAGGTCATGACTCCGACTTGGATATGAAGACATAGACGTTGGAAGTTCCAGACGTTGAGCAGGCCGGGGATCAAGCACAGGTACTGATACCCTCCCAGGCCATCAGCAAGGAAGCGTCATTCCCAGCGCGATACACGCTCCCCTGATGTGGCCCACAGGAGCTGGAAGTGCAGCCACGGCTGAAGCAGAGTAGGAGCCCTCCTGCTCCACCATCCTCAGACTGGTCTTCAGACTTTGGGGGGGAGGGGGAATGGATGTTTTAACACTCCTACGGGGAGAGAGCGATTAGCCTCCCTATAAGCCTTGTGGAATATGAGCTCCCCCCGCTGAGGGGCAGGGCCGGGCCCCTCAGTGGGGTAATTGATTACGGATATAAAAGCCGCCCCAGATAGGGGCCCAGGCTGAGAGGACCCAACTGGGACCTGGATTTTGACCTGGAAATAGTTTGCTTTAACAATAAATTGTTTTTTTAATACTCTCGTACCTGACTCCTTTGTGACCATAAACATGGTATTCTACCCATGCAAAGCAGGAGTCAACCTGCACATCAACCCACTTAATCTAACTCACAGTTCGCCAATTGAGACAAAATGTAAATAACATATTTCACAACCTCAGGTTGTCTCAAAGTGCTTCACAGCCAATTAAGTCATTTTGAAGTGTAGTCACTGTTATAATGTAGAAATTGTGGCAATTAATTTCCACGCAGCAAACGCCAACGTCAACAATGAAGTAAATGACAGGTTTATCTGTACTGGGGATTGTTTGAGGGATAATATTAGTTTGGTCACTAGGAGAGCTCTGATAGTGTAGCACTCCTACAGGACTTCATTTAAGTGTTAGCCTACATTACATGCACATGTCTCTGGAGAGGTTCTTAAACCTATAACCTTGTGACTAAGAGGCAAGATTGCTGCCACTGACCCAAATTATACCGAACATTTGTAGCAAATCGAATGAATAAGAATTGTATAATAATTAAATGGAATTATTCAGCTTGGTTCATGTTATAAGTGCTTGTAATAAGCTTCCATCACAATGTCCTGCCTTTCTGCCTGGAGATTGAGTTGAACATTTCAACTTGCTGTATTGCTGTCAACTAATTGTGCGTGTGCTGGAGATGCAATAAGGGAGTTATACTTTCACATTGACATATCAGAAATAGTACGCATGACAACCATGTTGTAAAGGACCAGAAAATATTGGTAAGATTAATTGCAGAAGTTGTACTTTTCATCCTACTCCTCCAGATTCACTGTGACAAAACAAGCAGATCATAAACTTTGAAGTGCAAATAAAGAGATTTAATTCTTTTCAATGTTCTAAATTCTGAAATAAAATTGTGAACCAATGCAATTATTGATAGGGGGCTGGATTATCCGTCTTTAGGACTATGTCCTCACGCCGTCGTGAAAACTGTGGTCTTTTATGCCAACAAAACTGGCGTCAAAAGGCCACAGATTCACCATCTTGCAGGGGGCTAGCAGGCAGCTGCCATAGAGCTTGCTCTAGTTGCCGATACAGCCCCCGCACGTCCGGGTCAGAGGCCATGCATTCGCACGGTGGCCTCCAGCGGACTTGGACCTCCAAAAGAGTGCCCCGCATCGGCCGCTCACCTGGCCTGGACTGCCCTAACACATAGCCCCCAGTCCCAAATGAAGCCCCTCCGCCCTCCGATCGGCCCTCCCTTGACTGGCGGCCCCGGACTGAGTCTGCAGCCGCCTCACGAGTATCACGGACGGTGGGACCATGTTAGAAGCACGCCGTCAGAAATTTGGCCCCGGTCGGGGACGTAGCACCGCGGGGCGGGCCTCAGGCAATGGGGGCGGAGCATCGCGGGGCGGGCCTCAGGCAATGGGGGCGGAGCATCGCGGGGCGGGCCTCAGGCAATGGGGGCGGAGCATCGCGGGGCGGGCCTCAGGCAATGGGGCGGAGCATCGCGGGGCGGGCCTCAGGCAATGGTCTGAGGCGGTGGATGCTTCACGAGTACGCCGATTCTCGGGGGGGGGGGAGCGGGGGGGGGGGGGGGGGGGGGGGGATAGCGAAATCGGCGCCAGTCCCGGGTTTAGTTTTTCCCTCTTTAAGAATGTTTTGTAATAGTCTTATATATATATGTTACACCCGCAGGGACCCAAGGGGTTGGAGTAATCAACCGCCCCGCGAGTCTGCCCAATATGAACTCTCCTGCTAAAGAGACAAGGAACCCAAGATCACCCATAGTTAAGTTGTGTATAAAGTCGGCCAGGTATGGTACGGACAGTTCAGACCCGGTTGGGATCTGGTGTATATTGTAAATACTAGTGTGTTGTTAATAAACCACCTTTTCTCAAATCTACTCAGTCCAAACTCGTTTGTGGTTTCCAAAAATATACTAAGGGCCTCTAAATGTCAGAACTGGCAAGTTATATTCTTTCAAATCAGGCATATACAGTAAATTGGCTATACTGCATCTGTAATAACCCGTACAGAGTGGGAATGCTTGTCTTTCCCGTGCTCCTTGTGGAGTACGAGCTCCCCTGCTAGGGGCAGGGGATCTCAATTATCCAGAGTATGTAAGGTCGGCCAGTAAGGCACCAACCAGAGAGGAACCCGGTAGGGGTCGACTGGGGAGTGTAAATTTACGGGGCTGGATTCTCCGATCCTGCGGTTATACATAGATAACATAGATAGCATAGAATTTACAGTGCAGAAGGAGGCCATTTGGCCCATCGAGTCTGCACCGGCTCTTGGAAAGAGCACCCTACCCAAGGTCAACACCTCCACCTTATCCCCATAACCCAGTAACCCCACCCAACACTAAGGGCAATTTTGGACACTAAGGCAATTTATCATGGCCAATCCACCTAACCTGCACATCTTTGGACTGTGGGAGGAAACCGGAGCACCCGGAGGAAACCCACGCACACACGGGGAGGATGTGCAGACTCCGCACAGACAGTGACCCAAGCCGGAATCGAACCTGGGACCCTGGAGCTGTGAAGCAATTGTGCTATCCACAAGGCTACCGTGCTGCCCAAGACCATAAGACATAGGAGCAGAAGTAGGCCACTCGGCCCATCGAGTCTGCTCCGCCATTCAATCATGGCTGATATTTTCTCATCCCCATTCTCTTGCCTTCTCCCCATAACCCCTGATCCCCTTATTAATCAAGAACCTATCTATCTCTGTCTTAAAGACACTCAGTGATTTGGCCTCCACAGCCTTCTGCGGCAAAGAGTTCCACAGATTCACTATCCTCTGGCTGAAGAAATTCCTCCTCATCTCTGTTTTAAAGGATCGTCCCTTTAGTCTGAGATGGTGTCCCCTGGTTTTAGTTTTTCCTCCAAGAGGAAACATTCTCTCCATGTCCACTCTATCCAGGCCTCGCAGTATCCTGTAAGTTTCAATAAGATCCCTTCTCATCCTTCTAAACTCCGAGTACAGACCCAGAGTCCTTAAACGTTCCTCATATGACAAGTTCTTCATTCCAGGGATCATTCTTGTGAACCTCCTCTGGACCCTTTCCAAGGCCAGCACATCCTTCCTTAGATACGGGGCCCAAAACTGCTCACAATGCACCAAATGGGGTCTGACTAGAGCCTTATACAGCCTCAGAAGTACATCCCTGGTCTTGTATTCTAGCCCTCTCGATAGGAATACTAACATTGCATTTGCCTTCTTAACTGCTGACTGAACCTGCACATTAACCTTAAGAGAATTGTGAACAAGGACTCCCAAGTCCCTTTGTGCTTCTGCTTTCCGAAGCATTTCCCCATTTAGAAAATAACCTGTGCCTAAATTCTTCCTCCTTCCAAAGTGCATAACCTCACATTATTCCACATTGTATTTCATTTGCCACTTCATTACCCACTCTCCGAGTTTGTCCAAGTCCTTCTGCAGCCCCCTTGCTTCCTCAATACTACCTGTCCCTCTACAGATCTTTGTATTATCAGCAAACTTAGCAACAGTGCCTTCAGTTCCTTCTTCCAGATGATTAATGTATATTGTAAAAAGTTGTGGTCCCAGCACTGACCCCTGAGACACACCACTAGCCATCAGCTGCCATCCTGAAAAAGATCCCTTTATCCCCACTCTCTGCCTTCTGCCAGTCAGCCAATCCTCTATCCATGCCATGATCTTACCCTTAACGCGCTTAACTTATTTAACAGTCTCCTATGCGACTATAAATAAATCAGGTCCACTGGTTGTCTGTAGAATGGCCGGGTCTGTGGCCGCGCATGCACACACGGTGGCGGTCTGCGGTGGCGGCGGCCGTGCCGTGCAACATGGCACCGGCCGCACACGGACCCGGCCTGCCAAAAACTGCCCCCGGAACCAGCCGCGCCACCCCCGGACCGCCCACCACCAGTCCCCCCAACCCCCGCCGAAGCCCCCCCTCCCCAGCGGAACGCTCAGTCTGCAGCCGCCACGCGAGGTCCCCAAACGGAATGACCACCCGTGAGCAACACCATCGGCGACTCGGCCCATCGGGGGTGGAGCATTGGGGGAGGGCGTCAGTTAATGTCCTGAGGCTGTCCATACGCCGTGCGGTGTACTTCCCGAGTCTGCCGTTTATGAGGGGGGCGGAGCATCGCAAAACAATTCCGCTCCCGATTTGGGAGTAAACGTGGATTCTCCGGCCAAACGCCAAACTCAATTTCGGCGTCGGCAATTGGAGAATCCCGCCCAAGGTTTGTAAATAAAACTTTGTTCTTATTTTCACTCGGTGTCCTTATGAAAGCATCAATGTTGTATTTAAATTCATATGAGACAGTGGGCTGCATATTATGGGATGTTGGCCTCCCACCAGAAGCAAAGTGAGCAGGAAGTCGACTTGCTGCAAGTCCCATGATGCACTGTGGGTGGACTGAGTTACCAGCTTGTGAGACATCCGCCCCACACTGATGAGGAAGTCCTGCCCTTGGCAACTGCCAGCCAATCAGATTAGCGCATTTGTGGGCACTGCCGTGACTGTAACCGCTATCAAGAAGAAGGCCCAATGGTCCCCAGAGCCAGTTCTGCCCGGGGTATTGGGCGGGAAGGATTTGGCTACTTTGGGAGGAGAGTAGAGGTTGTAGGTTTTGGCGAGCAGGCTGGTAGGAAGACAGGATGGGCACTCTCTTGCGGGGGGGGGGGGGGGGGGGGGGGGGGGGGGGTTGCTCCCTGATACACAAAGGGCACCCCTGAAGGTAAGACCCCTCCCCTCTTCCTTCCCACCCATTTCAAATGGTTTTTTCATATATTGGCTTGCCCACTCCTTCTGGATTGCCCTAGCCAACCATATTCAGGCTTATTAACAAGGTCAATTGACCATTGATTATTTATTTACCATGGTGTGTGGGTTGCCGATCTCCAGGCCTGCCCATCTACCATATTATGGGGGTGGCCATGAAGGTGGTGGAATTGGCACCTACCCTATTTTTAGTGCCCCCACCAAAAAAATAACACCGAGTGGGGGCACATAAAATCCAAGCCAGTGATAAACACTGAAAACCGAATTCCAAACCCAAGTTACACAGCAATGCCTTGGAAAACCTGATCGGACATTGTGAATGTCTCGTCAAGATCAAGGGTGACTGTTAAAACTGATGTAAACATTTCAGATACTCTAACTGGTTGAGTGAAAATTCAAGCCCTTGAGCTTTATTTCATGTGTAATCATTTGAAATGTTTGGGTTAAGTAATCCCAATGGTGGTAGCTGTACCAGACCCAGAAAAATGTTCAAAGTAGAAATATTCCCTGCAAATAATGTTCAAGGCCCAGAAATATTTAGGATTTTAATAGCCTTGTCTTGGATGATTTATATTTCTCCAAGACATTTGCTTTGTTTTTTTCAGCCACGTTATAAGAATAAACCTCTTTTGCGAATGGGTTAACGTCAACCTCATCTTCCCAGTGAGCAACTAACACAAATCAGTTTTGCTGCTGATTTTACATTTGCATGGAGCAGAATTTTACTCTGCCCAGGTGGGCGCACGGCTTTCCCAGAAGCGTATCACAAGAGGAGAGGTTGGGAACGCATCCCAACGTCATTGCGCATTTGTGCGATATTGTGGGCAGCAGGTACAAACGCGTATGGGATGCAAGCCCGTTGACAAATAGGAAGCTCATTGAGAGGGATCGAGCTGATTATTATGTTGCCCATGCAATTTTTAAGTTGGTACAAGAGCAAAATGGGCAGACGAACAAACCGTCTTTGCCGTTTTATCATCCAAGGGATAAAGGGGGGCTGGAGTAAAGGCAAGTTGAATTGGTGGAAGTTACAGAGAGTTTAGTGAGGTTTAGTTTGGAGTATTATGAACAATTTTGCTGCTTTCTTTCGAGGCTTGTTTGGAATTTACAGGGCATTTCAGCCTTGTGACATCTGAGATTTCCAACCTTCGATACATGGGTCGGCCCCATTTGTATATCAGCTGGTAGGGTCTTGCCTATTCAGCAGGGAGCACCTCCACTGAAAAGGAAGACCGGGGACATAGAGAGACGAGGCCAGGTGACCACAGGCATCAGCTCAGAGGCGAGGCACAGGGTGCTCAGGGCTAGCACGGATAGCAAGGAGGACAGTCCTGCAGAAGATGTCATTGTCCAGTTGCCAGGGTGTACATGCAACGATCCAACTACCTTGACATGACAGATGACCAGTGCCATGGGAGGCTCCGGCTTTCAAGGAAAGCCGTCAGGTCCACATGCCAGATGATTGTGCCGGAGGTAGCCTCCAAGTATGTGGGTGAACACCCAATGCCCGTGGCTCCTAAGGCCACTCTTGCACTTGCTGCTGGATCTTTCCAGGGATTGGTGGATGATCTTTGTGGAGTTCCCAGTCAGCTGTGTTATGCTGGTGACTGATGCTGTGTTCAGGTGGGTGAGAACATTCATCCATTTCAGGATGGATTAAGTCAGGTTGAGCAGGCCAGAGGCTTCAATACAATCACAGGGTTCCCCCGCATCCAGGGTGGCATTAATTGTAACCCTGTGGCCATAGGGGCATCAGCTGGTGAGCTTGGTGCATTTGTCAACAGGAAGGAGTTTCACTCCATGAATGTTCAAGTTGTTTGTGTCCACGGGACCCAGATTCTACACGTGTGTGCGAGGCAGCTCCCACAATTCTTACATACTGAGACACTCACAGATGCCAACATAGTTTAAGGTTCCAGCTCGTCTCAATAGATGATTTCTAGTTGACAAAGGGCATCCCTTGAAAAAGTGGCGGGTGCCGCCTCTCAGGCACCCATGGGCAGAGGCAGAGGAGAAATACAATCGCTGCCATGTCTCCACATGGGCAATGGTAGAGAGGACAATAGGTCTGCTAAAAGTGAGGTCCGATACCTGGACCGCTCCTGCAATCTCCATCAGAATGAGTGTCATTCATTGCCGTTGTCTGGTATGCTCTGCATAATCTTGCTCTCTCGGGGGAACTACTGGACCAGAAGAGGAATCCAATAAAGACTCAGATGCAGAGTCCGGGCAAGGATAAAGAGGCTGAAATTAGGAACCTGTGGGGAGGCAGCGATGACAGGCAGGCCTTGATTCGGCTAGGTTGCCAAAGCTTGCCTTCCGTCTGAGACATGGGCACCACCTCCATCCCAAACACCTCACACAAACCGTGCCGTGAGTCCAATGTCGCACACGGCCTCAGCAGTAAAGTTTGCTGCTCCAAAGGTCTTTCAGCAGGTAGGGATGAAGCCAGAACCCATCAAAGACACAGGACACAAGGGCTTGTGAGTGAAAATAACAGAACTTCCAATAAGAACACGTGATATTTACAAAACAGAAGGAACCTGTGTAAACCCATTGCGATGCTCATCATGCCTTCAGATTACATTTACATGAGCGACATCTTGGTGCCCCCCCTCCCCATCACTGACAGCGGCATCAGAGGCAGGTTGCTGACTGTGATGTCCTGTTGGCATCAATGACATTGGCCGGTGGGGCCTGACTAGACTGTGCCTGAGAGGGTGCACCTGGCAATATAGCTGGGCACCCCTCAGTCATTGCGGACTCTAAAGATGGCACGGTGACTGGCAGAGAGGCAGAGGAGCTGTTGCCCTCGACCGGGATGCCAACACAGGAGCCCACAAAGATGATAGACAGCTCGCCTGCCATGGCGGTGTGTCTGGACCTCCCCTCTGACCATTGATGGATGGGCACCGAGAAACTGGGTGCTGTATCCGACTCCCACAATGGCAGTGATCTGTGTGTGGGTTTGCAAGTCTGATCGCAATCTCAGGACCGATGCACTATCAATTAAGACGAGACGAGAGTGGAGAGTAATCAAGGCTTTATTACGCAGAGATGTGTTGCCTCCTGCAGCTGCTGCTGAAATGGCTGCAGCTCGGTGAGCCCACACATTTATACTCCGCCTACTGGGCGGAGCCAGCAGACAGGGATCTACCCCCGTACCTGTAGTACAGGGGCTTTATTGTAATGCCCTCATATGCAGTATATAATACAACAATGGTGACGACCACATTCACCCCCCGTTAAAAAAGATTCCAGCAGGGTTGGTGGAAACTATTTACATACAGGTTGTTAAAAGAAATTTTGAAAGAGTCTACAAATTTAGACGGTCGGGCGCCTTAACCCGCCGTTGCGAGCGCCGCATGTGTGGTGTTGATGCCGCCGTTGGTTCGGTCGTCGGTGACTCCAGGAGTGTGTCGACCTCATCTTCATCCACGGGTGGGACCAAGGCGAGGGTGGATCGTCTTGGAGCGGGGGCTGTGACGGGGTGCGCCGGGGTAAGGGAGGGTGGTGTCGGGGCAGAGGGGGGAGTGTGCGGGGACCCAGCTGGTGCCAGGTCCCTGAGGGAGACTGTGTCTTGGCAGCCATCGGGGTACGCCACGTAGGCGTACTGCGGGTTCGCGTGGAGTAGCTGTATCCTCTCAATCACCGGCTTCGCCTTGTGTAGCCACACATGCTTACGGAGGAGAACGGGTCCTGGAGCTGCGAGCCACATTGGGAGCGACACCCCGGAGGTGGACTTCCTGTGGATGGCAAAGAGGCGTTCATGGGGAATTTCGTTAGTCGCCATACACAGGAGCGACCGAATGGAGTGAAGGGCGTCGGGGAGGACATCCTGCCAGCGGGAGGCCGGGAGATTTCCGCACCGGAGGTCCAGCTGGACGGCATTCCAGACCATCCCATTCTCCCGCTCCACCTGCCCCTTTCCCCGGGGGTTGTAGCTGCTCATCCTGCTTGAGGCAGGTACTGGCGCAGCTCATCACTCATAAATGCCGGCAATCTGCCCTACTCCATCGAGGAAGTCAGGGCTATCACCAGAGACTGCCCTGATTCTGTCCCTGGAGGTACCTCTCCATGAGAGTCACCTCCCTGAATGGATTAGGCTGTGCGCTCATAGCCCAGGGTCAGTGCACTGCTCATGTTCCACATGGACTGCTCCATGACAGAGACCATTGCACGCAAACACTCAGGGGTGTCTGTTACATCTCCCCGCATGTCCCACTGAACATCCAGCATTTACCGGCTGATCGGCAACTCCAGAGGTTCATCATTTACCTCGGACTCAGCATAGTCCTGGTTCCAGCATTCCTCCGACTGCTGGTGACCTTGGCACTCCCTGCCTCCACCATCTGCTTCTGCCAGTGTGATGTGTCCTCACCACTGCCAACCTCCAACTGAGCTGACATGCGATTGCCCATCAACATGCCAGTTTCTGCGATACTTGGTGCTAAGAGAGGGTGGGCTGTGGGTGCATCTGCCATTGGCACCTGCTTGGCATCAATGGAGGGCTGTCAGCCTCTTGGCTGGCTCTGGTGGATGGCTCATCCTAGGGATGAAAACAATCGATCAGTACTATTAGTGATATCACACAGAGTCAATGTCCATGCTGTGCGGCCGAGTGTATGTGACATCAATGTCATCAGTGTGGCTTCGTAATTGGTGTATCACTGAAGTCCTTATGAGGGAGGAAGTGTCCGTACATTATTTTCTCTCTCTGCCAGTCTTGCTTCAGCCCAGTGGGGGTCTTACCTCCCTCAGAGAAGCCAGCCTCCCCATAACCTGAGGACATTTATCCTCACTCGCATTCGAGCTCTAGGGTTCCCAGCTCATGGCTGGTGAGGATTGCCAGGTTCGCCGCCCCACCAGCCCTCTCAGCATTGTTACCGCAATGTTTCTCCTGTAAGTGCAAAGCTCAATTCAGTACTCGCCACCTCCAGCTCCCTTCTTCACCTCCATGAGGCATGTGGACATTCCTAAACCCTTTGCAAACTTGACCCTTTGATGGACCCAGGGCTTCTGATCTTCAAACCAGCCTTAGCAAACACAGGCAGAGGTGTCTTTTGAGAATCCCTGAGTCCTGCACCTAGGAGTGCAACTCGGGACGGGCACCCCTCCTCAGCTCTCAGAAGTCATGGAGTGCGGCATGGCACACTTAGAACTCACCCGTGTTGAGCACAGAAGCACATTGAACCTATTCCCGCACTGTATTCACATGCTCCGGACCGGGGTCATCCCGCTGACCTCAGCTGCCACCTCTTGGTTCGGTGAGGTGGCCTCCTCCCTCCATCCCGTGGCATCAGGATGTCTCTCCTGGCTGTCACAGCCTCCCAAAGGACGCGCAAACACTCATCTGACAATCTGGGCCCAGCTGAAGTCCCCTCCCGCCTGGAATGTCTTCCGGGTGCTCCAGCTGCCGTGCTGCCCCCGGGTGGCCCCACTGGTCACATCAGCGTTTCACGCTGGCCAGCACGTTGAGCGCTGTTTGATCTGGTATGGGTCTGGGGAACACGACCGAATCCGGTCCCGTCTCCGTGTGTACACATTGCGCATAGAATTATCTCCCTGATCTTCCTTTCATTGCAGACAATGCAAAATAAGTTCAGCTGATGTGTAAATGAAAGCTAAAATATGCGTGTTCTGTGTGATCGCCTGGACTAATTTCTATAACCCAAATGGTCAGAAGGAATTTCCCAGGTTTGATTTTCCTTGATTGACCTTGTGGTTTTCCATCTATTCCAAAAGGTTACCCAATTAGTGACAGCCGGCATTGATGTCCGCTTGTGGATTTGGACGCCTAACCATGATACACGCATCATTGTAATGTGAGGCAGGCTCAATGCACCAGCTAGTCATTTCCTGTCTGTCAATTCCACATGTCCATATCTGATCATGCCAGTTCCCCACCCAACTGGTTAGATTAAAGTATCCTGCCTGAGCTGCACTTTTAACTTTCAAATTCTGGTTGACTCAAATCTAGTTCTCACATTTTACCGGTTAAATTAGGAACAGAAATTTACATTGGTTGCTTTTGTCTGGGTGAGATTTTGCACTGAATCCAAAAGCACAGGGAAATAGTTGCAGCTTTTTTCTGGTACAACGTCAAACAAGACAGGAAATAATTACTTCACAACAGAGAAGGAGTGTTGCTTTTGAAATCAGTTATTTTGAGAACAAGTCTGACCAAACCGAACATTATTCACTGTACTGGTGCACAAATGACCTAAACCGCATTGTTCATTTGCAGCCTGGTTTACCCATTTTGTGAGCACAAACATGGGGAGGGGCGCAGCCAATTTAAGATCTATCACAATGACGCCTGGAATCAGCTATTTTGGATCAGCTGAAAATAAGACGGGCACCTAAAGCAGGCGTTCGTCCCTTTATTTGTGTCCATGGGGGCCCTAAAAACTGTTTCGGAAACTCATTCTGAAACTGGTCAGTGCGAATTGGATTGTATGATCCACACAAATTTTCTTTCGTTTGCTGCAGCCTAACTATTGGCTGCCAACAAAAAGACACTTCTTAAAAATATACCTGCCTTGATGAGTGGTGCTCCCAGCTTCACAGTGTTAATAGAGATTACTTTTGCCCTGTGCCTTACTTACTCAAGGGTACCTGCCCTAGGCCAGTGCACCGTGACCTGCCTCCAGAAGCACAGAAGCTTGCTGGAAAAATGCTGATGAAACCTTGTACCCCAACTAACAGCCTGACCATGTCTGGGCCGAGAGAGACCAAACTAATTTCTCGGTCCATGGGCAGAATCTTCCTTTAGTTTGGCCAAGTGTCAGTTTTAGTGAGAAAAACAAAAAATAGCCCATCGATGTCGGCGAGAAATCATGTTGTGTCTTCAGATGCTTAAAATAAAGGTTTCTACGAGTTTAACACCGGGTCCCCTGATTCATTCGCCCCGATATCACTTGTGCTCATCAATCGGGGGGGGGGGGGGGGGGGGGGGGGGGGGTGGGGGGGGCGGTTTGCACCCTTTAAGTGCCTCAGCAAGTTCCAAGTCCAATTGGGGGAAGTCCAATTGGGGGATGATTGCCATGAGTGAGGGAGCTCTCACTAAGATGCTTGATGGGGTGGAGCAGAGGTGGGATGCCCTCAAATGGGCAGCAAACCTGCCACAAGGTCACATCCCCCACATTGGAGGCAGTAGCAGTGCTAGTGAGCGACAGCTCTCTGTACAAGCGCACAGCTAACCATTACAGGAAGAAAATGAATGGCCTCCTTTGTGCTGCCAGGATAAGTCATCATTTGTCACCACGCATCTGATCAGACACCCATCACACTCCGACTGGGAACTCACTCAGTGCCAACTCACAGGGTCCGCCACTCGTCCTCCCCCACCCCTCCTTATCCCCGTGGCTCCCCTCCTTATCACATCCCAGCTCCCACTCACCAACCATGCATGCCAGGCATCCTTACCATCTGACCTGACACGCGCCCTGCCCACACTCTCTCCATCGGTCTTATTGCAGGACAAGCTTGAGCATCTTGGGGGGGAGCAGGCACAGCCGGCCGGGGTGATGTCCGAGATGAAGACCCTCACACCCTTCGATGAGAAAGCCCGACAGCTGGCCAGAGAGGGGCCGGACCACATCTGTGCTGAAGCCAAGGTGGGGACAAGAGGCAAAAGTGAGAACCCTCAACAAACCCAGCCTTAGCACCAGCCTCACATGAGTTATGTCTCTCCTATTCTTAGGCCCCTGCTATGCACTAATGCCATCTCCCTTCCCTTGGAATCAGTCAACCCAGCCCATCACCTCGGGCTCCGGAGACCACAGATGCCAGCAGCTCTGACGAAGATGTCTCGGACGTTAGCATTGAAGAGTCAGCATTGCACCCTTCACCAGCACAGATACTTGCCCATCGGTGAGCCATATTGGTTTGCAGGTTTCTGGGTCACACACTGGGGATCACTTCACTGCTGATGATCCACAGCAGGTGGAAGCAGGGACATCGCAGGGATCCGGCATTCAGAGAACTGCTGGAGACCAGAACTCTGCTGGGCCCCAGTCAGATGATCTTCCTCAGTCATCCACAGCTGTTGGTGCCACAAAGGCAGAGATGTAAACATCAGGAAAGGATGATAGTGTCCCTCCTCAGATTGCAAGGTCGATTGGAGGAGTCCCGTTGATTTCTGTTTGAGGAGATTATGCCAACACTCTGAGGTAACCAGGCCAACATTTTGATGGAGGTTTCCACAGTGGAGACCTTGGTGCAGGAAGTGCACTCAGTGGCGGAAGATGTCCACTCCATGGTCAGGGCACACACTCCATGGTCAGGGCACACACTCCATGGTCAGGGCACACACTCCATGGTCAGGGCATGAAGTGCATGAAGTGCAGACACTTTTGGGTGTCCACAATTGTCAGTTCCAGAGGACGGTGGGACTTCTGGATCTCACTCCAGCTTCCCTTCCAACCCTTCTATTACGGAGAACTCCAAGGGCCCCCAAGAACCCACAGGGAGGAGGATCAGCTGGTACATTGCCGGGGGACTTCCACCCAGTAGACCCTGGGGATGTCCACGCCATCTGACTCCCTACCTCCTGTGACAAACACAGCTCCAGCCCCGCACACACTTATTCCCAAATGCAGGCCGGGACCCCTAACTTTGGAGGAGTCTGCATCAGCAGAGATGGATCACTCCATCCTGTTATTACCCTGATCGGTGGTAGTTCGTGAGCAGCCTTCCACCAGGCAGGAGTCAGACATTCACAGGAGATATTTGAGGAACAATGCTCTATCCTCACTGCAAGTCATCATCACCCTGTTGCATCGGATGGTATGTCGGCATCCACACCATGGAAGGAGCAACAAGAGGATGATGTTCCATTGACAATGCACAGTGAAGAAAGCCTAACCTCTCTGGTGGGACATCGGTGCCCTCCCTTGACCTGGGCATTCTCGAAGCAGAAGTTATCAGGGTGTGCCAAGCCCTATGCCCAATTTGGGCAATCGCCAGAAACCCTTTCTTTGCCTCCTCCTCCAGGGTTCCCCTGGGCGCCCTTCTCGATGTGTTCCTCATCTGAGGAGATGTGCCAGTTGTCTATGTACTAATAATAATAATCTTTATTAATGCCACAAGTAAACTTACATTAACACCTCATTGAAGTGACTGTGACAATACCCTAGCCGCCACACTCCGGCGCCTGTTCGGGTACACGGAGGGAGGGAGATGAGGTGGGGGAGCGGCAAGGAAAATGGGAGCGTGTTTTTCGGCGCTCGCGAGATTTAGAGCTTGAGTCGCTGTTTACGCTCACGGTTCATACAAGTTCAAAATTGCCCCCTATATTTAACAATAACTCTTGCCGATAGAGAAGTTTCATTGACAGCCTAACAATAGACACACCGGTGCAGATGCATCCTCAAGGAACCCAACAGTGAAATCAAATCAATGAATGACATTAGTTGGGAATTTGCATGACAATTCCCAACTTGCAACGTAACTGAAGTACCTCATCAGGGGATTAGGCCTCCTGCTTGGAATTTGTAAAAAGGTTCCTATTTGTTTCTATGAGAGTATAAAATGTTAGACAGAGGAACTGAAAGTGGTTGACCACACAAAAGGGAACAAGTAAGCAGTGAAATACAGATACAAATGGAACACTGTATAAAACAGCGAAATGGGTATTGTGCTGCAAAATGGTGTCTGTCTCCAACTATCTCGTACCACAATCTTATTCCACAATCTCATTGTAAGGCATTGAATTTAATAATGCCCAAAACTAATTATCTCAAATTAATTATCTTTTTTAGTTTGTAAGAATCAAATAATATTGAGGTAGGGCGGGATAGTTCAGTTAAACAGAACCTTCCACATCAGTATGACAAAGCACCTTAATAGGTTTCAATTCAGGCTGCATCTTCTTTTGAATTGATAATGAGCTAACTGGGGAAGGAATCTTGGAAAGATCGGATAGGTAAATCCAAAGGGCAGGAATTTCTGGCCCTGCCACTGTTGGGAATGGAGGCAAATGGGCTCAGGCTGGTTTAGCTCAGTGAGCTAGACAGCTGGTTAGTGATGCAGAACAAGGCCAGCAGCGCGGGTTCAATTCCCGTACCAGCTTACCCGAACAGGCGGCGGAATGTGGCCACTCGGGGCTTTTCACAGAGTCTTCATACTTATGACAATGATGCGACCATCAATTCACTCGGAGACTCGAGTCAAAGTAAACAGTGGTTTTAATCAGCTTACAACTTAGCCTGCCTGCGACTGGCACATTACTGAAGGCGGTCCCGCAGGTCAGCTGCTCTTATACTTCTTATAAGGGGCGGAGCCCGTACATGCCCCACATCTCCCCCTGTGGGTGAAGCCACATAGTGGCCCATAGATGGAGCCCACAGGGTTAATGGCATGCCATTATGCAACACAGTATACTGGTGAATTAATAGTGCTTATACATTCACCACATTCACCCCCTGTAAAAAAATTAAGTCCGGCGGGGGTGAGGGGTTCACAAATTCAGTCGGTCCGGCGCCCGGACCGTACGTTGTGACCGACGAAGCGCTGGTGTCGCAGCCGTTTCGGGTGGCTGTGGAAGTGGGTCCGGTGCGGGCCCGGTGGTGGACTCCGGGGGCGGTTCTTCCGGAGCTTCGTTCCTGCAGACTGGTGTGCCGGGTGGAAAGGAGCGCGGAAACCAAATAGGTGCTGGGGTGCAGGACACGGGGGGGTTGGGCAGGGTATAGTGTGGGGGGTACATTAGTGGTAGTGGTGGAGGAGCCTGCGGGTGCCAGGTCTCGGAGGTAGACGGTATCCTGCCGGCCCTCGGGGTGTTCGACATATGCATAGCGTGGGTTCGACTGCAGGAGCTGGACCCTCTCTACCAGGGGGTCGGTCTTATGGGTCCGAACGTGTTTCCGAAGGAGGACAGGGCCTCGTGTCCTCTGCCAGGACGGAAGCAAGGCCCCTGTGGTAGTTCCCCTTGAGAAGATAAACAAGCGGTCATGAGGAGTTTGGTTTGTGGCCGTGCAAAGGAGGGACATAATAGCGTGGAACGCATTGGGGAGGTCCTCCTGCCAGTGGGAAACTGGGAGATTCCTGGACCATAGGGTCAGTAGGACGGTCTTCCAGACCGTAGCGTTCTCCCTCTCCACCTGCCCGTTACCCCTGGGGTTGTAACTGATAGTCCTGCTCGAGGCGATGCCCTTACTGAGCAGGTACTGACGCAGTTCGTCGCTCATGAAGGACAAGCCCCTGTCACTATGGACATAATTGGGGAAACCAAACAGTGTGAAGACACTGTGCAGGGTCCGATAATGGTGGGGGTGGTCATGTCGGGGCATGGGATGGCAAACGGGAAATGGGAGAACTCATCTATAATGTTAAGGAAATAGGTATTGCGATGATTTGAGGGGAGGGGCCCTTTGAAATCAATACTGAGGCATTCATAGGGCCGGGAAGCCTTTACCAGGTGGGCCTTATCTAGTCGATAGAAGTGCAGTTTACACTCCGCACAGATTTGGAAATTTCTGGTGACAGCTTTGACCTCCTCGGTGGAGAAGGGTAGGTTGCGGGCCTTGATGTAATGGGCGAGCCGGGTGACCCCCGGGTGGCAGAGGTTGCCGTGGATAGCCTGTAGTCGGTTGTCTTGCGCGCCGGCGCATGTGCCGCGGGACAGGGCATCTGGGGGCTCGTTGAGCTTCCCAGGACGATATACTATATCGTAATTATAGGTGGAGAGTTCGATCCTCCACCTCAAGACCTTATCATTCTTGATCTTGCCCCGCTGCGAATGATCAAACATGAAGGCAACAGATCTTTGGTCGGTGATGAGGGTAAACCTCCTACCAGCGAGGTAGTGCCTCCAGTGCCACACGGCTTCCACGATGGCTTGAGCTTCCTTTTCGACCGAGGAGTGTCGAAGTTCAGAGGTGGAGAGGGTGCGAGTAAAAAACGCTACCGGCCTGCCTGCTTGGTTCAATGTGGCGGCAAGAGCGACCTCTGAAGCGTCGCTCTTCACCTGGAAGGGAACAGACTCGTCCACCGCACTCATGGTGGCTTTGGCAATGTCCGCCTTGATGCAGTTGAAGGCCTGGCAAGCCTCGGCTGACAGTGGGAAAAGGGTGGCTTTAAATAGTGGGCGGGCTTTGTCCGCATACTGGGGGACCCACTGGGCGTAATGGGAAAAAAATCCAAGGCACCTCTTGAGGGCCTTGGGACAGTGAGGGAGAGGGAGTTGTAGGAAGGGGCGCATATGGTCAGGGTCGGGCCCCAGAACCCCGTTTGCCACGACTTAGCCGAGGATAGCTAGTCTGGTAGTGCGGAAAACGCATTTCTCCTTGTTGTAGGTGAGGTTAAGTTTTTGGGCGGTTTGGAGAAATCGGTGGAGGTTGGCGTTGTGGTCCTGCTGATCATGGTCGCAGATGGTGACATTGTCCAAGTACGGAAACGTGGCCCGCAGCCCGTACTGATCTACCATTCGGTCCATCGCTCGTTGGAACACCGAGACCCCATTCGTGACGCCAAAGGGAACCCGGAGGAAATGAAGAGGCGGCCATCGGCCTCGAACGCCATGTAGTGGCGGTCCTCCGGGCAGATTGGTAGCTGGTGGTATGCAGACTTCAGATCCACCGTGGAGAACACGTAGTAGTGCGCGATCTGATTCACCATGTCTGCAATCCGGGGAAGGGGGTGCGCATCAAGGTGCGTAAACCGGTTAATGGTCTGGCTGTAATCTACCACCATCCGGAACTTTTCCCCGGTCTTGACGACCAGCAGCTGAGCTCTCCAGGGGCTATTGCTGGCTTCTATGACTCCATCCCGCAAGAGACGCCGGACCTCGGACCTAATAAATGCCCTGTCCTGCAGACTATACCTCCTGCTTCGAGTGGCTACTGGCTTGCAGTCCGCGGTGAGGTTAGCGAAGAGGGGAGGGGGGGGTCGATTTTTAGTGTTGCGAGGCTGCATATAGTGAGCAGGGGCAGGGGTCCGTCAAAACGAAGAGTTAGACTCCTGAGATTGCACTGAAAATCGAGTCCTAAGAGGAGAGGGGTGCAGAGGTCTGGGAGCACGGACAATTGAAAATTGGTATACTCGGCGCCCTGTATCGTTAAGGTTGCAGTAGTGCGCCCTTGGATTTGTACTGAGTGCGACCCAGAGGCGAGGGAGATTGTTTGTTGCGTCGGGAATATTGAGAGTGATCAGCGTCTTCCCAGATCCGGGTGAACAAAGCTCTCGGTGCTCCCGGAGTTGAACAGGCAAGGCGTCTCGTATCCGTTAACCCGGACGGCCATCATGGAGCTCTTGAGGTGCTTGGGTCTTGACTGGTCCAAGGTGACGGCACTGAGTTGGGGATAGTCGGCGGCGTGGTCGGCAGTGCTGGGGCGGCCCCACGATGACTGTCCGTGCAGATCGTATGCGTCGAGCGACGTAGTGGGTGATGGCCAAGATGGTGGCCCCCGTTGACCGCACATGGCGGGCGGCGAGGGAGATGGCGCCCAAGATGGTGGCCCCCATGGATCGCACGTGGCTGGCCGCGTGGGGGAAGATTGCCAAGATGGCGGCCCCCGTGAGTCACACGTGTTGTGCGGAGTCAGGGCCGGCAGACACGCTGCCACATTACGGGGTTTGCGGGCCTGAGAGTCAGTGAATTGAGTTTGTGCGTTCGAGCTTGGGTGTTTGGTCTTGGCCAGGCCGACCTTTGCGAAGTGTCCTTTTCGCCCGCAGCTGCTGCAGTTCACGTTGCGGGCCGGGCATTGTTGCCGGGGGTGTTGGGGCTGGCCGCAAAAATGGCAAGATAGCCCCCCCGTGGTGGGCAGGCGCAGGCCTGGGGTAGTCTCTGGTCGGGGGTCCACGAGGGGGTCGCGTGATCGGCTGGGAACGCAGTGAGACTCTGAAAAGCGACCTCCAGCGAGTTTGCCAGTTTGACCGTGTCCTCCAGGCCCTGGGCCCCTTTTTCGAGCAGGCGCTGCCTCACATAGTTCGATCGGAGCCCCGCAACGTAAACGTCTCGGACGGCGAGTTCCATGAGCTGAGTGGCTGTAACGGCCTGATAGTTACTGTCGCGCACGAGGGAACGCAGCGAGGTCGCGCAGATAGTCATCTTGTGACTCCCCGGGGCGCTGGCGGCGAGTAGTGAAGATATGTCGCGTGTAGACTTCATTCACAGGTCGCACGTAGATGCGTTCGAGTGATGCGAGGGCCTCAGTATAGGAGGTGGCTTCGTCGAGTTGGGCAGAAATGCGATGGCTCACCCGTGCGTGGAGAAGACTAAATTTCTGTTCATCCGTGAAGGATGATGTCGACGACGCGGCCAGGCAGGCCTTGAAACACCGAAGCCAATGTGAAAAAATTTATTTCACCGCCGCGGCCTGTGGATCGAGTTCCAGTCTGTCAGGTTTGAGGGCTGACTCCATCGTAGTTCTCTAAGCTGATTAAATTGATGCGACCATCAATTCACTCGGAGACTCGAGCCGAAGTAAACAGTGGTTTTAATCAGCTTACAACTTTGCCTGCCTGCGACTGGCACATTACTGAAGGCGGTCCCGCAGGTCAGCTGCTCTTATACTTCCTATAAGGGGCGGAGCCATGGGCGGAGCCCGTACATGCTCCACATCTCCCCCTGTGGGTGAAGCCACACAGTGGCCCATAGATGGAGCCCACAGGGTTAATGGCATGGCATAATGCAACACAGTATACTGGTGAATTAATAGTGCTTATACATTCACCAGAGACAATAAAAGGTTATTGTTATTATAAATACCATGGCGGGTTGGTGTACCCATTTCCATAATTGGTACCCAGAAACGGCTATTTGTGCTGAGGCGGACAGTCAATTAGGATAATTAAGAGCTTTTTTAAGGGCGATTAAAGGAGGACCAGTCAGATTTCCCAGTTTTCAGTTTCCTGACGTGACAGGGACAGCTGAACTGCCTGTAGGCGGGCAGCCAGTGGCAGACTGGGGTGTCTGTACTCCTGGCAGGCCAAGAGGTCCTCCCTGTTTGCCTGGTTGTTGGTACTTCCCAAGACTTCTGTTGGAGTGATCCCAGTTGTCACGGTAGTGACCTGGCTGCTTTTCTGTTCTTTAAATAATGTTTTTAAGAAGTTGATGAGGAGATGCCTCCATTTTGAAGCACCCTCACTACAGCAGCCGTTCCTCTTGATTAGAAAGCCTCTGATTGGCCCTCCAGCTTAAAGAGCCCTCAGAGTGCCCTGAATTGGACAGTGAACCTATCTGCATGCCAATTAAAGGGATCTCCCAGTCAAAATCACAGTGAATGTCTGTTTCCCCTCCGGGGGGGGAGATTCTGGACCTGGAAACAATCGAGGTTCCTGCTTTCCGATGCCAATGTGAAAATTTAGCACGTAGATGTGAACACTTTACTGACCCCTCCCATCCTATTGGTCTCGAGATTGTCCATTTCAAAGGCATTTGGGGCAAGGTAGCATTTGATCATTAAGGACACTTGGGACATCTTATTACATTAAAGGCTCTATATAAATGCAAATTGGTCTTGTTGAGGGTGAGAATTTAAAATTCAATAGGTTGCCTTATCGCAAACCAAAATAGGTCAGTGTGCACAGAGGGGTGACTAATAAACCTCGGAGATTTCTGTATGTAAAACAGAAGTTATTGTTTTCAGTTGATGCGATTACAATGATGGTTTAATGTCATAATATTGGATTGCACACGCCTTCCGGAGAAGTACACAGTAAAACCTGGCAACTCAAGTTCGGGTTAGGTGTTGCAAGACTAATATTGGCAATAGCTACCAAAGGTCCAAATTTCAGTGACACAATAAATTGAACAAAAAGTTTGGAAGTGGTAGAGCAACTGTGAAAAGACAGTTTACAGAATAGTGGTGAGGTGTTTAAGGCTGGTACATTCTTGTGAAACCATACAATGTTATAAAAACATCTTACCACCAGGTACAATTTTCCCAGGAGAGGGGAAGTCAGTTTGGGTGTTGGGGGGAGTTAAGTCCCCTAAAAGTGACATTGCATCCAGTCCCACCCAGGCAGGATTTAGTGTGAGCGACGAACCCCTTGGATCTGGTAAAACAGTTATTATGATTATTAAACCAATTAAAATTCAGTACTGTTTGAACCCTGGGTTAAATGAACAGGGCATTTGATTCCCAACTTATCAGCAACTTGTCATTGTCACTGACCTGAGTGTACAATAGGGAGAACAGTGAAACGAACATGCTGGGGAAGGTTGTGAACAGTGAGAGACCCAGCCATGGTGAGGTGAGAGGCTGCTGTTAATAGCCCTTCTTCGAGACAGTGCATTCACTGCTTGACTGATGGTGGCCAACCTCTTGAAAGGTCGTCTCGCGCTTCACTCGCCTTCAGTGGCATTCCCCTTTTCATAGAATCCCTACACTGCCAGCCTCCCCCCGACTGGCGCCGGAATGTGGCGACTAGGGGCTTTTCACAGTAACTTCATTGAAGCCTACTCGTTGTGCTGATCCGCTGTGTAATTATGTGTGTGCCTGTATTAGGGGATGTATAGCAGTACCTGTACTACAGGTTCGTCGGTAGCCCCTGCCGGCTAGCTCCGCCCACAAGGAGCCGTATAAATATGTATGAGTTCTCCTGAGCAGCCATTCTGCCAGCTGCAGTCGGAGGATAAACATCTAACTGTAATAAAGCCTCTCTTGTACCCATTCAAGTCTTTAGTACAATTGATAGCGCATCACTCGTGACAATAAGTGATTTTCATTTTTCATTTCATTCATTTGGCCCATTGAGCCTGCACTGACCCTCTGAAAGAGCATCCTACCTTTGCCCGCTCCCCCGCCCTATCCCCATAACTCTGCAACACCATCTAACCTTTGGACACTAAGCAGCAATTTATCATGGCCAATCTACCTAACCTGTACATCTCTGGACTGTGGGAGAAAACGGGAGCACCCGGAGGAAATCCACGCAGACACGGGGAGAACGTGCAGGCTCCAAACAGATAGTTACCTAGGGTCGGAATTGAATCCGTATCCCTGGCGCTGTGAGGCAGCAGTGCTACCCACTGTGCCACCGTGCCAGCTTTTACCATGGTATAGGAGCAGCTGATGCAGCGCTGCCTTGTACATCTGTTCAGGAATAAGAGGAGAACAGCAGCACCAGCAGCAGCAGCAGAAGCAGCAGAAGCAGCACTCTTTGCCTTCTCCTCAGCCACATGTCCTTTCCCCAGGCATGGGAGATCCAGCAGCAAGGAGCCGGAGGCGAGACCTTCAGCACAGGGTCTGCAGGCAGAAGGACATGCTCATCATGTCTGCACACCAGTGACAAAGGAGCCACAAGCGTGCATGGCAGGTCACTGCTGACACCTGCAGCCACTGAGAATAAGGTCAGTGGAGCAGACGAGCATGCATTGCCAATGGCTGACATGATGTCTAGCCCTTGAGGGCCAGTCCCACAAGTTAAGGATGATGGGTGGTCTCCTGATTCTGCCAGCCCAATCAAAGGAAATTTACCGAATGCCTTAAACTCGGGTAAACTGTAAACCTTTAAGAAAAACAATGTGGTCCTTGGAATGCTATAAGAAGAGTATTTAATAAATGATACTGGATTCTTATGTGACTGGATAATTTCAGTGTCTTGGGATCCAAATGCTTTTCTTCGGTTGCCAACCTCAGCTCATTATAACTGTACTTGACAAATTGCACTCGTGAGTTTAATTCCCTTCATTCCTTGCTCATTAAAGCAAACACCTGCTACTTGGCATCGAGCTCCTTTCTTCTAGCTGGGTGAGACATCTCGGTGTGAAGTTGCAGTTAGCTTTATCAAGCCTTTTTGTTTAACCCAATATGAGATCCAGAGGTTGATCAAAGTACTTTAAACGCTGCCGACTAATCAGAAATATGGCTGTCAACTAGTCAGAAATAAGCAAACCCTGAGCTTATCATTGTGGTGATAATGGAACAACTGAAAAGCACCCTCGTTTAACCTCATGAATTTACAGATGAGGAAAATTTCATGTGCAATAGCTAGCTTGGTGTTTAATCCCGTCTTGGTCCTTTCCTGCAGGGACTAAAGGGAAACTGTGAGCCGCAGGCCTGATGGTCAGGAGGGTCTATAGCAGGTGGCATGTGTGGGCGCCGCACGTGGACATGAAGGGCTTGTGCTGCTGGGTGCCAGGGATGCTGAGGAACAAGCACAATGATTTGTGTGGGGAGGGTGCGAGGTATCAGCCAGTGATTTGTGGTGGGAGGGGGTGGTTTGGGGATTTGAGGGGTGGCAGGCGAAACTGATGCCAGGAGAGAGGTGGCTAACTTCCCCTTGCAGCTCGGTGGATTTCTGACATTGAATCGAGGAACAGACTCCTCTGGGTTGGTGACATCCTGCACGGTCAAGTGAAGACAGGTGGGCTGGAGAGAGTGATGTGAGTGTGTGGACTGGTGTTTAAATATGGCAGCAGGGACTTTGAACCTGCCAGCTGCTGGTGGGCAGATGAATCAGCTGTCAACCCGCCAGGTGAATTGGAGGGGAACTCACCTGTGCATAATTAATGAGGTACAAAACGCAGAATCTGACCAGCAGGAAAGGTGTCGTTGGAGTCACCCGCCAATGCACCTAGGGCAGGATACTCCAGCCCCCCCCCCCCCCCCCCCCCCCCCCAGGGTGTGTTTCCCAGCGGGGGCGGCACAGCATTCATTGGCGGCAGACCTCTCTGCTCCCACCGCTGTCAATGGGAATTCCTATTGAAGCCATCCCACGCCGCCGGGAAACCCGTGGGTGGGGTGGGGGGTACTGCTGGCGGGACTAGAGAATCCTGCAGCCAGCGAACGGCCGGAGAATTCCAGCCTTAGTCTCAAAAATGTAAAATTCTGCCCATAGTTTCTGGAGCTGTTTCTGTTACTTGACGGTAACATTGGTGGGTCTATGTCATCCAAACTGAATTGAGGAGATTTCGCTGACGTGCGCCATGTTTGGAGAAGACCATGCCCGTAGAACCTGGGTTGATTGTTCCTTGGTTTCGGCTGGGAATCAGGCTAGCTCTGAGTGGGATTGGAGCTGAAACAAGACAGAATTTTGGAGGACATTGTGACCGAGTTTGATGACCTAAATGCTAAGCAGCCTGTTGAGCCAATTCATAGGATGTCAAAGTTGAATCTGCCATTTAATGTGTAGTTTATAGGTTAGAGTGAACATGTTGTGTCATGTTTAATACCCTGTTAATTCATGTATAACCGGTGTTGATTCTGGGTTTGCAAGTTTAGGCGATTATCTTAGGTAGTAATGTTTGCTTTGTTTGAATCTTCAGTCGTAAAGATTCTTCAGTTTTAAACCATGGAATCTCATGTGTTCATTCATTTGGTAAATAACTGGGATTTTGGATTTGTCCTTGTTGTTTTTGAAAACAAGTTACTGGTCCTGACCGGGATTGTAAGACAGCCTGTAACAACGTGTACAGTTTCCACATGTCTATGTTCAGCAGTGCCTGACAGGACTTGCTGTTTGTAGGTTCCACCCATTCAGTGGAAAATTACTGACAAAAATATCTCCAAAGGAAACATGTCTAGGACAGTGAAAGTAACCATAGGCTTTTATTAAATGAAACATCAAAGGCAAAAGTAAAGCATGAACCCTTCAACTTTATCAGGCATGTCTTCTGGAAAGGGCTTCCTGACAGCATTTTTAAGTTTGTCATGAGGAAGAATTTAGACAATACTCATATTTTAAAGAAGAGTGTTTTTCTTTTTGCCCCTTTTGTAATTCATTTTAGATAGTTCTATTTATTTTAGTTGTTTCTTCTGAGAATTTGAAAATAATTGTCCTTCTTGTTACATTTATGTGTGCAACTATTGTATTTCATCTATCTACCTACCTGGCAGGAACGGATAACGAAACACCACTATAACTGCAGAGATCTCTTCTTAAAAAAAAAAATTTAAAGTACGCAATTATTTTTATCCAATTAAGGGGCAATTTAGCGTGGCCAATCCTCCTACCCTGCACATCTTTGGGTTGTGGGGGTGAGACCCACGCAGTCACGGGGAGAATGTGCAAACTCCACACGGACAGTGACCCGGGGGCGGGATTGAACCCGGGTCCTCAGCGCTATGAGGCAGCAGAGACCTCTGATAAAGTCCTTTCAAAGTTATTCACTAACAGTATTCATGTCCCTTTTATGTGAAACAGAAATTATGGGTGCAGTTAACTCAAAAAACGTGTGAGTTTGGCAGGTTATTTCCTGTCGACATTTGGGTCATAACCGTCCTTCACTCCCCCCTCACAGCCCGCCTTCGCGCCCCCTTTCATGGGTATGGCCCCCTTCAGGTCCTGCCCCTTGACATTATGTGGTGAATTATAAACCTAGTAATTCACACTGTGTTGTATTATATGTATTGTGTCCTTGTGGGCTCTGTATACGAGCCGTTGCGCGGCTCTGCCCACAGGGGGCGATGAGGAGTTTGTACTGGGCTCAACCCTTGGCTCTGCACATGGCTCCGCCCATGGCTCCTCCCACTAACCGGAAGTATAAAGCCCTGCAATCGTGAGCCTGCTGCCAGTTCATCTCGTCGCAGGCAGGCTCAGTTGTAAGACTATTAAAACCACTGTTCACTTCCAATCACGTGTCTTGTGAATTGATGGTCTCATCACATTAGCAACCTGCCATTCTGGCACTGCCAACCTTGCACTCGGGCACTGTCCCTGACAACCTGCCAGTGCCAACCTGGCATCTCTGAGGTGCACGGTACCAGGGGCAGTGCCAGGGCACTGCCCTGTCCCTAGGGGCTGCAGTGGCCTCCAAGATTTTGATTGCCTACTCCCAACTGCCCGTAAGAAGGTGAGTGGTGAGCTGCCTTCTTGAACCACTGCTGTCCCTATGATGTAGGTACATCTACAGTATTGTTAGGCAGAGAGCTCCCCCATGATATTCCCATCAGTCTGCTGCCCTCGTCCTTCTAGATGGCAGAAGTCATGAGTTTGGAAGGTGCTGTCTAAGGAGACTTGGTGAGTTCCTTCCATGAATCTTGTAGATGGTACACACGGCTGCTACTGTGCGTCCGTGGTGGAGAGAGTGAATAATTGTGGATTGGGTGTCAATCAAGTGGGCTGCTTTGCCCTGGATGGTACCATGCTCCTTCAGTGTTGGCGCTGCGCTCATCCAGGCAAAGGGAGAGTATAATGAGAGTCAGTGGTATTGGGGTATTGTCATTAGACTAGTAATCTAGAGACCCAGAGCAAGAGATGGGGGCTTGGGTTCAAATCCCCCCATGTGGCTGATGATGAAATTGGAATTCAGTTAAAATTATGATCATGAAACCATTGACGTAAAAACCTATCTGGTTCATTAGTGTCCTTTGGGGAAGGAAATCTGACATCTTTACCTGGCGTCCTACATGTGACTCCAGATCCACAGCAATGTGGTTGACTCTCAAATATTTATATGTTTTGTCCAGTTAAGCTTCTGGTCAGGATGTTGATGGTGGGGAATTCAGTGATGGTGATAATGGCATTGAATGGCAAGAGGTGTTGGTTGATTTTTCTCTTGTTGGAGATGGTTATTGCATAGCACTTGTGTGGTTCTGATGTTACTTGATTCAGTATCTGAGGAGCTGCAAATGGTGCTGAACATTGTGAAATCATCAGAAAACATCTGCATTTCTAGCCCAATGATAGAAGGAACGTTATTGATGAAACAGCTGAAGATGGTTGGGCCGAGGACACTACCCTGAGGAACTCCTGCAGTGATGTCCTGGAGCTGAGATGATTGCCCTCCAACCACCACAACCATCTCCCTTTGTGCCGGGTATGACTCCAACCAATGGAGAGATTTCCCCCTGATTCCCATTGACTCCAGTTTAGCTCGGGCTCCTTGATGCTACACTCGGTCAAATGCTGCCTTGATGTCAAAGGTAGTGAATCTCACCTCACCTCTGGCATTCAGCTCTTTTGTCCCTGTTTGAACCCAGGCTGTAATGAGGTCAGGAGCTGAGTGCTCCTGGAAGAACCCAGTCTGAGCGTCATTGAGTAGGTTATTGCAAATGCCGCTTGGTAGCACTGTTGATGACCCCTTCTACCACTTTACTGATGATGGAGCTAGAGCATTAATTGACCAGGTTAGATTTGTCCTGCTTTTTGTGTACAGGACATACTTGGGCAACTTTCCACATTGCCAGGCAGATGCCAATGTTGTAGCTGTACTGGAACAGCTTGGCTAGGGATGCGGAAAGTTCTAGAGCACAGGTCTTCAGTACTCTTGCAGAATAATGTCACAAACCATAACCTTTGCAGTATCCAGAACCTTCAGCTGTTTTTTGGGCCTGAATATTCAGGGTGGGTGAGCAGTTGGTGCCCGCCGTCCAGAGAGTTGACAAGGAACACACCCCCGCCTACTCTGACAGGCCTGCTGTCATTTCGCGCTCTTAACGAGTGTTGATTGGCAGCAGGTGGGACTTCTATCTGCACTTGGAAGGAAGTCCCACACTGGAGAGCTATTGACTAATTATATTTGCAGACAGATCTCCAGCCCATACAGGCACAGCACTGCAGTGGTTGGAAAAGGTACTGCAGCACCGTACCTGAAACTAAGTCCCGGGAACCATAACAAATGTAAATCTGTTTCAAATCCCACGCAGGACTATGGAAGTATGGAAGGTGCATTCATAACATGGCCAAACAGGTTAGAAATCAGCCTGTAAATCCTTCCAATAAACCTGATTTCAGGGAGTAAAAGCAAGAGAGTTTCCTGGTTAGCCATACTGCAGAAGGCAACAGCAAACCACTTCGCCGAGCATAAAGATGGACCAATCAAATGGAAGTCCATGGTTGCCAATGTTGACTCAGGGCATGGCAGCTGAAGGAGAAGGATGTAGTCCTGTATCAAATTTCAGGGAAAAAAAAGAACTTATATAGAACCTTTCACAGCCTCAGAAATTCCCACGCAGTCAGTGTAGGAAATGTGGCATAACAAAATCTTGGAAATAGCAATGTAACGATTAAAAAATGTCTCTTTTTAAAGAGTACCCAATTTTCTTTTTCCAATTAAGGGGCAATTTAGCGTGGCCAATCCACCTACCCTGCACATCGTTTTACGTTGTGGGGGTGAAACCCACGCAGATATGGGGAGAATGTGCAAACTCCTCACGGACAGTGACCTGGGGCTGGTATCGAACCCGGGTCCTCGGTGCTGTGAGGCAGCCGTGCTAACCGCTGCACCACCCAGCTGCCCTAATAGCAATATAACAATGACCAGATAACCTGCTTTGACTGAACTTGGTTGAGGGATAAAAATTAGTGAGGACGCTGCAGAGAATTAGCCTGCTCAGCTGTGTTAGTTCAATTGGGATCTTTTACATCCACCTGATTGACAGCCAGCGTCACAGTCAAACATCTCATCCAGAAAACAGCCCCTCCAACAGCACAGCCTTCCCCCAGTTCTCCATTCAGGCTAGACATTCGCAGCCTCTCCCACCAGTGGGATCTTCCTGTCCTTACCAAAGTCAACGGACGTTTGAATGGATCGCCGCAGGCAGGGTGGGAAATCCCCAGCCTGTGTCAAAGTCTCTAGTGTGGGACTAGAACCGATCACCTCTGCCCAGAAGCAGGGGTGCTCTGCACTGAACCATAGCTGAGACTGTTAGCTACTGAACTGTTAGTCTGAAACAATTGTCTTTGGTTTCATTGTTTAAGTGTAGATATTAGCAGCAACCCCCACAAATGGGGACCATATGGATGTGGAATCCCATTAAGAAGATTCATTTGGCAACATTACCCGACAATAAGAATGGGGTGCAAGGGGATGTGAACATCAGAGTGATGCAGCAGTAGACAGGTGAAGCACTGTAAATGATGGGAAATTGAGCCGAATGTGGAGTGCTCATCATTAACTGATTGCTCAAGTCGAAACACGTTCCATTCTTTTGCAATGCAATGTCTCACTATAATGATGATCAGGGAGATATTTCAAAGCTGTGGCTTGTTGCACTGAATCCAAGGAGATGCTGGCATATGCAACCTATTTGTCAAAATGAAGCTTTAACTGGGCCTGATTGCAATGCCTCCAGGATAATATTAACCTAGATTGAGCTCTGCATTTTCATTCTTCAATTCTGTGCAATCAATACTTCAGGTTTGAACCAGATAGAATATAATAGAATACTGTGTGTATTTACTTTAAAAACAAATTGTGATAGCATATAAAAATACCTTATGAGTATAGTTTTGTAATCACCTCAATTAAAAGCCAGGCATATTAGAGCAGATGTTAACTACCTTCAGATGGAAGCCAGATGGGATGGGAATTGGAATGAATCTTGTACACTTGTCATGTGTCCTGAGGTCTTTTTCATGCTGTTGCTTTCCTAGACGGTTCAGGTCTTGCCATTCCAGAAACTAATGAAAATTGGAGGTTTGTTTATTGAGCAAAAGTAAAGGCCCTGGGCCCCTATGAGAAGCAGGAGTTTTAACTGTTACCCAGTTTGCCCTTCAATTGCATTTGCCTTTCCAAGGAGAGCAAGGGGGTTTTCCTAAGTGCCCTGCCCGATGTTTATTCCCCCCTGTCAACATCACTGAAAAATCTCCTTGGAAATGATCTAATTTCTGTTGTGGCAGTTTGCTGATCAGAAAATGGTTGCCATGTTTCCTGAATTACAACAGTGGCTGCACTGAACGCAAGGAAGGTTGCGACATCATGAGGTTGTGAAAGACGCCGTATAAATGCAAATCTTACTTTATTGCCTTCAACTATTCCTATGGCTTCCCTTGCTGTCCTTTCTGCCTTCACAAATTACAAAGTGGCAAAGTCTCAAGCTACAGGCAAACATATCCTGAAAGCAGATTCAGTTGATGGATGTGCACATTCCTCTATTCGTCTACCGAGGTTGCTATTTACAATAGGCATTGATGCTGCTGTTGTTTATATGGCAGTGCAGCACAAATACAACAAAGACTGCGGTGGCTTCCCCAGCTTCTAATCTGTGTGGTTTGCCCCAGAGAAACAATTACATCGCAGCCTGAGAGTGAAAATACTGACATGGTTTGAAATTATTTTCTGGTGTTTGAGATCGAGTTTGTGATCGAGGGCAGCACGGTAGCACAGTGGTTAGCACTATAGCTTCACAGCGCCAGGGTCCCAGGTTCGATTCCCGCCTTGGGCCACTGTCTGTGCGGATTCTGCACGTTCCCCCCGTGTCTGCGTGCAGAATCCTCCGGGTGCTCCGGTTTCCTCCCACAAGTCCCGAAAGATATGCTTGTTAGGCAATCTGAATTCTCCCTCAGTGTATCCGAACAGGCACCGGAATGTGGCGACTAGAGGATTTTCACAGTAACTTCATTGCAGTGTTAATGTAAGCCTACTTGTGAAAATAAAGATTATTATTATTAAAGTGGCAGCTACTCGCCTTAGTGCAGATATTGTGGGCGGGATACTCCGATCCCGCGGCGGGTCGGAGAATCGTCAGGGGGGTGCGCGAATCCCGCCACGCCGCTCCGCGCCAGGCCGCCGATTCTCCGGTCGCCGCGGCGCCAGTCGAGGGCTGTTGAAAGCAGCCCCCGCGGAATTCTCCGTGCTCGATGGGCCGAGTGCCCACCGAGTTCGGCAGAGTCCTGCCGGTGTAGATCACATGTGGTCCTGCCGGGGGGGGGGTCTCCGTGGTGGCCAGGACAACGATTGGGGACTACCAATCGGCGGGCACACTCATTCCGAGGGGGGCCTATGTTCCTCCACGCTGGACCCCTTTGGGGCTCCGCTATGTTGCCCGGGGGCCGGCGCGGGTGGCCGTGGCACACATGCGCGGATCCGCACCGGCCGTGGCGCACGTGCACAGACCCGCGCCAGCCGTGTAGGGCCGGCGCCATGCAAGCCCCCGAGGACGGGGAGGATGACTGGGCCTAGAGGCGTCGCTCGTTCCGGTTTTGACACCGGCTGAACACTTGGCCGGGATTTCGGAGAATCCTGGCCTGTACCTTTGCCACACTTCAGGTAGATTTTATTGCTTTTGCTTGGCTGCAGTGACTTGTTTTTCATGAAGGATGTTTGGGTTAACACACAAGTATTTTTGACATGAATTAAATTTCAGGAGTGCTCCTGTGCACATTTGGGGGAATCCTTAACCCAATCTATGCCAAAGCCTTCAGGTATTGGGTAATTGAAGTAACAATGGGTCCTGTCTACATTGGGCAAACACATTTTAACTGTAGGGATGTCTCAGCAATTCAGTTTAAAACCCTTTAAACATATTGAAGGATTTCCTTATGTAAACACTCAAGTTGACCAAAAACAAAGCATCGAGCAACTTGCTAGTCAGCTAGCTGCTGACTGATCTAAGCTACTGAACCACTACAGGAGCTTGGGTTACTTTCTTTATTACTCTAAGTTCCAAATGTTCAGCTTACATCCCCCCCTGTACTGCCCTTTAAATTAGGGAACAATTAACTCACTGACTGACAATTCCTTCAGAACTTCAACTAAATCATTGAAAAATATATTTTCCATAAACAAAACTACCTTTCCTAAACTTATACACAAGGCCATTCCCTGGCAATCTCAATAGTTTTGGTTGGCGACAATTGCCCATTTACCCTCTTCAATGCGGGCAAGTGGGACTAGCTTAGTGATAGAAACTGGGCGGCAAGCACAGGTTGGGCTGAAGGGCCTGTTTCCATGCTGTAAACATCTATGACTCTATGACTCTAATCGGTAATCAGAATTGTATAATGTACTCCAGTTAAGCTATGACAAAGACTTTAGTAACACAACCTCTTGATTTGTATTTCTTACTCTCCTGTCTGTCTTTTGTAACCTTTCTCACCTCCACAAGTTTTGAATTTTAAGTCAATGTTATCACAAAGTACTTAATTGGCTGTTAAACCACACGCCAAATGCAATCCCAAATCTAATTCTCACCACATTTAATAGCTACCTGCAGAGAGAGTGGATATTCTCAAAGTGATCTTACTTCCACTGATAATACAAACGACAAAAAGTAAAACAATAAATGGTAACCCATCCAATTATAGCAATGTCTTTCAACATTCCCCATTTTATCCGTACCAGTGTGGGGGCAGGTTTAGCTCAGTTGGTTCGACAGCTGATTTATGATGTTGAGTGAGGCCAGCAGAATGGGTATAATTCACGTCCCGGCTGAGGTTGTTCATGAAGGCCCCGCCAAGCCCCTCTAGCTTGCCCCTCGCCTGAGCTGTGCTGATCCTCAGGTTAAATCACCACCAGTCAGCTCTCCCCCTCAAAGGGGAAAGCAGCCTGTGGTCATCTGGGACTGTGGTGACTTTGCTATTATCAGTGCTCATCCAAACTTTTCTTTTGCTTCTTTTTCACTTTCACTCCACTTTTCAAACTTCCTCAGTCTACCCCACATCCTGATGGTAAAAAAAATCCAGATTTATCAACCTGTCTGTATTTGAACTAAATTACACTCACGGTTGTAAACCCGGGTATTCTGTTTCTTGTCAAATCCACTGGGCTTTAAAAACCAAACTTGATACAGCTAAACAATTCCCAGATTTATCTTTCTCCTGCTTTTTTCAAACTTTATGGTAACCAACACTTAATAATAATCTTTATTATTGTCACAAGCGGGCTTAAATTATCACTGCAATTAAGTTACTGCGAATCATAGAATTATCATAGAATTTACAGTGCAGAAGGAGGCCATTCGGCCCATCGAGTCTGCACCGGCCCTTGGAAAGAGCACCCTACCCAAGCCCACACCTCCACCCTATCCGCGTAACCCAGTAACCCCACTTAACCTTTTTGGACTCTAAGGGAAATTTAGCATACAGTCCAATTCACCTAATCTGCACATTATTGGACTGTGGGAGGAAACCGCAGCACCCGGAGGAAACCCACGCAGACACGGGGAGAACGTGCAGACTCCGCACAGACAGTGACACAAGCTGGGGAATCGAACCTGGGACCCTTGAGCTGTGAAGCAACTGTGCTAACCACTGTTCTACCGTGCTGCCCCCGTGAAACTCCCCGAGTTGACATACTCTGGCGCCTGGTCAGGTACACAGAGGGAGAATTCAGAATGTCCAATTAACCTAACAGCACGTCTTTCAGGACTTTCGTGAGGTAATCGGAGCACCCGGAGGAAACCCACGCAGACACGGGGAGAATGTGCAGACTCCGCACAGACAGTGACCCAAGCTGGGAATTGAACCCGGGACCCTGGCGCTGTGAAGCACCAGTGCTAACCACTGTGCTACCATGCCGCAATAAAATAATAATGTTCCCCCTCACCCTCCATCAGCTCATCAGAAATTTCCATTTTTTGTTTTCTCAAGGAGCTTGACAAGAGTAGCTGGGTTACAGTCAGGGGAAAGAAAACTAACAGGCAGACAGTGCAGGGATCCCTCGTGGCCATTCCCCTTCAAAACAAGTATACCGTTTTGGATGCTGTTGGGGGGGATGACCTACCGGGGGAAGGCCCCAGCGGCCAGGTCTCTGGCACTGAGTCTGGCTCTGGGGCTCAGAAGGGAAGGGGGGAGCATAGAAAAGCAATAGTAATAGGAGATTCAATGGTTAGGGGAATAGATAGGAGATTCTGTGGTCGCGAGCGAGACTCCCGAAAGGTATGTTGCCTCCCGGGTGCCAGGGCCAGGGATGTCTCTGATCGTGTCTTCAGGATCCTGAAGGGGGAGGGTGAGCAGCCAGAAGTCGTGGTGCACATTGGTACCAACGATGTAGGTAGGAAAAAGGGTGTGGAGGTAATAAACAAGTTTCGGGAGTTAGGCTGGAAGTTAAGGGCCAGGACAGACAGAGTTGTCATCTCTGGTTTGTTGCCGGTGCCACGTGATAGCGAGGCTAGGAATAGGGAGAGAGTGCAGTTGAACACGTGGCTGCAGGAATGGTGTAGGAGGGAGGGCTTCAGGTATTTGGATAATTGGAGCGCATTCTGGGGAAGGTGGGACCTGTACAAGCAGGACGGGTTGCATCTGAACCAGAGGGGCACCAATATCCTGGGGGGGAGGTTTTCTAGTACTCTTCGGGAGGGTTTAAACTAATTTGGCAGGGGAATGGGAACCGGATCTGTAGTCCAGCAACTAAGGTAGACGATAGTCAGGACGCCAAAGCACGTAGTGATGCAGTGGGGAAGGTAACAATGACAAAGGAGAGTACTTGCAGGCAAGGAGATGGGTTGAAGTGTGTATACTTTAATGCAAGAAGCATCAGGAATAAGGTGGGTGAACTTAATGCATGGATCGGTACTTGGGACTACGATGTGGTGGCCATCACGGAAACTTGGATAGAAGAGGGGCAGAAATGGTTGTTGGAGGTCCCTGGTTATAGATGTTTCAACAAGATTAGGGAGGATGGTAAAAGAGGTGGGGGGGTGGCATTGTTAATTAGAGATAGTATAACAGCTGCAGAAAGGCAGTTCGAGGGGGATCTGCCTACTGAGGTAATATGGGTTGAAGTTAGAAATAGGAAAGGAGCAGTCACCTTGTTGGGAGTGTTCTATAGGCCCCCCAATAGCAGCAGAGATGTGGAGGAACAGATTGGGAAACAGATTCAGGAAAGGTGCAGAAGTCACAGGGTAGTAGTCATGGGCGACTTCAACTTCCCAAACATTGAGTGGAAACTCTTTAGATCAAATAGTTTGGATGGGGTAGTGTTTGTGCAGTGTGTCCAGGAAGCTTTTCTAACACAGTATGTAGATTGTCCGACCAGAGGGGAGGCCATATTGGATTTAGTACTTGGTAATGAACCAGGGCAGGTGATAGATTTGTTAGTGGGGGAGCATTTTGGAGGTAGTGACCACAATTCTGTGACTTTCACTTTAGTAATGGAGAGGGATAGGTGCGAGCAACAGGGCAAGGTTTATAATTGGGGGAAGGGTAAATACAATGCTGTCAGACAAGAATTGAAGTGCAGAAGTTGGGAACATAGGCTGTCAGGGAAGGACACAAGTGAAATGTGGAACTTGTTCAAGGATCAGGTACTGCGTGTCTTTGATATGTATGTCCCTGTCAGGCAGGGAAGAGATGGTCGAGTGAGGGAACCATGGTTGACAAGAGAGGTTGAATGTCTTGTTAAGAGGAAGAAGGAGACTTATGTAAGGCTGAAGAAACAAGGTTCAGACAGTGCGCTGGAGGGATACAAGATAGCCAGGAGGGAACTGAAGAAAGGGATTAGGAGAGCTAAGAGAGGGCATGAAAAATCTTTGGCGGGTAGGATCAAGGAAAACCCCAAGGCCTTTTACACATACGTGAGAAATATGAGAATGACTAGAGTGAGAGTAGGTCCGATTAAGGACAGTAGCGGGAGATTGTGTATTGAGTCTGAAGAGATAGGAGAGGTCTTGAACAAGTATTTTTCTTCAGTATTTACAAATGAGAGGGGCCATATTGTTGGAGAGGACAGCGTGAAGCAGACTGATAAGCTTGAGGAGATACTTGTCAGGAAGGAAGATGTGTTGCGCGTTTTGAAAAACTTGAGGATAGACAAGTCCCCCGGGCCTGACGGGATATATCCAAGGATTCTCTGGGAAGCAAGAAATGAAATTGCAGAGCCGTTGGCAATGATCTTTTCGTCCTCGCTGTCAACAGGGGTGGTACCAGAGGATTGGAGAGTGGCGAATGTCGTGCCCCTGTTCAAAAAAGGGAATAGGGATAACCCTGGGAATTACAGGCCAGTTAGTCTTACTTCGGTGGTAGGCAAAGTAATGGAAAGGGTACTGAGGGATAGGATTTCTGAGCATCTGGAAAGGCATTGCTTGATTAGGGATAGTCAGCACGGATTTGTGAGGGGTAGGTCTTGCCTTACAAGTCTTATTGAATTCTTTGAGGAGGTGACCAAGCATGTGGATGAAGGTAAAGCAGTGGATGTAGTGTACATGGATTTTAGTAAGGCATTTGATAAGGTTCCCCATGGTAGGCTTATGCAGAAAGTAAGGAGGCATGGGATAGTGGGAAATTTGGCCAGTTGGATAACAAACTGGCTAACCGATAGAAGACAGAGAGTTGTGGTGGATGGCAAATATTCAGCCTGGAGCCCAGTTATCAGTGGCGTACCGCAGGGGTCAGTTCTGGGTCCTCTGCTGTTTGTGATTTTCATTAACGACTTGGATGAGGGAGTTGAAGGGTGGGTCAGTAAATTTGCAGATGATACGAAGATTGGTGGAGTTGTGGATAGTGAGGAGGGCTGTTGTCGGCTTCAAAGAGACATAGATAGAATGCAGAGCTGGGCTGAGAAGTGGCAGATGGAGTTTAACCCTGACAAGTGTGAGGTTGTCCATTTTGGAAGGACAAATCTGAATGCGGAATACAGGGTTAATGGTAGGGTTCTTGGCAATGTGGAGGAGCAGAGAGATCTTGGGGTCTATGTTCATTGTTCTTTGAAAGTTGCCACTCAAGTGGATAGAGCTGTGAAGAAGGCCTATGGTGTGCTAGCGTTCATTAGCAGAGGGATTGAATTTAAGAGCCGTGAGGTGATGATGCAGCTGTACAAAACCTTGGTCAGGCCACATTTGGAGTACTGTGTGCAGTTCTGGTCACCTCATTTTAGGAAGGATGTGGAAGCTTTGGAAAAGGTGCAAAGGAGATTTACCAGGATGTTGCCTGGAATGGAGAGTAGGTCATACGAGGAAAGATTGAGGGTGCTAGGCCTTTTCTCATTAGAACGGAGAAGGATGAGGGGCGACTTGATAGAGGTTTATAAGATGATCAGGGGAATAGATAGAGTAGACAGTCAGAGACTTTTTCCCCGGGTGGAACACACCATTACAAGGGGACATAAATTTAAGATAAATGGTGGAAGATATAGAGGGGATGTCAGAGGTAGGTTCTTTACCCAGAGAGTAGTGGGGGCATGGAATGCACTGCCTGTGGTAGTAGTTGAGTCGGAAAATTTATGGACCTTCAAGCGGCTATTGGATAGGTACTTGGATTAGGGTAGAATAAGGGAGTGTAGGTTAACTTCTTAAGGGCAGCACGGTAGCATTGTGGATAGCACAATTGCTTCACAGCTCCAGGGTCCCAAGTTCGATTTCGACTTGGGTCACTGTCTGTGTGGAGTCTGCACATCCTCCCCGTGACTGCGTGGGTTTCCTCCGGGTACTCCGGTTTCCTCCCACAGTCCAAAGATGTGCAGGTTGGGTGGATTGGCCATGACAAATTGTCCAAAATTCTATGATTAACCTAGGACAAAAGTTCGGCGCAACATCGTGGGCCGAAGGGCCTGTTCTGTGCTGTATTTCTCTATCTATCTATCTTGCGGTGGAGGTTTTAAATAGCAATTCTAACTGGGAAAAAATAAATCACCAATGCTGTTTCTAGGACCTTCTTGTAAGTTAGTTATGATGATCAGGAATGCACTTTCAGGAAGAAGTAGATTCAATGATAAAACTCAAAATGAAACTGGATGTATACTTGAAAGGGAAAGTATTTACAGGACTCTGCAGAAACACAAGGGTGGGGTTAATCAGAGAGCTAACCAGACAGCTCTTTATAAGAGCTGACACGGTTGGTGGCAGCTGTGTCCTTAAGACGATGGTTTGCAGCCTGGTGGTCAACTCTGTGTTAGATATTACTCAGCGTAGCTCAGATATTACTCAGTGTGGCTCAGATATTACTCAGCGTAGCTCAGATATTACTCAGCGTAGCTCAGATATTACTCAGTGTGGCTCAGATATTACTCAGCGTTGCTCAGATATTACTCAGCGTAGCTCAGATATTACTCAGTGTGGCTCAGATATTACTCAGCGTAGCTCAGATATTACTCAGTGTGGCTCAGATATTACTCAGCGTAGCTCAGATATTACTCAGCGTAGCTCAGATATTACTCAGTGTGGCTCAGATATTACTCAGCGTAGCTCAGATATTACTCAGCGTAGCTCAGATATTACTCAGTGTGGCTCAGATATTACTCAGTGTGGCTCAGATATTACCCAGTGTGGCTCAGATATTACCCAGTGTGGCTCAGATATTACTCAGTGTGGCTCAGATATTACTCAGTGTGGCTCAGATATTACTCAGCGTAGCTCAGATATTACTCAGCGTGGCTCAGATATTACTCAGTGTGGCTCAGATATTACTCAGCGTGGCTCAGATATTACTCAGCGTAGCTCAGATATTACTCAGTGTGGCTCAGATATTACTCAGCGTAGCTCAGATATTACTCAGCGTAGCTCAGATATTACTCAGTGTGGCTCAGATATTACTCAGCGTAGCTCAGATATTACTCAGCGTGGCTCAGATATTACTCAGCGTAGCTCAGATATTACTCAGCGTGGCTCAGATATTACTCAGCGTAGCTCAGATATTACTCAGTGTGGCTCAGATATTACTCAGCGTAGCTCAGATATTACTCAGCGTAGCTCAGATATTACTCAGCGTAGCTCAGATATTACTCAGCGTAGCTCCGATATTACTCAGCGTGGCTCAGATATTACTCAGCGTAGCTCAGATATTACTCAGTGTGGCTCAGATATTACTCAGTGTGGCTCAGATATTACTCAGCGTAGCTCAGATATTACTCAGCGTGGCTCAGATATTACTCAGCGTAGCTCAGATATTACTCAGTGTGGCTCAGATATTACTCAGTGTGGCTCAGATATTACTCAGCGTAGCTCAGATATTACTCAGCGTGGCTCAGATATTACTCAGTGTGGCTCAGATATTACTCAGTGTGGCTCAGATATTACTCAGCGTGGCTCAGATATTACTCAGTGTGGCTCAGATATTACTCAGTGTGGCTCAGATATTACTCAGTGTGGCTCAGATATTACTCAGCGTAGCTCAGATATTACCCAGCATGGCTCAGATATTACTCAGCGTAGCTCAGATATTACTCAGCGTAGCTCAGATATTACTCAGCGTAGCTCAGATATTACTCAGCATGGCTCAGATATTACTCAGCGTAGCTCAGATATTACTCAGCGTGGCTCAGATATTACTCAGTGTGGCTCAGATATTACCCAGTGTGGCTCAGATATTACTCAGCGTGGCTCAGATATTACCCAGTGTGGCTCAGATATTACTCAGCGTGGCTCAGATATTACCCAGTGTGGCTCAGATATTACTCAGCCTGGCTCAGATATTACTCAGCCTGGCTCAGATATTACTCAGTGTGGCTCAGATATTACTCAGCGTGGCTCAGATATTACTCAGTGTGGCTCAGATATTACCCAGTGTGGCTCAGATATTACTCAGTGTGGCTCAGATATTACTCAGCGTGGCTCAGATATTACTCAGCGTTGCTCAGATATTACTCAGTGTGGCTCAGATATTACTCAGTGTGGCTCAGATATTACCCAGTGTGGCTCAGATATTACTCAGCGTTGCTCAGATATTACTCAGCGTTGCTCAGATATTACTCAGCGTTGCTCAGATATTACTCAGCGTTGCTCAGATATTACTCAGCGTTGCTCAGATATTACTCAGTGTGGCTCAGATATTACTCAGCGTGGCTCAGATATTACTCAGCGTTGCTCAGATATTACTCAGCGTTGCTCAGATATTACTCAGCGTTGCTCAGATATTACTCAGCGTAGCTCAGATATTACTCAGTGTGGCTCAGATATTACTCAGCGTAGCTCAGATATTACTCAGCCTGGCTCAGATATTACTCAGCGTGGCTCAGATATTACTCAGTGTGGCTCAGATATTACTCAGCGTAGCTCAGATATTACCCAGTGTGGCTCAGATATTACTCAGCGTAGCTCAGATATTACTCAGCCTGGCTCAGATATTACTCAGCCTGGCTCAGATATTACTCAGCGTGGCTCAGATATTACTCAGTGTGGCTCAGATATTACTCAGCGTAGCTCAGATATTACTCAGCGTGGCTCAGATATTACTCAGTGTGGCTCAGATATTACTCAGCGTAGCTCAGATATTACTCAGCGTAGCTCAGATATTACTCAGCGTAGCTCAGATATTACTCAGCGTGGCTCAGATATTACTCAGCGTGGCTCAGATATTACTCAGCGTGGCTCAGATATTACTCAGTGTGGCTCAGATATTACTCAGTGTGGCTCAGATATTACTCAGTGTGGCTCAGATATTACTCAGTGTGGCTCAGATATTACTCAGCGTGGCTCAGATATTACTCAGCGTGGCTCAGATATTACTCAGTGTGGCTCAGATATTACTCAGTGTGGCTCAGATATTACTCAGCGTGGCTCAGATATTACCCAGTGTGGCTCAGATATTACTCAGTGTGGCTCAGATATTACCCAGTGTGGCTCAGATATTACTCAGCGTAGCTCAGATATTACTCAGCGTAGCTCAGATATTACTCAGTGTGGCTCAGATATTACTCAGTGTGGCTCAGATATTACTCAGCGTTGCTCAGATATTACTCAGCGTAGCTCAGATATTACTCAGCCTGGCTCAGATATTACTCAGTGTGGCTCAGATATTACTCAGCCTGGCTCAGATATTACTCAGTGTGGCTCAGATATTACTCAGCGTGGCTCAGATATTACCCAGTGTGGCTCAGATATTACTCAGTGTGGCTCAGATATTACTCAGTGTGGCTCAGATATTACTCAGTGTGGCTCAGATATTACTCAGCGTGGCTCAGATATTACTCAGTGTGGCTCAGATATTACTCAGCGTGGCTCAGATATTACTCAGCGTGGCTCAGATATTACTCAGCGTGGCTCAGATATTACTCAGTGTGGCTCAGATATTACTCAGCGTGGCTCAGATATTACTCAGCGTGGCTCAGATATTACTCAGCCTGGCTCAGATATTACTCAGTGTGGCTCAGATATTACTCAGTGTGGCTCAGATATTACTCAGCGTGGCTCAGATATTACTCAGCGTGGCTCAGATATTACTCAGTGTGGCTCAGATATTACTCAGCGTAGCTCAGATATTACTCAGCGTGGCTCAGATATTACTCAGCGTGGCTCAGATATTACTCAGCGTGGCTCAGATATTACTCAGCGTGGCTCAGATATTACTCAGCCTGGCTCAGATATTACTCAGCGTGGCTCAGATATTACCCAGTGTGGCTCAGATATTACTCAGCCTGGCTCAGATATTACTCAGTGTGGCTCAGATATTACCCAGTGTGGCTCAGATATTACTCAGCATGGCTCAGATATTACTCAGTGTGGCTCAGATATTACCCAGTGTGGCTCAGATATTACTCAGCATGGCTCAGATATTACTCAGTGTGGCTCAGATATTACCCAGTGTGGCTCAGATATTACTCAGCCTGGCTCAGATATTACCCAGCGTGGCTCAGATATTACTCAGTGTGGCTCAGATATTACTCGGTGTGGCTCAGATATTACTCAGCGTGGCTCAGATATTACTCAGTGTGGCTCAGATATTACTCAGCGTAGCTCAGATATTACTCAGTGTGGCTCAGATATTACTCAGCGTAGCTCAGATATTACTCAGCGTGGCTCAGATATTACTCAGCGTAGCTCAGATATTACTCAGTGTGGCTCAGATATTACTCAGCCTGGCTCAGATATTACTCAGCGTAGCTCAGATATTACTCAGCGTAGCTCAGATATTACTCAGTGTGGCTCAGATATTACCCAGTGTGGCTCAGATATTACCCAGTGTGGCTCAGATATTACCCAGTGTGGCTCAGATATTACCCAGTGTGGCTCAGATATTACTCAGCCTGGCTCAGATATTACTCAGCGTGGCTCAGATATTACTCAGCGTGGCTCAGATATTACTCAGCGTGGCTCAGATATTACTCAGCGTAGCTCAGATATTACTCAGCGTAGCTCAGATATTACCCAGTGTGGTTCAGATATTACTCAGCGTGGCTCAGATATTACTCAGCGTAGCTCAGATATTACTCAGCGTGGCTCAGATATTACTCAGCGTAGCTCAGATATTACTCAGCGTAGCTCAGATATTACTCAGCGTGGCTCAGATATTACTCAGCGTGGCTCAGATATTACTCAGCGTAGCTCAGATATTACTCAGCGTAGCTCAGATATTACTCAGCGTGGCTCAGATATTACTCAGCGTTGCTCAGATATTACTCAGCGTGGCTCAGATATTACTCAGTGTGGCTCAGATATTACTCAGCGTGGCTCAGATATTACTCAGCGTAGCTCAGATATTACTCAGCGTAGCTCAGATATTACTCAGCGTGGCTCAGATATTACTCAGCGTTGCTCAGATATTACTCAGCCTGGCTCAGATATTACTCAGCGTTGCTCAGATATTACTCAGCGTGGCTCAGATATTACTCAGCGTGGCTCAGATATTACTCAGCGTGGCTCAGATATTACTCAGCCTGGCTCAGATATTACTCAGCGTGGCTCAGATATTACTCAGCCTGGCTCAGATATTACCCAGTGTGGTTCAGATATTACTCAGCGTGGCTCAGATATTACTCAGCCTGGCTCAGATATTACCCAGTGTGGCTCAGATATTACTCAGCCTGGCTCAGATATTACTCAGCCTGGCTCAGATATTACTCAGTGTGGCTCAGATATTACTCAGCGTGGCTCAGATATTACTCAGCGTAGCTCAGATATTACACAGTGTGGCTCAGATATTACTCAGCGTGGCTCAGATATTACTCAGCGTGGCTCAGATATTACTCAGTGTGGCTCAGATATTACTCAGCGTAGCTCAGATATTACTCAGCCTGGCTCAGATATTACTCAGCGTAGCTCAGATATTACACAGTGTGGCTCAGATATTACTCAGTGTGGCTCAGATATTACTCAGCGTGGCTCAGATATTACTCAGCGTGGCTCAGATATTACCCAGCGTAGCTCAGATATTACTCAGCGTGGCTCAGATATTACCCAGTGTGGCTCAGATATTACTCAGCCTGGCTCAGATATTACTCAGTGTGGCTCAGATATTACTCAGCCTGGCTCAGATATTACCCAGTGTGGCTCAGATATTACTCAGCGTAGCTCAGATATTACTCAGTGTGGCTCAGATATTACTCAGCGTAGCTCAGATATTACTCAGCGTGGCTCAGATATTACTCAGCGTGGCTCAGATATTACTCAGCCTGGCTCAGATATTACTCAGCGTGGCTCAGATATTACTCAGCGTGGCTCAGATATTACTGAGCGTGGCTCAGATATTACCCAGTGTGGCTCAGATATTACTCAGCCTGGCTCAGATATTACTCAGTGTGGCTCAGATATTACCCAGCGTGGCTCAGATATTACTCAGTGTGGCTCAGATATTACACAGTGTGGCTCAGATATTACTCAGCGTGGCTCAGATATTACTCAGTGTGGCTCAGATATTACTCAGTGTGGCTCAGATATTACACAGTGTGGCTCAGATATTACTCAGCGTGGCTCAGATATTACTCAGCCTGGCTCAGATATTACTCAGTGTGGCTCAGATATTACCAGAGTGGCTCAGATATTACTCAGTGTGGCTCAGATATTACACAGTGTGGCTCAGATATTACTCAGCCTGGCTCAGATATTACTCAGTGTGGCTCAGATATTACTCAGCGTGGCTCAGATATTACTCAGCGTGGCTCAGATATTACTCAGTGTGGCTCAGATATTACTCAGTGTGGCTCAGATATTACTCAGTGTGGCTCAGATATTACTCAGCGTGGCTCAGATATTACTCAGCCTGGCTCAGATATTACTCAGTGTGGCTCAGATATTACTCAGTGTGGCTCAGATATTACTCAGTGTGGCTCAGATATTACTCAGTGTGGCTCAGATATTACTCAGTGTGGCTCAGATATTACTCAGCCTGGCTCAGATATTACTCAGTGTGGCTCAGATATTACTCAGCGTAGCTCAGATATTACTCAGCCTGGCTCAGATATTACTCAGTGTGGCTCAGATATTACTCAGTGTGGCTCAGATATTACTCAGTGTGGCTCAGATATTACTCAGTGTGGCTCAGATATTACTCAGCCTGGCTCAGATATTACTCAGTGTGGCTCAGATATTACTCAGCGTAGCTCAGATATTACTCAGCCTGGCTCAGATATTACTCAGTGTGGCTCAGATATTACTCAGCGTAGCTCAGATATTACTCAGCGTGGCTCAGATATTACTCAGCGTGGCTCAGATATTACTCAGTGTGGCTCAGATATTACTCAGTGTAGCTCAGATATTACTCAGCGTGGCTCAGATATTACCCAGTGTGGCTCAGATATTACTCAGTGTGGCTCAGATATTACTCAGTGTGGCTCAGATATTACTCAGTGTGGCTCAGATATTACCCGGTTTAGCTCAGATATTACCCGGTTTAGCTCAGATATTACCCAGTGTGGCTCAGATATTACCTAGTGTGGCTCAGATATTACCCGGTTTAGCTCAGATATTACCCGGTTTAGCTCAGATATTACCCAGTGTGGCTCAGATATTACCCGGTTTAGCTCAGATACTACCGAGTATTACCTGGTGTGGCCGAGGAGGAGGTGCGAAGGAGGTGCATCAGGGCATGTTTATACCGTCAGCACCTCCCTTCGAGGAAAGTCTGGATCGCCGGTGTTGCCATTCGGCTAAGCAAGGAGACCATGTGACACCTGTGCCAGATGATGGCGCAGCTGGAACCATGGGTTTTGAAGAAGGATACCCGCTCCTGGTGGCCGTCAAGGTGATAGTCGTCCCGAATGTTAAAAGAACAAAGAACAAAGAAAAGTACAGCACAGGAACAGGCCCTTCGGCCCTCCAAGCCCGTGCTGACCATGCTGCCCGACTAAACTACAATCTTCTCCACTTCCTGGGTCCGCATCCCTCTATTCTCATCCTATTCATGTATTTGTCAAAATGTCACTATTGTCCCTGTTTCCACCACCTCCTCCAGCAGCGAGTTCCAGGCACCCACTACCCTCTGTGTAAAAAACTTGCCTCGTACATCTCCTCTAAACCTTGCCCCTCGCACCTTAAACCTATGCCCCCTAGTAATTGACCCCGCCATCCTGGGGAAAAGCCTCTGACTATCCACTCTGTCTATGCTCCTCATAATTTTGTAGACCACTATCAGGTCGCCCCTCAATCTCCGTTGTTCCAGTGAGAACAAATCGAGTTTATTCAACCGCTCCTCATAGCTCATGCCCTCCATACCAGGCAACATCCTGGTAAATCTCTTCTGCACCCTCGCTAAAGCCTCCACATCCTTCTGGTAGTGTGGCGACCAGAATTGAACACTATACTCCAAGTGTGGTCTAACTAAGGTTCTACACAGCTGCAACATGACTTGCCAATTCTTATACTCAATGCCCCGGCCATTGAAGGCAAGCATGCCGTATGCCTTCTTGACTACCTTCTCCATCTGTGTTGCCCCTTTCAGTGACCTGTGGACCTGTACACCTGGATCTTTCTGACTTTCAATACTCTTGAGGGTTCTACCATTCACTGTATATTCCCTACCTGCATTAGACCTTCCAATATGCATTACCTCACATTTGTCCGGATTAAACTCCATCTGCCATCTCTCCGCCCAAGTCTCCAAACAATCTAAATCCTGCTGTATCCTCTGACAGTCCTCATCGCTATCCGCAATTCCACCAACCTTTGTGTCGTCTGCAAACTTACTAATTAGACCAGTTACGTTTTCCTCCCAATCATTTATATATACTACGAACAGCAAAGGTCCCAGCACTGATCCCTGCGGAACACCACTAGTCACAGCCCTCCAATTAGAAAAGCACCCTTCCATTGCTACTCTCTGCCTTCTATGACCCAGCCAGTTCTGTATCCACCTTGCCAGCTCACCCCTGATCCCGCGTGACTTCACCTTTTGTACCAGTCTACCATGAGGGACCTTGTCAAAGGCCTTACTGAAGTCCATATAGACAACATCCATTGTCCTACCTGCATCAATCATCTTTGTGACCTCTTTGAAAAACTCTATCAAGTTTGTGAGACACGATCTCCCCTTCACAAAACCATGCTGCCTCTCGCTAATACGTCCATTTGCTTCCAAATGGGAGTAGATCCTGTCTCGAAGAATTCTCTCCAGTAATTTCCCTACCACTGACGTAAGGTTCACCGGCCTGTAGTTCCCTGGATTATCCTTGCTACCCTTTTTAAACAAAGGAACAACATTGGCTATTCTCCAGTCCTCCGGGACATCACCTGAAGACAGTGAGGACCCAAAGATTTTTGTCAAGGGCTCAACAATTTCCTCTCTAGCCTCCTTCAATATTCTGGGGTAGATCCCATCAGGCCCTGGGGACTTGAAAAATATTAAGGTAGATAAGTCCTTATCTACGCCCAACACCTCGTCTTTTTGGATCTCAATGTGACCCAGGCTATCTACACACCCTTCTCCAGACTCAACATCCACCAATTCCTTCTCTTTGGTGAATACTGATGCAAAGTATTAATTTAGTACCTCACCCATTTCCTCTGGCTCAGGTGGTTGTGGGAGTAGCGGGTGGCGGAGATGGTGAGGATAAAGGAACATCTGTAATTATGGGTGATTTTAATCTGCATATAGTTTGGGCAAATCAAATAAGCCACAATATCGTAGAGGAGTGTATAAGGGATGCGGTGAGTTCAGACTGGGTACCCTGTTCCTCTGAGGGAGTCGGAGGGTTAGCCACAGGGCAACCAGTGCCACCTGGAAGGCAGTGGCAGCAGCCGTCAGTGCGGGGAGTGTCACCAGGAGGACCGCCACCCGGTGCTGTAAGAAGCTCAACAACATCTACTGGGCTACATGGGTGAGTTGGCATCGATCCCTGTCAACAGTCCTGCCTGCCACCCCACCACCCCCCCCCATAACCATCTCCCACCCCCTCCCCCCCCGGACTAGCGGTGGTACCGCACCCCCCAGCACAATATGGCGCCTGTGTCCCAGCACACCCTGGCACCCGCCTGTGCACCCCACCCATGCCCAGAGGCAGTGTCCATGCCTGACACATGCCATACACCCCCGCTCGTGACGCATGAAGCATGCGGCTCACGATGCGCTCTCTTTGTTCACGCCGGAGAGGTTGGCCCACAACAGACAGCAGAGGGCCCAGACGGGTGGCAGGGTGCTGGACATCAGAGTCCTTATCCCCTAGGAAGAACAGGCATCACAGCTGTCATCCCCACCCTCCACCAGCGCAGAGGCCCACACCTCGGTGGACGAAAGTAGTAGACCTGTCTCTGGGGCATAATCTGGTGAGCACCACATAGTTGCTGATACACATCAGGTGGAGGCTGAAGATGGCTGGACCTTGGGCATGACCCTGAGGAGCTCCTGCAGTCATGTCCTGGAGTTGAGATGATTGACCTGCAACCACCACAACCATCTTCCTTTGTGCCGGGTATGGCCAGAGTGGCCCTGGGTGCCTGGGGTAATTGACCTACTCTTGGGATCCAAGGCCTTGGGTTCTTCTCTTCGCCAGCAGTTCCAGCAGAGGCAACTGATGTCTTCCTGGTGCTGCTGGAGCTGTGGCCAATAGGATTGGCTGGCAACTACAGAGGGCGGGCGGAGGTGCCACTTGGTCCTTGTTAATTGGTCCTGTAGGGCTTTATGGCTGGTATTAAACGGCTAAGTAACGAGCCCAGCTGGGCAGACCTCCACCCACGAGAATTGCTACAGTGCAGAACAAGGCCATTCAGCCCATCGGGTCTGCACCAATCCTCTGAAAGAGAACCTTACTGAGAGAACCAGTCCCGGTTCGGCCTGGTATTTAAAGGGCAAAGTAACAAACCTCAGTTGGGTGGACCTCCACCCACTAGCGGAAAACCTCGTTGTTTTATGAATCCCACAGGGAGATCTATCAGTGTATCTCAGTGGGCCTCGCAAGGATTACCACAGTCAGTAATAAATCAAAACGGAATTCAAGGGAAATTTCATTTTCAAAGAGAGTGGAGGTTGTGGAACTTGCTACCGTAAGGAGTAGTCGAAGTTAACAGCCTAGGTGTATTTATGGGAAAGTTAGGTAAAGAGATGTGAGAAAGGGAAACAAGATTGATTGGATAAGGAGGGTTGGGGGAGGCTCCTACGAGTCATAAACATTGGGACAAATGGCCCATTCCATAGTGAAAATTTGAGGTAATTCAATGTAAAATGACATGTCCTTTAGTTTACCTAAAGCATCCTCATTTGTTATTTAAATATTTTCTAAAAGTAATCCTACCTTTCTTTCACTGGACCGTAAAATAAACAATTCCACATGTTCCCAAGCTGCATTACTGCTTTTGCCAGCATTATATGCAATCTTACTAAAAGGTTAAAGTTAACATGATTTTTTTAAGATTGGCTGAATATGAGAAATAATAAATAGCAAACAGAGTGATGATTCAGCCTGTGGCAGCTTCTGATTCTCATAAAGCCACCTCAGCTTGGCTATCACCCGGCGATTATTACCCTGTCAGAACTGTGCGGTTGAGTTACTGCTCAAAGTCAAGATTCATACCTCAGATATAAAATATTTCGGTCATGCAGTGGCCCATCTCATATTAACAGCAAATCTGTTCTTTGTAAGTGAGTGCAGCAGCACACGGTCCGCTGCTGCCCAGGTGCTCCATGTCAGTTGTCATTCAGTTTGTGACACTCTCACCTGAGCCAATGGGTCGTGTGTTCAAGTCCCACTCCAGGACTTAAGCACAAACATCAAAACTAACAATTCAGGGCTAGCACTGAGGGAGCACGGCCCATAGAATCGCCATAGTGCAGAAGGAGGTTATTTGTTCCATCCAGTTTGCACCGACCTTCCGGAAGAGCACTCTCACTCTACCTGAGCCCACTCCCCTGCCTGATCCCAATAATCCCACCTGACCTACACATCTTGGGACACTAAGGGGCAATTTATCATGACCAATCCACCTAACCTACACATCTTGGGACACTAAGGGGCAATTTATCATGGCCAATCCACCTAACCTACACATCTTGGGACACTAAGGGGCAATTTATCATGGCCAATCCACCTAACCTGCACATCTTTGGACTGTGGGAGGAAACCGGAGCACCCGGAGGAAACCCACGCAGACAAGGGGAGAACGTGCAGACTCCGCACAGACAGTCACCCAAAATTGGAATCAAACCTGGGTTCATGGTGCTGTGAAGCAGCAGTGCTAACCACTATCCACCGTACTGGAGATGCCCTCTTTCAAATTAAATATTAAACCGAGGTCCAATCATCTACTCTCTCAGGTGGGTATAAGTGATCCTGTGGCACTATTTCAACAAAGAAAGGGAGTTATCCCTGATGTCCTGGCCAATATTTAGCTCACAATCGCAAAAATTAGGCCCTCTGGACATTATCACTCTGTTGTTTGTGGAGGTTTTCTGTATGCAAAGTAGTTGCTACATTGTAAGAGCCCAACCTGTTTATTTCCTTTATTCCCATTTATTTTAAATATTTATTATTTTGGTCTGTGAACCCATAATTGGAATGTACCTTTAAGCAGAAGATTCAAGGTTGAAGCAACCGACTTGACTGGACACGGTGTTCCCAAGTTCTGTTTCTAGCCAGACTCCTTGGCATTGAGTGGATCTTAGGAACCAGGTTTGGAGGGATTGGTTGGCTGGAAACTGGTGGGTTGAGCAGGAACAGTGTTCTGCTGGGCAACAGCCAGTGATTGGTTCCTGCCTGATGCTTTCTGCGAGAACTGGGCAGGCTTTGGACGTGAAAGGAACGCTCTCTTTCTCTCTTTCTCTCTCCTGTCTGAGGAAGTGAAATAATTGCTTTATTGTGCTGAAAGCAGTGAATGCCTGGTACATCCTGAAATGATGCTGAATCTGCAGAGAACGTAGACAACCTTGTCAGAGAAAACCCTCTCAAATCTACAAGGAAGTCAAAATAAAAACCAAAATAAAAGCTGAACTTCAGAAAAACACTAGAAGTCATCCCAATGCATCAAAGATCTTTATCCTTTTATTTTTATGAATACTCTTTCCCTTTCCACCACCCTTTCCCCTCTGTGTTGTCTGTGTGTGTTGTGTGTCGGGAGGGGGGTAGTTAGAAAGGGGGTTTTGGGAAAGAGGTACAAGATAGTCAGTTACATTTTCTGTCTGTTTAATTATAAAACTGTACATAATGAAAGGTCACTTGTGTTTTAAAGTTACAAACCTGGTGACTGCCATTTTTTGGGCTCTGTCAAGGATCTCGGGTATGGGGTGAACATATTGCATTAACCATTCACCATATATGTCACTGTATCATGCTGTTGCCCATGAGAGCTCCACCTATGGACCATTGTAAGGTATTACCTGGAATGTATCATGTTGGTGCCTTTGTGGGCTCTGCCACTGGCCCCTCCCCTTGAGGGGAGGTATAAAGAGCAGTAGCCCTGTAGGCGGCTCTCCGTAACAGGCAGGCACTGTTCTAGTCGATTAAAGCCACAGTTTACATCTACTCTCTGTTACGCGTGAATTAATGGTCACATTAATTTAATCGACGACAACACCACTATGGAATCTGCCCTCAAACCTGACCGACTGGAACTTGACCCACAGGCCGCGGAGGCCAAAGGGATTTTTACGCACTGGCTCCGCTGTTTCGAGACCTACCTTGCTGCCTCCTCCTCGCCTTCCGCCTCTGACGATCAGTAGCTGAGCCTCCAGACCGTTACGTCCACTCAACATATGGGCCACAAAGTGGGTTTGATTTAGATTATATTTAATACCTTGTGTGAAAACAAGCTTGTTTCTAAACACAGCGTCCGGGACGCCTACGTGGCTGGAGTCAGGTCCAACCAAGTGAGACAGCGCCTACTCGAGAAGGGTGCCCTGGACCTGGAAGAGACGGTAAAGCTAGCCTCCTCCCTAGAAGTAGCGTTCCAAAGCTTCAACGCGTTCCCGTCTGAACACGCGACACCCTTGTGGACCCGCGACTGAAGAGTATCCCAGGCCTGTGCCACGCGGCTGCCCGCCCAACACGGGGGGGGGGGGGGGGGGGGGGGGCTACCCTGCTATTTCTGCGACCAGCATCAGCAGCCCAGGCAGCGCGGCCCGGCCCGGAACGCCAACTGCAGCAACTGCGGAAAAAAAGGACATTTTGCCAAGGTTTGCCTGGCCTGGTCCAAATGCTGAAAATCGCAGGCCCGACCCTCAGACTCACAAGCCCGCAGATCCTGCAGTGTAGCAGCTTGCCTGCCGGCTCCGCCCCCGGATGTGTCATCGGCCTTGTGCTGTCCATGGGGGCAGTCATCTCCAAGCCCGCACAAAATGTGCGACTCACGGGGGCCGCCATCTTGGATGCCATCTTCCTCGCCACCCGACACGTGCGACCGACGGTGGCCGCCATCTTGGCCACCATCTGCAACACCGCCCGACATGTGCAACCAGTGGGGGAGGCCATCTTGGGACTACCCCAGCACCTCCGACCACGCCAGCTACCCGCAACTCAGCGCGGTCACCCTGGACCAGTCACGACCCAAACAACTCCGGAGCTCCATGATGACCTTCCGGTTAAATGGACAGGAAATGCCTTGCCTGTTCGACTCCGGGGGCACGGAGAGCTTTATTCATCCAGACAAGGTAAGATGCTGCTCGCTGCCAATCTTCACGGCGCACCAAACCATCTCCCTCGCTTCTGGGTCGCACTTGGTGCAGGTCCGGGGGTGCACCACCGCAATCCTCGCAATACAGGGCGCCGAGTACGCCGATTTTAAGCTATATGTACTCCCTGACCTCTGTGCTCCTCTCCTGTTGGGACTGGATTTCCAGTGTAACCTCAAGAGCCTAACTCTGAAATTCGGCGGGCCCCTACCCCCACTCACCGTATGTAGCCTCGTGACACTAAAAGTCGACCATCTCCCGCTCTTCACAAATCTCACCTTCTACTGTAAGCCAGTCGCCACCAGAAGCAGGCGGTATAGCATTCAGGACTTTTATCACGTCTGAGGTCCAGCGATTCTTGGGGGAGCGGATCATTGAGGCCAGCAATAGCCCTTGGAGAGCTCAGGCGGTGGTCGTCAGGACCGGGGCAAAGAACCGGATGGTTGTAGATTACAGCCAAACCATAAACCACGCACCTCGATGCGTACCCCCTTCCCCGGATCGCAGACATGGTTAACCAGATCGCACACTACCGGATGTTCTCCACGGTGGATCTGAAGTCTGCGTACCACCAGCTCCCAATCCGCCCGGAGGACCGTCACTACACGGCCTTTGGGGCAGACGGCCGCCTCTTCCACTTCCTCTGGGTCCCCTTCGGCGTCACAAACGGGGTCTCGGTCTTTCAAAGAACAATGGACCGAATGGTGGACCAGATCAGGCTGTAGGCCACATTTCCGTACTTGGACAACGTCACCATCTGCGGCCATGATCAGCAGGACCATGATGCCAACCTCCAAAGATTTCTCTAAACCGCCCAAACCCTTAACCTCACTTACAACAATGAGAAATGTGTTTTCCGCACAACCAGACTAGCCATCCTTGGCTACGTCATGGAAAACGGGGTTCCAGGACCCGACCTTATGCGCCCCCCCCCCTGCAACACCCCCTATCCCACTAAACAAATCCAATCCAATCCAATCCACTGCCCCAAGGCCCTGAAGAGGTGCCTCGGGTTCTTTTCCTATTACGCCCAGTGGGTCCCCAACTATGTGGACAAAGTTCACCCACTAATCAAGGCCACCATCTTCCCACTAGCTGCCGCGGCCCGCCAGGCCTTCAGCTGCATCAAGGTGGACATCGCCAAATCCGCAATGCGTGCTGTGGACCAGTCCGTCCCCTTCCAGCTGGAGAGCGACGGGTCAGAGGTCGCCCTCGCCACCACCCTCAATCAGGCGGGTATGCCAGTAGCGTTTTTTTCGCGCACCCTCACTGCCTCTGAAATCTGACACTCCTCGGTCGAAAAAGAAGCCCAAGCCATCATGGAAACCGTGTGGCACTGGAGGCACTATACACAGCGGGGCAAAATCAAGAATGATAAAATCTTGAGGTGGAGGATCGAACTCTCCACCTATAATTACGATATAGTATATCATCCAGGGAAGCTCAACGAGCCCCCAGATGCCCTGTCCTGCAGCACATGTGCCAGCGCAAGATGACCGACTCCGGGCTATCCATGATGACCTCTGCCACCCGGGGGTCACCCGGCTTCTCCACGACATCAAGGCCCGCAACCTGCCCTACTCCACTGAGGAGGTCAGAGCCATGACCAGGGACTGCCAGATCTGCGCGGAGTGCAAGCCGCACTTCTATCGACCGGATAAGGCCCACCTGGTAAAGGCATCGCGGACCTTTGAACGCTTCAGTATCGATTTCAAAGGGCCCCTCCCCTCCACCAACCGCAACACATATTTCCTCAACGTCATTGACGAAGTCTCCCGATTCCCCTTTGCAATCCCTTGCCCCGACATGACCACCGTCATTAAAGCCCTACATAGTGTCTTCACCCTGTTCGGTTTCCCCACGTACGTTCACAGCGACCGGGGCTCATCGTTCATGAGCGACGAACTGCGTCAGTACCTGCTCGGTAAGGGCATCGCTTCGAGCAGGACTACCAGTTATAACCCCCGGGGAAACGGGCAGGTGGAGAGGGAGAACGCAATGGTCTGGAAGGCCGTCCTACTGATCCTATGGTCCAGGAATCTCCCGTCTCCCACTGGCAGGAAGTCCTCCCCGACGCCCTCCACTCTATTAGGTCCCTCCTTTGCATGGCCACAAATGAGACCCCTCATGACCGCCTGTTTGTTTACCCCAGGAAATCCACCTCCGGGGTCTCGCTTCCGTCCTGGCTGAAGACACTGGGGCCCGTCCTGCTCCACAAACACATCAGGAGCTATCAGTCCGACCCCCTGGTCGAGGGGGACCAGCTCCTTCACACCAACCCCCAGTACGCATACATAGAACACCCCGACGGCCGACAGGATACGGTTCCACTACCACCGCCACCCCAACTTACCCCACCCAACCTACGCTGACCAGCACCCCCGCCCCACATGGCACCCACCCCCCTCCCGCCCGCCATTCCCCCTTCACCGACCCACAGGAACGAAGCTGCAGAAGACACGCTCCCGGAGTCCACGTCTGTGCCCGCACCGGCGACTTCACTGTCCATGCCTGCACGGATGAGTTCGACACCCGGGCCAGCTGCGATACCAGAGCTCCGGCGATCACAGCGCACGATCCGGGCGCCGGACAGGCTGAACTTGTGAACTTCATTTTTTTAACCGGGGGTGAATGTGGTGAACGTATTGCAGTAACCATTCACCATATATGTAACTGTATCATGCTGTTGCCCATGAGAGCTCCACCTATGGACCATTGTAAGGTATTACCTGTGATGTATCATGTTGGTGCCTTTGTGGGCTCTGCCCCTGGCTCCTCCCCTTGAGGGGAGGTATAAAGAGCAGTAGCCCTGTAGGCGGCTCTCAGTAGCAGATCAGTCGCAGGCAGGCACTGTCCTAGTCAATTAAAGCCACAGTTTACATCTACTCTCTGTTTTGTGTGAATTGATGGTTGCATCAGGGTATTTAATCCAAAATCTTATTTCACCTATGTTGCGATTCTGGGTCAAGTTGGGCTGGAATTGACTGTGCACAGGGTCAGGGTGTTGTGCTAACAGTGACCACACTTTAACGGTATTTTACAGGCTGTAAAACACTTTGGATTGTCCTGAGATTGTGAACATAAATGCAAGGGCAGAATTTTCTGGGTGGCAAGCACGCAACGCGTCCCCGGCCGATTTTCACAGACCCACGGCCATTTCACGCCTAACTGAGCTTTGATTGGCAGTAGTTGGGACCTTCATTCACCCTTGGAAGGACTCTGATTGGCTGCCAGTTCTCCAGCCTGTCCAGGCTCAATGCTGCAGTGGCCAGAAGGGGTACAGAAGGTCTATGCCTGGAACCGTTCCAGGACCGTGAGGTAAGTCCTGGGGGCGGGGGGCTAGGGGCTGCATTGAGCGATCGGGAGGGCTGATCTCGGTGTGGGGGGGGGATGCCAGGGGGGCAAGAAGGGCTGTAGCTCCCAGGTCCCAGAAGGGAGGACACCCCAAATGTGAAGGCGCCTCCAGATTGAGGCACCGCCAACCCCCCTCCCCATTTCCCACCTGAGATGTAGATTGATTCACTTCTTGGTTTCCCATCTTGATCCGTGCCCACCAGGCCAAAGGGTGCAGCTGAGGGCCCCCGATCCCCTTGGAGACCCTCACAAGTGCCATTCCATCTGGTCTCGGTTTGTGGAGACCAGTTTGTTTTTCAAACAATATACTTTATTCATAAAATCTATAATAAACATGACAGAACATTTTGAATTGTCTTGACTGTACATTTCCATCAAAGTTACACATTCTCTTGACTTCCTTCCGTTCAATTGGGATGACATTACGCACATACCCTCTTTACGTTTCAATTCTTTCTTAAATATTTACATAGTCATGTTTATTTTATACATTGGTGTGTTAATGACCCAGACCGAGGGGTTTTACACTGTTACCCACCCCTCGGTGTACATTTGTTGGAAGACCTCACACAGTGGTCTTTCCCCATTGCGCCTTGGCGGCAGCTGCCCCAAGCTTGAGTGCGTCCCTCAGCGCGTAGTCCTGGACCTTGGAATGTGCCAGTCTGCAACACTTGGTTGAGGACAATTCTTTGCACTGGAAAATCAGCAAGTTTCGGGCAGGCCAAAGAGCGTCTTTCACCGAGTTTGTGGAGACCAGTTTTAAAAAAAATTTTTTTTATTACTTTATCTGAGTTACAAAGCCAGGGCTCAGAGTGTGGATCAGAGGCAAACCCCTAATCCAGTTCCTTGCCTGCTCCAAAAACCAATTCAAATTGAATCCAATTCATGGTCCCCACAAGGGAGACATACCAAAAGGCTCAATCTCAGCCAAAAGGAGTTTGTGGAGACCAGTACCAAACAGCTCTTACGCGAGGTCCCCAGGGTAAAAGGATTGAGTCACAAAGCCTCAGGGGAAACTGCACATTAGAGTGAGGCTTACTGCTTTGCTCTAATATGTAGATTTGCTCAAATCTGATCCCGCCCATTGTGGGCGGGATTCCCTTTGCATTGAATCTCGCGAGGCATTGCGAGCCGGGTAGATCCCAGGATCGGGGGTTCCCCGGCTTTGCGTTGGAGAAGCAGCTCGCCACGGCTCAGCGTGGCCGGAGGATTACGCTCAATATCTCCATAAATAATTAGGGGCTATGGTCTGTTTTCATGACTCTCTTTGACCAGGGCGATGAGAGCCAAATGCAAGAATCCTCCCTCTGACACTATTCCACTTGCCTTCATTGCCCCTGAGAATCTATTGCCTTGGCAACATGGAAGGATTAACCACATGCGCTCTTGCCGGCCATGCCCATTCAGACAGGAGGATGGACGCTTGAGGTCACGAGGTGGCTGCTGTCAACTACTGGTGCTCCTTGAAGGCATCGATCTCCCTCCCTTCCTTCATCTCTGCCTCTGACTTCAGCAGGTGGAAAATGGCACTGAACAAACAGCAGCTCCACACCTAGCTTGTATCGCGATGGTATGACATCCATGAGTTGGGAGCAACCTTGCTGCCATATGGGCTTCACTATGGCCAGAAGGATACAACTGAGTGTGGTTGGCATAATTATTAGGGTGTCCCTTTACACGGCCACTTGTGCTGATCTTTAACTCCACACATCCTCCCACTTCGAAAGAGCTCGCTGACTGAAAACTGTGTGGTCATAGTGAGATCTGAAAAACGGTGTGTGTCACCTTACAGACTCGTTCCCCCAGTTTCTACCCTCTCCCTGTCACTCAGACCTCCCCCTCCACCCCCCCGCCCGCCCCGACCTACCCAATACCAGCATTCCTTTCCCCTCTGACACCCTTGAATCTCCCGCATTGCCCTGGGCCCTATCACGATCCAGATCTACACCCCTTCACCCCTCAGAGCTGACACCTGTTACCGTCCCAATATTTACCCTGACCCTGCCCCTCCCCGTTAACCGAGCCACTTGTCTAGTCCTCCTCTGTGACACCACCCCCACAGGAGAACGTCAACACCTCTCACCCAGGACTTACAACCCTGCATCCCACTCCCTCCGCTGACTGTAATCGCTCCCTCCTATTACCCAACATGACCCCCTCCATCGACACCACTGACCCCACCCTCGAAGATACTCTCCCCCTCCCCACTTTCCATGGTAACCCCTCCCCTTCCCCAGCACCCTCCAAACCCTCTTTCCCACCTATAGCCTGCCTACCCTGTCCAGCCTTCGCTCCACCCTTTCCCTCCCTATCCTCCCCCGCTTCACTTTGCCTGCCTCCCGTGTGCAGCCTTGATGCAGCTTTTGATATGAGTGAAGTTATGTACAGTCTCTGAGAAGGCAAATGCAGCATCCACTGACCTCAAAGTCATGGAAGATATAAAGCTCGCCAGGTGCACGCCACTTACATACAGTGGTAAAATTCAACGTTCTAAATTCTTGCCGCAGGGGGACTTAACTTGAAGGACAAACTTAATTCCAGCAAGGTGGTCTTTTAATGAGTATGCACCAGATACTAATACATGCAAATGAGGTTCCTACCATTGTTTGTTGGGAAACTTGATCCGCGTTTAACCCACCTTTAAAGTAAGGAGAACAAATTTCACATACTGTGCCTGGTTTAGCACATTGGGCTAAACAGCTGGCTTGTAATGCAGAACAATGCCAGCAGCGCGGGTTCAATTCCCGTACTGGCCTCCCCGAACAGGCGACGGAATGTGGCGACTAGGGGCTTTTCACAGTAACTTCATTTGAAGCCCACTTGTGACAATAAGTGATTTTCCTTTTCATTTTTCATACTATATCAATTCAATAAGATACATATCTGCCATGAACTAGTGGAATAGTATAAAAAGATTGAAGGGCTGAATGGCCTCGCCCCTCTCTGTTCCCACATTCTGAAGTTTCTTTTTCTCTCTTCACATACATATATGAGAATGTGGACTTTCCTCTACCCAGAGGTCACCTCACAATAATTTACAAAGCTAGCGAGCGAGGAGCTGACATACACATTCTATTATAATCTGGAAAATAATTTATTGCCAAGCAGGATCCCATAAAAATCCTACACTTTTCATCTTGCACTGCAACCTTCCTCAGTCAGTTTTTCTACTTTGGAATCATCGATCACGGAGGGGAGGATGTCATCTTACAGATGAGATATTTAACTGAAGACCGTTTTGAAAGAGTTATCCCGTGTAATCTTCACCTTTCATTCCTGCCACTTGACTTACAGATTCTCAACTTCTCTGATCATGAAGCAGTACGTGGTCACATTTAGCAAGATCAGGGCAACATTCAGGGTTGGGCTGGTACATGGGCTAACATCTGTGCCACACAGCTGCCAGGCAATGGTCATTTCCAACAAGAGAGAATTTAACCTTCTCCCTTGACATATTTTCAGTTCCCATCACTGAAACCCCAACATCATTGTCCTGGGGCTTCACTATTTTTTTTTTTAATAAACAATTTTATTGAGGTAGTTTTTGGCTTTGTAAACAGTTACAGACATCAACAGAAAGAAAGCAAAAAAGGCAAAAATGCGCAAACATCCACGTACTTTCAATACTTCAATCGTAACATACTGCACAAGCCCGTTCCTCTCCCACCGGTACTACCCGCCATATTTTCCCTCCTACTCTACTCTACCCAACCCCCCCCCCCAACCCCCTGCTGACGCTCACTCTCCCGCAAAGAAGTCAATAAATGGTTGCCACCTCCGGGTGAACCCCTGTACAGATCCCCTCAGGCGAACTTAATTTTTTCCATCCCCAGGAAACTCGACATGTCCGCAAGCCACAACTCAGTCTTTGGGGGCTTTGAGTCCCTCCACGCCAATAGTATTCGTCGCCGGGCTATCAGGGAAGCAAAGGCCAAAACATCGGCCTCTTTCTCCCCCTGGACTCCCGGGTCTTCCGAAACCCCAAAAATTGCCACCCCTGGACCCATCGTCACCCTTGTTTTTAGCACCCGGGACATGATCCCCGCAAATCCCTCCCAGTACCCCCTCAGCTCAGGGCATGCCCAAAACATGTGAACGTGGTTCGCTGGTCCTCCCGCGCACCTAGCGCATTTGTCCTCTATCCCAAAGAATTTGCTCATCCGAGCCACCGTCATGTGGGCCCGGTGAACAACCTTAAATTGAATCAGGCCGAGCCTGGCACATGTCGCGGTTGAATTTACCCCACTCAGGGCCTCTGCCCACAGCCCGTCCTCCATTTCCCCGCCTAGCTCCTCTTCCCATTTAAGTTTCAGTTCCTCTGTCTGGGACCCTTCCTCCCTCATGAGCACCTTATAAATATCAGAGACTCTACCCTCCCCTTCTTCCCTCCTAGAGACTATTCTGTCGAGTATCCCCATTGGCGGGAGGCGCGGGAAAGATGGGACCTGTCTACGAACAAAGTCCCGCAACTGTAGGTACCTAAAATCATTTCCCCTTACCAACCCAAATTTCTCCTCCAAGCTCCTCAAACGCGCAAAGTTCTCTTCCAGGAACATATCACCCACCCTTCCCGCCCCTGCTTGCCACCATACTCGGAACCCCCCATCCATACTGCCGGGGGCAAACCGATGGTTGTCGCAGATTGGCGCCCAAACCGACGCCCCCATCTCCCCTACATGCCTCCTCCACTGGCCCCATATCTGCAGGGTCGCCACCACTACCGGGCTGGTGGTGTACTTGGCCAGCGGCAGCGGTAGAGGAGCCGTGACCAGGGCTCCCAAGCTGGAGCCCCTGCATGAAGCCGCCTCCACCCGCTCCCAAATAGACCCCGTACCCACCATCCACTTCCTTATCGTAGCGATGTTGGCCGCCCAGTAATAATTAATCAGACTCGGCAAAGCCAGCCCTCCCTCGCTGCGGTTCCTCTCCAACATCGCCTTCTTCACCCGCGGGGATTTTCCCGCCCAGACAAAGCTCATGATCAGCCCGTTAACTCTTTTGAAGAAGGACTGTGGAACAAAGATCGGGATGCACTGAAAAACAAACAGAAATCTAGGGAGGATTGTCATCTTTACAGTCTGCACCCTCCCTGCCAGCGACAGCGGGAGTGCATCCCATCTCCGAAACTCTCCCTTCATTTGCTCCACCACCCTGGCCAAATTTAACTTGTGCAGCCTGCCCCAGTCTCGTGCCACCTGGATTCCCAAATACCGGAAATTTTCCTCAACCAGCCTAAACGGTAGCTCTCTCAATCTGTTCCCCTGGCCCCTTGCCTGGACCACAAACATTTCACTCTTGACCGTATTTAATTTGTATCCTGAGAACTGGCCGAACTTCCTCAACATTCCCAGTATAGTTCCCATCCCGGCCACTGGGTCCGACACATACAGGAGCAGGTCGTCTGCATAAAGAGAGACCCTATGTTCAACCCCGCCCCTCACCATCCCCTTCCAACCCTCTGCGGCTCTCAGCGCAATCGCCAGCGGCTCTATGGCCAGCGCAAACAGCAGCGGGGAGAGCGGGCAGCCCTGTCTGGTCCCTCGGTACAACCTAAAGTAGTCCGACACTTCTCTGTTAGTCCTGACGCTGGCCCTCGGGGCCTGATATAATAATTTGATCCAATCCACCAATCCCTCCTCGAATCCAAACCGTCCGAGCACCTCCCATAGATAGTCCCACTCCACTTGGTCAAAGGCCTTCTCGGCGTCCATCGCCACCACTACCTCCACCTCCCTACCCACTGGGGGCATCATTATCACATTAAGTAATCTTCTCAGATTGGCCGCCAGCTGCCTACCTTTCACGAACCCAGTTTGGTCCTCCCCAATCATCTCCGATACGCAGTCCTCCATTCTAACCGGCAGTACCTTTGCCAGGAGCTTGGCATCAACATTAATCAGGGAGATTGGCCTGTAGGACCCGCACGCCTCCGGGTCTTTACCCCGCTTCAATATCAGTGATATAGTGGCTTTCGACATTGTCGGCGGCAGGGTCCCTCTGTCCCATGCCTCATTGAAAACCCTCGCCAAGACTGGGCCCACCAGCTCAGAGAACTTCCTATAAAACTCTACTGGGTATCCATCCGGCCCCGGGGACTTCCCCGACTGCATGGCCTTTAGGCCCCCAATACCTCCTCTACTCTAATCGGGGCCCCCAGCTCTTCCACTCGTCCCCCCCCCCCCCCCCCCCCCCCCCCAACTGTTGGGAATGTTAACCTGTCCAGAAACCTTTGCATCTCCTCTGGTTCTTCCGGCGGCTCCGAAGTATACAGCTTGCGATAGAAGTCCCGGAATACCTTATTCAATCCTGCCGGGTCCTCCACTTTGCGCCCCTCCCCATCCCTCACTCTACCTATTTCCCTGGCCGCCTCCCTCCTCCTGAGTTGCTGCGCTAACAGCCTGCTAGCCTTTTCCCCATGCTCGTACACCACTCCCCTCGCCTTCCTAAGCTGTTCCACGGCCCTACTCGTGGATAGTGGCCCCAGTTCCGCCAGTAGTCTCTGCCTCTCCCTGAGTAAAACCTCCCCCGGGGACTCCGCGTGCTCTTCATCTATCCGACCCATTTCCCTGACCAATCTATCCATCTCTGCCCGGTCTGCCTTGGCTCCTTGTCTCTGTCCCTTTCTCTCTCTCTTCCTCTGCTTCCTGGACTCCCACGGTTCCATCGATTGCAGCCCGTTCTCCAGCACTTTTGCGGCCGCCTTTTTTGCCGCTCCGTAGTCCCGCTATCGCGGGGAATCAGCCCTAAAACCCCGCCGGAGTGAGAGCCCGCTGAATGTGCGGCTCACTCAAACATCGCCGCCACCAGAAGTCCTGGGACTTCACTATTGACCAAACACGTGTTTAGATCAGCCACATAAATATTGTGGATGGGATTCTCTGGTCGTCAACGCCGGAAACGCGTTCAGCGATCGGCCTGAGAGTCCCCGTTCATGACCGAATCGGGGGTGTGGTAGTCCGGTAGCACAAGTGGATATCACTGCGGCTTCACAGCGCCAGGGGCCCAGGTTCGATTCTCCACTGGGTCACTGTCTGTGTGGAGTCTGCATCTTCTCCCCATGTCTGCGTGGAATTCCTCCGGGTGCTCCGGTTTCCTCCTACAGTCCAAAGACATGCAAGTTAGGTGGATTGGCCATAGAACATATAGAACATAGAACGATACAGCGCAGTACAGGCCCTTCGGCCCTCGATGTTGCACCGACATGGAAAAAAAAACTAAAGGCCATCTAACCTACACTATGCCCTTATCATCCATATGCTTATCCAATAAACTTTTAAATGCCCTCAATGTTGGCGAGTTCACTACTGTTGCAGGTAGGGCATTCCACGGCCTCACCACTCTTTGCGTAAAAAACCCACCTCTGACCTCTGTCCTATATCTATTACCCCTCAATTTAAGGCTATGTCCCCTCGTGCTAGCCACCTCCATCCGCGGGAGAAGGCTCTCGCTGTCCACCCTATCTAACCCTCTGATCATTTTGTATGCCTCTATTAAGTCACCTCTTAACCTTCTTCTCTCTAGCGAAAACAACCTCAAGTCCATCAGCCTTTCCTCATAAGATTTTCCCTCCATACCAGGCAACATCCTGGCAAATCTCCTCTGCACCCGTTCCAAAGCTTCCACGTCCTTCCTATAATGAGGTGACCAGAACTGTACGCAATACTCCAAATGCGGCCGTACTAGAGTTTTGTACAACTGCAACATGACCTCATGGCTCCGGAACTCAATCCCTCTACCAATAAAGGCCAACACACCATAGACCTTCTTCACAACCCTATCAACCTGGGTGGCAACTTTCAGGGATCTATGTACATGGACACCGAGATCCCTCTGCTCATCCACACTACCAAGAATTTTACCATTAGCCAAATATTCCGCATTCCTGTTATTCTTTCCAAAGTGAATCACCTCACACTTCTCCACATTAAACTCCATTTGCCACCTCTCAGCCCAGCTCTGCAGCTTATCTATGTCCCTCTGTAACCTGCAACATCCTTCCGCACTGTCTACAACTCCACCGACTTTAGTGTCGTCTGCAAATTTACTCACCCATCCTTCTGCGCCCTCCTCTAGGTCATTTATAAAAATGACAAACAGCAACGGCCCCTGAACAGATCCTTGTGGTACGCCACTCGTAACTGAACTCCATTCTGAACATTTCCCATCAACTACCACTCTCTGTCTTCTTTCAACTAGCCAATTTCTGATCCACATCTCTAAATCACCCTCAATCCCCAGCCTCCGTATTTTCTACAATAGCCGACTGTGGGGAACCTTATCAAACGCTTTACTGAAATCCATATACACCACATCAACTGCTCTACCCTCGTCTACCTGTTCAGTCACCTTCTCAAAGAACTCGATAAGGTTTGTGAGGCATGACCTACCCTTCACAAAACCATGCTGACTATCCCTAATCATATTATTGCTATCTAGATGATTATAAATCGTATCTTTTATAATCCTCTCCAAGACTTTACCCACCACAGACGTTAGGCTCACCGGCCTATAGTTACCGGGGTTATCTCTACTCCCCTTCCTAAACAAAGGGACCACATTTGCTATCCTCCAGTCCTCTGGCACTATTCCTGTAGCCAATGATGACCTAAAAATCAAAGCCAAAGGCTCAGCAATCTCTTCCCTGGCTTCCCAGAGAATCCTAGGATAAATCCCATCCGGCCCCGGGGACTTATCTATTTTCACCTTGTCCAGAATTGCCAACACTTCTTCCCTACGCACCTCAATGCCATCTATTCTAATAGCCTGGGTCTCAGCATTCTCCTCCACAATATTATCTTTTTCTTGAGTGAATACTGACGAAAAGTATTCATTTAGTATCTCGCTTATCTCCTCAGCCTCCACACACAACTTCCCACCACTGTCCTTGACTGGCCCTAATCTTACCCTAGTCATTCTTTTATTCCTGACATACCTATAGAAAGCTTTTGGGTTTTCCTTGATCCTACCTGCCAAAGACTTCTCATGTCCCCTCCTTGCTCGTCTCAGCTCTCTCTTTAGATCCTTCCTCGCTTCCTTGTAACTATCAAGCGCCCCAACTGAAACTTCACGCCTCATCTTCACGTAGGCCTCCTTCTTCCTCTTAACAAGAGATTCCACTTCTTTGGTAAACCACGGTTCCCTCGCTCGACCCCTTCCTTCCTGCCTGACTGGTACGTACTTATCAAGAACATGCAATAGCTGTTCCTTGAACAAGCTCCACATATCCAGTGTGCCCAACCCTTGCAGCCTACTTCTCCAACCTACACATCCTAAGTCATGTCTAATGGCATCATAATTGCCCTTCCCCCAGCTATAACTCTTGCCCTGCGGGGTATACTTATCCCTTTCCATCACTAACGTAAAGGTCACCGAATTGTGGTCACTGTTTCCAAAGTGCTCACCTACCTCCAGATCTAACACCTGGCCTGGTTCATTACCCAAAACCAAATCCAATGTGGCCTCGCCTCTTGTTGGCCTGTCAACATATTGTGTCAGGAAACCCTCCTGCACACATTGTACAAAGAACGACCCATCTAATGTACTCGAACTATATCTTTTCCAGTCAATATTTGGAAAGTTAAAGTCTCCCATAACAACTACCCTGTTACTTTTGCTCTTTTCCAGAATCATCTTCGCCATCCTTTCCTCTACATCCCTAGAACTATTAGGTGGCCTATAGAAAACTCCCAACAGGGTGACCTCTCCTTTCCTGGTTCTAACCTCAGCCCATACTACCTCGGAAGAAGAGTCCCCATCTAGCATCCTTTCCGCCACCGTAATACTGTCCTTGACTAGCAGCGCCACACCTCCCCCTCTTTTGCCCCCTTCTCTGAGCTTACTAAAATACCTAAACCCCGGAACCTGCAACAACCATTCCTGTCCCTGCTCTATCCATGTCTCTGAAATGGCCACAACATCGAAGTCCCAGGTACCAACCCATGCTGCCAGTTCCCCTACCTTATTTCGTATACTCCTGGCATTGAAGTAGACACACTTCAAACCACCTACCTGAACACTGGCACCCTCCTGCGAAGTCAAATCTGTGCTCCTGACCTCTATACTCTCAATCTCCCGTACCCCAAAACTACAATCCAGGTTCCCATACGCCTGCTGAATTAGTTTAAACCCCCCCAAAGAGCACTAACAAATCTCCCCCCCAGGATATTGGTGCCCCTCAGGTTCAGATGTAGACCATCCTGTCTATAGAGGTCCCACCTTCCCCAGAAAGAGCCCCAGTTATCCAGAAATCTGAATCCCTCCCGCCTGCACCATCCCTGTAGCCATGTGTTTAATTGCTCTCTCTCCCTATTCCTCATCTCACTATCACGTGGCACGGGCAACAACCCAGAGATAACAACTCTGTTTGTTCTCGCTCTGAGCTTCCATCCTAGCTCCCTAAAGGCCTGCCTGACATCCTTGTCCCCTTTCCTACCTATGTCGTTAGTGCCAATGTGGACTACGACTTGGGGCTGCTCCCCCTCCCCCTTAAGGACCCGGAAAACACGATCCGAGACATCACTTACCCTTGCACCTGGGAGGCAACATACCAAACGTGAGTGTCTCTCGCTCCCACAAAATCTCCTATCTGTGCCCCTGACTATTGAGTCCCCAATTACTAATGTTCTACTCCTTTCCCCCCTTCCTTTCTGAGCAACAGGGACAGACTCCTGTGCACCGCCAAGACATAGTCACCCTCAGGGACCTGGCACCAGCTGGTTCCCCACACACACCCCCCCCCCCCCCCCCCCCCCGCCCTGGTGCTACCCTCCCTGCCCCCGGCGCACCCCATCGCAGCCCCCGCTCCAGGACAATCCGTCCTCCCCTTGCCCCCACCCGGTGATGAAGAGGATGTCGAAATGCTCCCGGAGTCACCGAAGACCAAGCCGCCACCTGAGTCGCCACCAGCACTGCGGCGCTCTCGACAGACCGCCTAAATTTGTGACATTCTCTGTGATTTTTAAAAGCAATCTGTACTGTATGTATATAGTTCTCCACTACCCCTGCTGGTCTCATTTTTAAAAGGGGGTGAATGTGGTAGTCACCGCTGAGGTATTATATTGTATATATGAGTTTTACGGTAAGGCCCCAGTACTACAGGTACGGGGGTAGATCCCTGCCTGCTGGCTCCGCTCAGTAGGCGGAGTATAAATATGTGTGCTCTCCGTACAGCAGCCATTTCACCAGCTGCTGTAGGAGGCCTCACATCTCAGTGTAATAAAGCCTCGATTACATTCTACTCTCGTCTCGTCATAATTGATAGTGTATCGGGGGCGGCGCCGCCTCCATGATGCTCTGCCCCCTCCAAAGCGGAGTACTCGGAGAGTACGGCACGTGCCGTATCGACGGCCTCAGGACATTGCCTGAGGCCAACCCCCCCGATGCTCCGCCCCCAACCGGGTGAGTCCCCGACGCCATCGGTCGCGAGTGCTATCATCCGTTGGGAACTCGGCGGGGCGGCTGCGGACTCAGCCTGGCACCACCACAGTCAGGGGAGGGCTGATCCGCGGGCAGGGGGGGACTTTGCCAGGGGCTGGGGGCACTGTTGGAGGGTGGTCCGGTGCTCGCAAGCCAGCCAAAGGGGGGGCACTATTTCCCAGGCCGGGTCCGCGTGTGGCTGGCACCATGTCGCATGGCTCGGACGCTGCAGACCGCCGCCATGCGCATGCGTGGCCACGAACCCGGCAGGTCTCTGGGCCGTATTGGCAGCTAGAGCGGGTGCTCTATGCTGCCTTGATGCTAGCCTGCAGAAATACCGGGAATCGGTGGCTGTTTTGCACCATTTTGTCTGTCGTAAAACGCCACCGTTCCCATGACGGATAATCCAGCCCAATAGTTTAAGTTCAGGTTAGTGGTTGGGTATTCTGCGGTGTGTAACGCACCTCCTGACTCCCCAAATTCTCTGCGTCTCTCCCCAAGAGTTTTTGTTAATCTTTGTCCCATGGTCACTGACCTTTCTGCCAACATCCCTATAAAAAACCCTCAATGATAGAAACATACAGTACAGAAGAGGCCCTTCGGCCTGTCAAGCCTGCACCGATAAATAAAACCTACTTGAATTGACAGTAATCCCACTTCCCGGTACTTGGCCCACAGCCTTGAATGTTGTGACATTTCAAGAGCTCATCCAAGTACCTTTTAAAGATTGTGAGGTTTCCAGCCTCAACTTCCCTCCCAGGCCGTGCAATCCAGACTCTGACCACCCTCTGGGTGAAAAGGATTTCCCGCTAATCCCCTCTAACCCTCCTGCCCTTCACCTTAAAATTATGCCCCCTTTGATGTGCCATCAATGAACACAAGACGAGTAGTGAACGTAACGGAGGCTTTAATAAACTAAACAGAAAGCCTCCTGGCCTCTGATCCCGAACTGGGGCAGAGGCGGAGACCAGCCACCTTTATACTGAGCCCGAGGGGAGGCGGAGCCATCAGGCAGTGGTTTACCACGTTCCATGTAATACAGTAGCTGTTTACCACAATACACATATAATATACTACAAGTGTGGTTTGCACTCCGCGCAGACTTGGCAGTCCCTGTTCATGGCTCTGACCTCCTCGATGGAGTAAGGCAGGTTGCGAGCCTTGAGAAAGTGAAAAAAACGGGTGACCCCCAGGTGACAGAGGTCATTGTGGAGGGCCCGAAGTCGGTCTACTTGTGCGCTGGCACATGTACCGCGGGATAGGGCATCTGGGGGCTCGTTGAGCTTCCCCTGTCGGTAAAGATCTCGTAGTTGTAGGTGGAGAGCTCAACCCCTCCACCTCAGCATCTTCTTGTTCTTGATTTTGCCCCGCTGTGTATTGTTAGTGAGGAGAGTGAATCGCCTGCCGGCCAGGTAATGCCCCCAATGTCTCACAGCTTCTACAATGGTTTGGGCTTCCTTTTTGACGGAGGAGTGTCACATTTCGGAAGCATGGAGGGTACGGGAGAAGAAAGCCACGGGCCTGCCCGCCTGGTTGAGGGTAGCGGCCAGAGCAAAGCCCGACGCATCGCTTTCCACCTGGAACGGAATGGACTCGTCCACAGCATGCATCACGGCTTTGGCAATATCTGCCTTGATGCGGTTGAAGGCCAGGCGGGCCTCAGCCGTCAGGAGAAAAATGGTGGATTTAATAAGTGGACGGGCCTTATCCGCATAATTGGGGATCCACTGGGCATAGTAAGGGAAGAATCCCCAGGCATCTCTTCAGGGCCTTGGGGCAGTGGGGGAGGGGGAGTTCCAGGAGGGAGCACATGCGGTCGGGGTCGGGGTCGGGCCCTAGGACTCCGTTTTCCACAACGTAGCCAAGGATGGCGAGGCGGGTTGTGCAGAAAACGCATTTTTCCTTATTGTAGGTGAGGGTCAGGAGTTTAGCGGAGTGGAGGAAGTGCTGGAGGTTTATCATGGTCCTGCTGGTCATGGCCACAGATGGTGACATTATCTAAGTACGGGAACGTGGCCCGCAGCCCGTAGTGGTCAACCATTCGGTACATTTCCCGCTGGAAGACCGAGACCCCATTGGTGATGCCGAAGGGAACCCTGAGGAAGTGGGAGAGGCGGCCATCTGCCTCGAAGGCAATGTATTGGCGGTCCTCCGGGCGGATAGGGAGCTGGTGGTACGTGGGCTTCAAGTCAACAGTGGAGAAGAATCGATACTGCGCAATCTGGTTGACCATGTCAGATATGCGGGGTAGGGGGTAAGCATCGAGCTGCGTGTACCGGTTGATGGTCTGACTGTAGCCGATGACCATCCGGTGCTTCTCCCCGGTCTTGATGACCACCATTTGGGCTCTCCAGGGGCTGGTACTAGCCTCAATAATTCTCTCTCGTGGGAGTCGCTGGACCTCTGACCTGATAAAGGCCCTGTCCCGGGCACTGTATCGTCTGCTCCTGGTGGCGATGGGCTTACAGTCCGGGGTGAGGTTAGCGAAGAGCGGGGGTGGGGTGACCTTAAGTGTCGCGAGGCTACAGATGGTGAGGGAGGGCAGGGGCCCAATAAAGTAAGGCTTTGGAGGTGGCACTGGAAGTCGCGCCCTAGTAATAGGGCAGCGCAGAGATGGGGAAGGACGTAGAGCTTAAAGTTAGTGTACTCTGCGCCTTGTAAGGGTCGCGACACAGTACCCCTGGATTTCTACTGAATGTGATCCGGAAGCCAGGGAGATTTTCTGGGTCGCGGGTAAAATTGGGAAGGAGCAGCGCCTTACCGTACCTGGGTGTATGAAGCTGTCTGTGCTCCCGGAGTCAAAAAGGCAGACCGTCTCGTGCCCGTTGATCCGGATGGTCATCGTAGATTTAGTGAAGTGATGAGGCCGGGACTGGTCGAGCGTGATGGAGGCAAGCTTCGGAAGGTGATGGGTAGGCCGGTCGGAGGTAGTGGCGGCCAGCGTACGACCGGGTGAGCAGGGCTCCCGGGAGGCTGTGGAGCGGTCCCAAGATGTCAGCCCCCATGGGTCACGTGTGGCAGGCAAAATCGAAGATGGCATCGAAGATGGCAGCACCCACAGGTTGCACATGGCGGGTGGCGCGGCAGCTGGGGGGTGACCCCGACAGGCAGCAGGCAGCGCTGCTAGGCCTAGGAGTTTTAGGGAGAGATCGGGCCTGGCAGGCTTTCGCAAAGTGGCCTTTCCTCCCACATCCGTTCCAAGTCTCGATCCGTGCAAGGCAGCGTTGTCTGGGATGCTAACCCTGGCCGCAAAAGTAGCATTTCAGGCTTCTGGCGTTGGCGGGCGGCTGTGCGGCACAGGCTTGCGCCGCACACGAGTCAGATGATGGCAGCGCCCACGTGGTTCACGAGGTCTCCATGTTCTGGAAGGCCACCTCCAGTGAGTTTGAGAGCTGCACTGTTTGAGGCCGAGTGTACCCCCTTCTAGCAATCGCTGGCAGATGTAGTTCGATTTAACGCCTGCAACATCGGCGTCCCTGATCAACACCACCGCGTACCACCAGCTCCCTATTGGGTAGCCGATACCGCCTGGCAAGCACAGTTCCGGCTGTGTACCCGCAAGGCACGCAGGAATTCGGCTTGTGATTCTCCAGAGCGTTGCCGCCTCGTGGCAAGAAGGTGCCGAGCATACACCTTGTTTACAGACTTTACATATTGTCCCTTCAGCAGCATTATCACCTCCGTAAACGAGGGGGAGTCCTTGATGAGAAGGAAAACTTGCGGGCTCTCCCGCGTGTTGAATATTTGCTGCTTCTGGACTTCGGTGACGTCTTCGGTGGAGGATCCGAGGTACGCTTTGAAGCAGCTTAGCCAGTGCTCGAATGTAGCAGTGGCATCGGCTGCCTGTGGGTCCAGTTCCAGGCGATCAGACTTGAGTGATGAATTCATCTTAGAAGTTAGTTCGTTTATTAAATTGATGTGCCATCAATGAACACGAGACGAGTAGTGAACGTAACTGAGGCTTTAATAAACTAAACAGAAAGCCTCCTGGCCTCTGATCCTGAACTGGGGCAGAGGTGGAGACCAGCCACCTTTATAATGAGCCTGAGGGGAGGCGGAGCCATCAGGCATTGGTTTACCACATTCCATGTGGAAATCCACATTTCACATACCACACCCTTGTTATTGACCCTTCGTCTAAGGGGAACAGTTACTTTCTATCTGCCCTGTCCATGTTCCCCACAACCTTATGCACCTCAATCAGGTCCTCTCTCAGCCCCCTCTGGCCCAAAGAAAACAACCCCAGCCCATCCAGCCTCTTTCATAATTGAAATGCTCCAGCCCCGACCACATCTGGTGAATTTCCTCTGGATCCTGTCCAGTGCAATCACATCCTTCCTACAGTGTGGTGACGGGAACTGAACACAGTGCTCCAGCTGTGGCCTCATCTTAATATTCATAAATTCAAGGGTCCCTTATTTGCCTCAACTTTAATTTTAATCAGTAATATATTTTAAATGCTGCTGCTTTACTTCCCCAAGCTACCTAAGAGTGAAGGATGTTTACAGCTGATTACTTTAACATCTGTTTGTACAGTTCCCGCACATTTAAATTCCAGGAAAATTAAACAGCACTGATGAGTTGAATCATTCTGTTGAGCCAACTGTCTGTTGTTACAGTAACCAGCTGGAAATTTGCTTCTGTGTTCAATGGATTGAGAAGACGCAGTAGGCCGACACTTTAAAGCAGGCTGCTGATTGCAATTAAAGTTCTCACAAGGAGCAGAATTGATTGGGATTTCAATCCCAATCCCAATCCCATCCTGAGGAACCAGTTTAAAGTTTGATTATTTTCCCAACAACTGCGTTTTGATTTTCTGGCAATTGTTGCCCCATCAAATCCCTCACTCCAATCATAATTGATCTTTCGCAACCCTTGCTTACAGATAGAATTTGGCCACATAGAGAGTGACACAACAGGTCCGGGTGAGAATGGAGGTGACAGGGCAAATGCTCAATTGTCCAATTCGCTGCACGTGACTCCGGACTCCCCGCAGAGGTGAGGCGGCCAGGTTCCTGCCTTTTGAAAGCTGTGGTAAATTGGGCCATTGTGACGTTACTCTGCCAGGAGTGGACATTTGAAAGTGGGGTGATGGCTGCTGTGGGGGGGAGGGGGGGGGGGGGGGGGGGGGGGCTGATAATGATAAGTTGATGAATGGAAATGAGGTTCCTGACATGTTGGCTAACCCATTACGTCACGGGTGGGGGGGGGGGGGGGGGGGGGGGGGGAATCGCAATTAGATTTTTAACTGACGTTAAACACAATTTGGGCCTCTTGCGAGATTTTTCCCATCTCCATACCCACCAGCACAAAACAGGGAGCAAAACATCCGGGGTCTGGGTATTTAGTTAATCTAACTTCTCCATAACCTAATTGCAGTTTGCTATCCTCCACAAATAACATCCACCAATCCCTACTTTCCCTGCACCGTCCCCCACAACATCAGTAATGGAATCATTGGACAGTACGGTAGCACAGTGGTTAGCACTGTTGCTTCACAGTTCCAAGGTCCCATGTTCGATTCCGGCTTGGGTCACTGTCTGTGCGGAGTCTGCATGTTCTCCCTGTGTCTGCGTGGGTTTCCTCCGGGTGCTCCGGTTTCCTCCCACAGTCGAAAGACGTGCACGTTAGGTGGATCGGCCATGCTAAATTGCCCCTTAGTGTGTCCAAAAGGGTTGGGTGGGGTTGCGGGGATAGGGTGGAGGTGTGGGTTTGGGTGGGGTTGGGTGGGGTTGCGGGGATAGAGTGGAGGTGTGGGTTTGGGTGGGGTTGTGGGGATAGAGTGGAGGTGTGGGGTTGGGTGGGGTTGTGGGGATAGAGTGGAGGGGTGGGGTTGGGTGGGGTTGGGTGGGGTTGCGGGGATAGAGTGGAGGTGTGGGTTTGGGTGGGGTTGTGGGGATAGAGTGGAGGTGTGGGTTTGGGTGGGGTTGTGGGGATAGAGTGGAGGTGTGGGTTTGGGTGGGGTTGTGGGGATAGAGTGGAGGTGTGGGGTTGGGTGGGGTTGTGGGGATAGAGTGGAGGTGTGGGTTGGGTGGGGTTGTGGGGATAGAGTGGAGGTGTGGGGTTGGGTGGGGTTGGGTGGGGTTGTGGTGATAGGGTGGAGGTGTGGGTTTGGGTGGGGTTGGGTGGGGTTGTGGGGATAGAGTGGAGGTGTGGGTTTGGGTGGGGTTGGGTGGGGTTGTGGGGATAGAGTGGAGGTGTGGGTTTGGGTGGGGTTGTGGGGATAGGGTGGAGGTGTGGGTTTGGGTGGGGTTGTGGGGATAGAGTGGAGGTGTGGGTTTGGGTGGGGTTGGGTGGGGTTGCGGGGATAGGGTGGAGGTGTGGGTTTGGGTGGGGTTGCGGGGATAGGGTGGAGGTGTGGGTTGGGTGGGTTTGGGTGGGGTTGCGGGGATAGGGTGGAGGTGTGGGTTTGGGTGGGGTTGGGTGGGGTTGTGGGGATAGAGTGGAGGTGTGGGTTTGGGTGGGGTTGTGGGGATAGGGTGGAGGTGTGGGTTGGGTGGGTTTGGGTGGGGTTGCGGGGATAGGGTGGAGGTGTGGGTTTGGGTGGGTTTGGGTGGGGTTGTGGGGATAGGGTGGAGGTGTGGGTTTGGGTGGGGTTTGGGTGGGGTTGCGGGGATAGGGTGGAGGTGTGGGTTTGGGTGGGGTTGGGTGGGGTTGTGGGGATAGGGTGGAGGTGTGGGTTTGGGTGGGGTTGTGGGGATAGAGTGGAGGTGTGGGTTTGGGTGGGGTTGGGTGGGGTTGGGGGGATAGAGTGGAGGTGTGGGTTTGGGTGGGGTTGGGTGGGGTTGTGGGGATAGGGTGGAGGTGTGGGTTTGGGTGGGTTTGGGTGGGGTTGTGGGGATAGAGTGGAGGTGTGGGTTTGGGTGGGGTTGGGTGAGGTTGCGGGGATAGAGTGGAGGTGTGGGTTTGGGTGGGGTTGTGGGGATAGAGTGGAGGTGTGGGTTTGGGTGGGGAAGTGGGGATAGGGTGGAGGTGTGGGTTTGGGTGGGGTTTGGGTGGGGTTGTGGGGATAGGGTGGAGGTGTGGTTTTGGGTGGGGTTTGGGTGGGGTTGCGGGGATAGGGTGGAGGTGTGGGTTTGGGTGGGGTTTGGGTGGGGTTGTGGGGATAGAGTGGAGGTGTGGGTTTGGGTGGGGAAGTGGGGATAGGGTGGAGGTGTGGGTTTGGGTGGGGTTTGGGTGGGGTTGCGGGGATAGGGTGGAGGTGTGGGTTTGGGTGGGGTTGGGTGGGGTTACGTGGATAGAGTGTAGGTGTGGGTTTGGGTGGGGTTACGGGGATAGAGTGGAGGTGTGGGTTTGGGTGGGGTTGCGAGGATAGAGTGGAGGTGTGGGTTTGGGTGGGGTTACGGGGATAGAGTGGAGGTGTGGGTTTGGGTGGGGTTGCGAGGATAGAGTGGAGGTGTGGGTTTGGGTGGGGTTGCGAGGATAGAGTGGAGGTGTGGGTTTGGGTGGGGTTGCGAGGATAGGGTGGAGGTGTGGGTTTGGGTGGGGTTGGGTGGGGTTGTGGGGATAGAGTGGAGGGATGGGTTTGGGTGGGGTGCTCTTTCTAGGGGCCGGTGCAGATTCAGTAGGCTGGGTGCCATCCTTCGGCACTGTAAATTCTATGTCAATGGTTAGTCAGCTCCACCGCATCTATCCTGACCTTTAATTCTCGTCTCAACAATTTATCATATACAGGATAATTGGATTAACATTTAACTTACATTTGGTTCAAGTTTTCCAGCGTTATTTCCCTTAATGGTTTCTTATTTTTGCCTCTCCAGGAGATTGCATATTGCGGTGATGTGGAGGGTGTAGGAGATGTCTGGTCACAATATCCACACATTCTGTGTCTGGGACAGGTTTGAAGTTCGTTCCTGAATTGGCAAATAAATATTTCCATCCTTGGCAGAGGGTATCTTGTATCGTGCGAATGTTAGGTTTGGATAGGGTAAAATTAAGGAAATAATTTCCTCTGATAGAAGGGACGAATGGGGGCTTGACCTTGTCAGTAAATACTTCCACAAAAACGTATAATTGAAATCTGGAACTCACTCTCCCAAAAGGCCGAGTGAATTGAAAATGTCCAAACTGAGATTGATAGCTTTTTTAATAGAATTTACAGTGCAGAAGGAGGCCATTCAGCCCATCGAGTCTGCACCAGCCCTGGGAAAGAACACCCTATTTAACCCCATACTTCCACTCTATCCATGTAACCCAGTAACCACACCTAACATTTTTCTTTTGGTCACTGAGGGGCAATTTAGCATGGCCAATCCACCTAACCTGCACATCTTTGGACTGTGGGAGGAAACCGGAGCACCCGGAGGAAACCCACGCACACACGGGGAGAACGTGCAGACTCCACACAGGCAGTGACCCAGCCGGGGATCGAACTGGGACCCTGGAGCTGTGAAGCAACTGTGCTAACCACTGTGCTACCGTGCTGCCCTTTTTGATCAGCAAATGCAACCCCACCCCGCCAACCCCACTGCCCCCAAAACTGTTCGATCAGCAAATATAGATATGGAGCACAGTGGCGCAGTGGTTAGCCCTGCTGCCTCACGGCGCCGAGGTCCCAGGTTCGATCCCGGCTCTGGGTCACTGTCCGTGTGGAGTTTGCACATTCTCCCCATGTCTGCGTGGGTTTTGCACCCACAACCCAAAGATGTGCAGGGTAGGTGGATTGGCCACGCTAAATTGCCCCTTACTCGGAAAAAAATAATTGGGTACTCTAAATTTACAAAAAATATATGGATATGGAACTAAGAGAGTTCAGGTACAGATCAGCTCCCATTTCTAATAGAATGGTGGGACAGGCTTGAGGAACAGAATCCTGGTCCAGCGTTACTCTCTGTCTACTTTCTTTGATCCGGGGCCAGCCTGACGCTTAGGCCCAGTGATAATGACGTTTTAAGACATGATTCAACTATATTAATGGACCACATGTGTCTTAGCTGCAAACCGAGGTTAGATTCAAATGATTGATGGGCTTGCCCTTTTGGCCTAAGTCCTCCTGCCACAGCGTTTACCTTTAATTTGACAACACAGCGTACACTCGGATCATTAATACTTCATTTAAATCCTGCTACAAGAATCCATTTACTGATTACCCCGCTTCCCAGGCTGGTCCAGCAGAGAGATTATTGTCTGCTTAGCATGGAATAAATCAAAGTAACCTTGAAGTGACAGGTAGGCCACTAAAAGAGGGATATGCAGTCACCAGGTAGTTACTAGGTCGATCTATATCGTAATAATAGAACAACAAATAGATATGTAATTAAACAAAACTCTTCTCGCACTCACAACAGCTGAACACAATTATCATTTTCTAAAGAGGCTAGCTGCTATTTGTGTTGATCATATCATTTTCACAGTTTGATTGTGGTGTGTGTCTGCCGGATACCGTGCCTTGGCACAATATTTTTTGCCTATTTATCTGTTACAATGTGATTGTCTGCATGCCAAATCCTCCCACCCCCCCTCCCTCCAGCAAATGGATTCCGACAACAGCAACAATTTCACTCATGGACTATTGCTCCGACGTTTTATTAACAACTTTGCAAATCTGGCAGCAGGTCTCCCCGATCAGCTGTGCCTCAGTCAGTCGCACCGTCAACGCTGAATCAGAAGGTTAAGGGTTTAAGTTGCATTCTAAAAGGAGGGAGAGGGCATGACTGAGGTACGGAACCAGTACTTTGCATCTATCTTTATGAAGGAAGTTCCCAGCCATTGCAAAAGTGGAGGTAATTAAGATACTGGATGGGCTGAAGATTGGTAAAGAGCAGGTATTCGAAAATCTGCCTCAAAGTTGTTAGGCCACCAGGACTGGATAAGATGCGCCTGCGGATATCATAGAATTTACAGTGCAGAAGGAGGCCACTCAGCCCATCGAGTCCGCACCGGCTCCCGGAAAGACCACCCTACCCAAGGTCAACACCTCCATCCTATCCCCATAACCCAGTAACCCCACCCAACACTAGGGGCAATTTTTGACACTAAGGGCAATTTATCACGGCCAATCCACCTAACCTGCACATCTTTGGACTGTGGGAGGAAATCGGAGCACCCGGAGGAAACCCACACACACACGGGGAGAACGTGCAGACTCCGCACAGACAGTGACCCAAGCCGGAATCGAACCTGGGACCCTGGAGCTGTGAAGCAATTGTGCTATCCACAATGCTACCGTGTTGGAGGAAGAAAACATGTCGACTGTGGGGGAGCTGGCTATAGTCTTCCAATCTTCCTTAGATACAGGGGTGGTGTCAGAGGTCTGAGCACAAATGCTACACTCTTGTCCCAATAACAAACTAAGCCCAGCAACCCCCTCATTTTCTTAACCAATCGGACGGACCTCAGTGGACGGTATGAACTCCAGGGTCAAGAAAATGTGGAATTATTCAGGGAAGGTCTGGGTGGCCCAGATGACATGATTGAAAAAAATCAAAGGCCTCAAGAGAGTTACTAAAGTTTTACCTTGGTGTAGGGAAAGCTTTTGGAGGCAATAATCCGGGACAAAATTAACAGTCACTTAGACATATGTGGATTCATTAAGGAAACCCAACTTGGATTTGTTTAACAAATTTGACTGAGCTTTTTGAATAAGTAACAGAGCGTATTAATGAGAGTATTTTTTATTCGCTCATGGGATGTGGCAGGTTGCACCAGCATTTATTGCCCTTGAGAGGGCAGTTAATAGTCAACCACATTGCTGTGGGTCTGGGGGTCACATGTAGGCCAGACCGAGTAAGGACGGCAGATTTCCTTCCCTAAAGGAAATCAGTCATTGGTAAGATTTTAGAGTCCATTATTAAAGATGAAATCGCGGAGTACTTGGATAATAAACTAGGACTGAGTCAGCACTGTTTCGTCAAGGAAAGGTCATGTCTGACAAATCTGTTAGAGTTCTTTGAGGAAGTAACAAGGAAGTTAGACAAAGGAGAACAAATGGATTTATTTAGATTTCCAGAAGGCCTTTGACAAGGTGCCGCATAGGAGACTGTTAATAGAACATAGAACAGTACAGCACAGAACAGGCCCTTCGGCCCTCGATGTTGTGCCGAGCAATGATCACCCTACTCAAACCCACGTATCCACCCTATACCCGTAACCCAACAACCCCCCCCCCCCCCAACCTTACTTTTTTTTTAGGACACTACGGGCAATTTAGCATGGCCAATCCACCTAACCCGCACATCTTTGGACTGTGGGAGGAAACCGGAGCACCCGGAGGAAACCCAGGTACACACGGGGAGGACGTGCAGACTCCGCACAGACAGTGAATCAGCCGGGAACCGACCTGGGACCCTGGAGCTGTGAAGCATTTATGCTAACCACCATGCTACCCTGCTGCCTCAAATAAGGTAAAAGCCCATGGTGTTAAGGGTAAGATCCTGGCATGGATAGAGGATTGGCTGACTGGCAGAAGGCAGAGAGTGGGGATAAAGGGGTCTTTTTCAGAATGGCAGCTGATGGCTAGTGGTGTGCCTCAGGGGTCAGTGCTGGGACCACAACTTTTCATAATATACATTAATGATCTGGAGGAAGGTAATGAAGGCACTGTTTCTAAGTTTGCAGATGATACAAAGACCTGTAGAGGGACAGGTAGTATTGAGGAAGCAAGGGGGCTGCAGAAGGACTTGGACAAGCTAGGAGAGTGGGCAATGAAGTGGCAAATTAAATACAATGTGGAAGAGTGTGAGGTTATGCACTTTGGAAGGAGAAATGGAGGCATAGACTATTTTCTAAATGGAGAGATGATTAGGAAATCAGTAGCACAAAGGGACTTGGGAGTACTTGTTCACGATTCTGTTAAGGTTAATGTGCAGGTTCAGTTGGCAGTTAAGAAGGCAAATGCAATGTTAGTATTCCTGTCAAGAGTGCTAGAATACAAGACCAGGGATGTACTTCTGAGGCTGTATAAGACTCTAGTCAGACCCCATTTGGTGTATTGTGAGCAGTTTTGGGCCCCATATCTAAGGAAGGATGTACTGACCTTGGAAAGGGTCCAGAGGAGGTTCACAAGAATGATCCCTGGAATGAAGAGCCTGTCATATGAAGATGTTTAAGGACTCTGAGTCTGTACTCGTTGGAGTTTAGAAGGATGAGATGGGATCTTATTAAAACTTACAGGATACTGTGAGGCCTGGATAGAGAGGACGTGGGGAGATGTTTCCACTTGTAGGAAAAACTAGAACCAGAGGACACAATCTCAGACTAAAGAGACGATCCTTTAAAACAGAGATGAGGAGGAATTTCTTCAGCCAGAGGGTGGTGAATCTGTAGAACACTTTGCCGCAGAAGGCTGTGGAGGCCAAATCACAGTGTTTATGACAGAGATAGATAGGTTCTTGATTAATAAGGGGATCAGGGGTTTTGGGGGAAAGGCAGGAGAATGGGGATGAGGAAAATATCAGCCATGATTGAATGGTGGAGCAGACTCGATGGGCCGAGTGGCCTAATGCTGCTCCTATGTCTTATGGTCTTATTGTCTTATGGTAAGATTGTATTGATTCATCTGATCTTTGCTTCATTGATTTGAACACATATCCATCAAAGATTACGGGGCTGGATTCTCTGCTCTCTGACGGCAAAATTGCGGCCGACGCGGGGGTGGAGAATCCATCTCCCACACGGAATTGGGACCGGCGTCAGTTCCCCGATTCTGCGGTTCCGAACTCCGAGAGTACTCCGCGCCACCTAGGACCTACCTGGGGCCATTACTGGAGGCCTGCTCCTCCATTCCCCGACCGGCCGAAGGGCAGACTGGAAACTAGGCTCTTCAGTAATGTGCCCAACCGAGGTGATAGTCTCTGGGATACTGGAGGGTATTAGAGACAGCAGTGACGGAAAGTCAGTGTCCTCCTCCGACCCGAGCTCCGGGGTGGCCTGAGTCTCTGGCGGAGGACTGGTGTTCAGGCTGTTCCCCCTGTCAGCGCTCGGCTGTCTGGGGGGGGGGGGGGGGGGGGGGGGGGGGGGGGGGGGGGGGGGGGGGGGGGTACCGGCTCTGGCACTGGCTGGGGGAGGGGTTTCCGGATGGACCGGCCCCATCTCCGCAAGGTCCTGTGAGACACAAGATGACATGTATGGTTAGAGAGTGGGCCGAGGGTGAGTGGGGGGTGAGGGATGGTGAGGGGGATTGAGGGGGGATGTGGGGTGTCCACACACGTGTCATGGGGATCCGCAACTAAGTGGGGTCTCACTTACTCGCCCACTGCTGACCTTCACCTGGGTGACCTCCCTTTCCTCCGGGCCGCCAATCATGTCCAGTGCCCTCTGCCCGGGCATGGTGAGGGGCTGCAGGTAGTCCCCCTCCGGTCTTCTCCCGCTCCCGGCCTTCTCCTGGATGGGGGGGAGGGCAAACACAAATAACGACACTATTAGACGTTCCACTGCATGCAGTCCAGTGGTTGGGTACATGACGGCATCAGTGTCCAGGGCACCCGGCCATTGAAGCTGGCATGGGTATTGGCATGTGGGCAGGGTGGGGTTCGGCTGGCCCCGAGGGGGGGTGGGGTCCGGTTGCGGGTGTGTGGGGGGGGAGGGGGGGGGGGCGGGGTTGGCGCCAGGGGCACAGCGCTGCCTTCTCATCCTGGCCGCCCTGAGGAGGTTGTACGGTTTCTCCTGGCCCGGACGATGTTGCCCTTGGCGCTGACCATGTCTGCCACCTGCCCCCAGGCATGGCCTTCCCCCAGGGCCGGGGTACAGGGTCATCCTTCTCTCCTCCACAGCGTACAGGAGGGTGTCCAGCTCAGCCTCCCTGAACCGTGGCACTGCTCTCCTTCCAGCCACCTTGTTGGCTGTGACGGTGTGTGTGCTTCCAGCCACCTTGTTGGCTGTGACGGTGTGTGTGCTTCCAGCCACCTTGTTGGCTGTGACGGTGTGTGTGTGGGGAGCTGGATCGTTTAAGTGCGGCTGCGGCGTGTGGGCCTCATGTGCACCAATCATGGACCCGGCAAATCCGGCGCAGTTTTGTATGGAACCGGTTGCGTTCCACGTGGCAATGGTGCTAGCCCATTCAGAGTTGCTGAATTGATGTAGCTGTCGCTCCATTTTCCTGTCGTAAAACAACACTGTTCCCACGCCGGCGTCAGCACTTAGACTCAAAATCGGAGCTTCCAGCCCCATGTAAATGTTGTCGGTTCCCAGAATCACTGACAACAAGGACTTTCAACAAAGTAGTTTATTTATCAGCTTTGCAGCTACTTCAGCTCTGCGTGACCTCCTTTGTAGGCGCGTTATCGTGTTCTCACGTGACTACACGATCCACTGACACAGAACTTAGAAGTAGCATCATCTGTGAAATGGGGAGCAATAGTACTCAAGGGGACATCGAAGGGCTGAATGGCCAGACTGTGTGTCAGATGAATTTTAAAGCAGAGAAGTATGAAGGATGAGGAGAGACAATATAAAATAAAGGGCATAATTCTAAAGAGGATGCAAGAGCAGAGTTGCTTCATATGTCGAAGGTGGCAGGACAGGTTGAGAAATGCAAACAGGCTTAAGAAATAAAAACTTTGGACACATAAGCAAGGAAATCATGGTGAACCTCCATAAAGCAGGGGTTCTTCCTCAGATGAATCATTGGGCTGCAACTTCTGAGTTCCAGGGCAGTGAACTCCAAAGGTGCGCTGGAGAAGCCAGTGCCGTAAAGAAGGGGGCATGGGCTCAATGGATCTGATTCTGAAGCCTTCGACAGAAGGCCCCGGGTGCACACTGCCCTGCATAATTCTTGCCTGGCTTAAGTCGAAAGGTTGGGCAAGAGGGGATCGGAAGATTTGGAAGGTTTGACAACGTGGTGATATGCGCATAACTGTACATAGCCGCACCAATATATATATTTGTATATAACAGTACCATTGTGCATAGCCACTGACCAATACATGTAGTAACTGTTATGACCTTCCACCAGTAGGTGGAACCAGACACCCATACAAACATATATATAACTGGGGGGCAGGCGAGACTCAGGCACTTGGTAGTGGGAAGGATAATGGGACAGTCACATCTCTCCTTAGCTTAGCTTCACAGAAATGTGGACAGAATTGTTTGTTCATAGAATTACATGATTACCATCCTGCGTGTCAAGAATAAATACTTATAGCAATCACATCTTCCTGTTCTATGTGTGTCTTCATGATCAGGAGAGCCTCAAACACAACAGACAGTAGGAGTGGAGTGGCAATCTGACTCTGATAGCCACTTAGCGGGAGTACAGTCTAATTCCTGACACTGGCTTTGGGAAAAATGTGAAGGCTTTAGAAAGGACGCAGAAAGAATATGGGGCGGGATTCTGCTGTAATTGGCGGGGCGGGCAACTCTGGTGGGACGGAGTGGCGTGAACCACTCCGGCGTCGGGCCGCCCCAAAGATGCGGAATCCTCCACACCTTCAGGGGCTAGGCCCACCCCGGAGTGGTTACTACCCCGCCAGCCGGCGGGAAAGGGGCTTGGCGCCACACCAACCGGCGCCGAAGGGCCTCCCGCGAGGTGGCGCATGCACGGGAGCGCCAGCGTGTGCTGGCGTCATCCCCGCGCATGCACAGAGGGCTTTGTTTCCACACCGGCAATGGCAGACTGCTACAGCTGCCGATGCGGAACAATAGAGTGCCCCCATGGCACAGACCCGCCGGCACATCGGCGGGACTTCGGCCCATCGATAGCCAGAGAATTCGGGCCCATTGAGTCGCGCCGCTCCCCGCCATTCTCCGAGGCGGGTGGCACGATTCATGCCAGGTCGGTTTTTGCATGGCCGGAGAATTGGGAGGACAGCGGGGGCGGGATTCACGCCGACCCCCGGCAATTCCGACCCGACGGGGGGGTCGGAGAATCCCGCCCATGGAGAATGTTTCCAGGGGTGAGGGACTTTAGTTATAGGGTCAGATTATGGGACTGATCTCCTTAGAGAAGAGAGCATTGGCAGGAGGTTTGATAGAGATGTTCAAAATAATGGGAGATCTGGACAGAGTAGACGGGAAAGAACTGTTCCCATTAGTTGAAGGATCAAGATACCGATTTAAGGTGATTGGTAAGAAGACAACAGGAGAGAAACTTATTTTACCTAGCGAGTGGTTAGGGCTTTGAATACACTGTCTGAGTGTGTGGTGGAGACAGATTCATGTTAAGTTTGCAAAGGGAATTGGATTGTTATCTGGAGAGCTAACATTTACAGGTCTACAAGGAGAAGGTGGGGAGTGCGACTCGCTGAGTTGCCCTCACGGAGAGCTGGCATGGACGTGATCTAACGAATGATCTCCTTGTGCCCTGTAAGCATTTTCTGATAAAAGGGGCTGTAAGATTTGTTGTTGATGGCAGCAAGGTGATGTCCCAAATGGAATTACATGTTATCATCTTGGATTCAATCTGAAAAGGGATTTTCCCAAAAGGAAGAAGGGAAGGGAATTAGTAACCATGCCAACGCAAGCTGTTCCAGTTACTTGCCCCCCTTTGAATTAGGAATACCAATATCAAGAAAAAGAGGACAATGCAAGTCAAAACTTATAGCTAAAATAAATATGTTTGAAGATTCTGTGTCCCTCACCTCTGCCTTGGCAAAGGTTTATTGTCCAGGCAGCTCCCTGATTGATGCCTTGCGACATTGCATCAAACTCAATGCCTTTCCCGTGGAACAGAAAATCGTTAACTGTTGGTAAACTGTCCCATAAAGTAGGTGAGATTGAATAAATCTGCCTTACTGTCTGTAGCAGCAACTTATTGGCTTTCAGGAACTTCTGGAGCAATAGCTGGCTGGAGGATATAACCGCGAGGCCAGGGGGGTGGGTCCTGCACAGTACTGAGGATGTATTATCCTGCATTTCAGGTCAAATGTTAAAACAAGGTCCCAGCTGCTTACTCAGGTGATTCTGAAAAATAGTATCTGCATTTGTCCAGCGTATTTCATGCCCCCAGGACATCTAAAAGCGCTTTACCGTCCGTGAAATCACTGAAATACAACCCCTGATATAATGTAGGAAGTCCTGGGTCACTGTCCGTGTGGAGTTTGCACATTCTCCCTGTGCATGGATCTCACCCCCACAACCCAAAGATGCATGAGGCACAGGTTTAAGGTGCGAGGGGCAAGGTTCAGAGGAGATCTACAAGGCAAGTTTTTTACACAGAGGGTAGTGGGTGCCTGGAACTCGCTGCCGGAGGAGGTGATGGAAGCAGGGACGATAGTGACGTTTAAGGGGCATCTGGACAAATACATGAATAGGATGGGAATAGAGGGATACGGACCCCAGAAATGTGGAAGATTTTAGTTTAGACGGGCAGCATAGTCGGCACAGGCTTGGAGGGCCGAAGGGCCTGTTCCTATGCTGTACTTTTCTTTGTTCTTTGTTCTTTGTCTGTCAAGGTAGTGGATTGGCCACACTAAATTGTCCCTTAATTGGAAACAAAAGAATTGGGTGCCCTAAATTTATTTTTAAAAATGTAGTAAGTATGGCAGCCAGTTAGTGCACAGTTAAGACGCATCAGCAGTAAGTGATAACGATTTAATTTTAGGCATTGGTTGAGGGATGAATGTTGCCCAGGACACCAGGGGAACCAATCTCCTCTAAGCTCATCTGGCTGACACTCTTCAAAGAAGACCCAAAAACAAATGAAAGGGTCTTTGTTTCTGGTACTGGTTGTCCCCGATATAGCTATTGCATTTTGATATGTCGATTTACTTCAAAGCAATTCATTGCACAGTAAGTCCTCATTTAAATGTGGATTCCGTTCCTGAAAGTCATGACTGTAAGTGAAACAACTTTAAGTGGATTGTAGGTTCCCATGGGAATGTTAACGCCAGGGTTTGGCTCCTTCAAACATTTCTTTCCCGGGCACGACAATGTACAAGTTGGAAAATCCGGCTGACACGTTTGGGAACGGGGTGGCAAGGAAAGATGGGCGAGGGAGAGAAACTAAAACACTAAGGAGGGGAGTCGAGGGGGAGACTTCAAGGAAGGGGTAGTTTGTGGGGAGGGAGGGAGGGACGGGGTTTCGGGGGGGGGGGGGTGCGTGGAGTGGGAGGATAGCCAAGGGAGTGGCTGTCAGAAGCTTATTTTCGGTATGAGGAGCATTCCTGGTTCCAAATTCTGGGATGGTTTAGCTCAGTGAGCTAGACAGCTGGTTTCTAATGCAGAACAAGGCCAGCAGCGCAGGTTCAATTCCCGTACCAGCTGAAAATTCTGAATTCTTCCTCTGTGTACCCGAACAGGCGCCAGAATGTGACGACTAGGGGCTTTTCACAGTAACTTCATTGCAGTGTTAATGTAAGCCTATTTGTGACAATAAAGATTATTATTAAATTCAGGTAAGCATTTTGAAACAAATTTATCTTTTAGATAGCAGCTCTTAGTGCTCCCTGTAAGATTAGGCTGCATGTGGAACTGGGGTCCCTGAATGTACCTGACCTGGTGCTGGCTACTCCATGTGCCACACCTGTGCAAAGGTGTATCAAACAGGCAGCTAGCCCCCTATTTCCAATGGAAAGGGCCCAATTCCTGTTTCAGGAGGAGGCCCTGAATGCCCAGTGAGACTGTGTTATCATTTTACCGCGAGATAACTCAGTTTCTGTCTACCAGTGCCTCATTTAAATTCCATTGTTTTAATTGTTTTTAATAGAACATAGAACATAGAACAGTACAGCACAGAACAGGCCCTTCGGCCCTCGATGTTGTGCCGAGCAATGATCACCCTACTTAAACCCACGTAACCCGTATCCCAACATTAACCTTACACTACGGGCAATTTAGCATGGCCAATCCACCTAACCCGCACATCTTTGGACTGTGGGAGGAAACCGGAGCACCCGGAGGAAACCCACGCACACACGGGGAGGACGTGCAGACTCCACACAGACAGTGATCCAGCCGGGAATCGAACCTGGGACCCTGGAGCTGTGAAGCATTGATGCTAACCACCATGCTACCGTGAGGCCCCTAATGATGTAACTTTTAATGAGTGTGAGCTGGTTGTTGGTGGGGTCCTGTTTGTCTCATGGTGATGAGAAGATGGAGCTATGGAGAAAAGTTCTTGACTGTAAACATACCCGAGGTTCAGATTGAACTTTAAAAAATAAAGCCAGTTTCAACTAAACACCCCCCCACACAGACCGACACGCCAGGGCAGGTTCCTGAGGTGGTGGTTTTCCGCAGACACTTTGTCTATGGAAACTGAACTGGACATTATGATGGAACCATCAATTCACCAGACACGTGCTTTAAGATATGAACAGTGGTTCCATCAATATAATCTACTTACAACAGAGCCAGCCTGTTCCGCGTTGAACTCTCGATGAACTGAACGACTGGCTCTGAGCATTGGTATTTATACAGCAGTCCAGGGGAGGAGTCGTGGGCGGAGCCAAGGGTGGAGCCCTGTACAAACTCCTAAGCATTCCCAGCGCTACTCCCCCTAGTGGTCGGGCAACGCAACTGCGCTTACAAATGCATGGTCTCATGTGTGCACAATACAGTGTGAATTACGGAGTTACATTCACCACACATTGGCCACTCAGAAATGTAGCAATTACTTTCTTCCTGTCCCCAGATACTGTAATCATACCCACTGTTGGCATACACCTGGAAATGCAATCTCCCAACGGCAGGTTGCTCTTCCCGCTGGCTGGTGGCGTGGACGCCATTTGCATTTTATGAATGCTCATTAAAACATCCCATCAGGCCTGTCAAACTTGCGTCACGCCAGTGTGGAATTCCATCGAGCTGATTGCTAAAGAGTGGCGTGCACAAGGTGGTCCTCAGCTGGTCAGACATTTTGGGGTGAGTGTAATAAAGTATTTCTGCCAGAGTGCTGCTCTGCCCCTGATGCACTGAACACCTCTCTCCCGGGGCCGACCGATTCCTGCCTCCATCTCAATGCGGAGCCACTCACCATGACCAGCACCATGCTGCTGGAACCATGGACCCTCTTGTTACTGAGCCGGATCAGTGCTGCTTATGAGGCTGGTGCGTACAGGGAACTCCTTCCCTCTGGGGCCACACAGCAGTGTGTATCTGGACAACACTGTGCTGTCGGACTCTCACAGCCACCGCAGCAGAGGTCTGAGGTTTGACCAGGGCTAGAGGGCGAGGTGAGGCAGGGGGCAGGGTGGGGTGGGGTGGCCTTAGTATGAGTAGGTGTAACGTGGAAGGAAAGCGGCACAAGGAGTGGGGGGAAGGCAAAGGTTCAAGATGGCAGACAGAGGGGCAAGGATGTATAGTGCGGTGGTTATCCACACTTGGAGTATTGTGTGCAGTTTTGGTGTCCTTATCTGAGGATTCCTAAGCCCAATCCCCTTCGCTATCCCCATAAGCTGCGCATAGATCATGGCCAATCCACCTAACCTGCACGTCTTTGGGCTGTGGGAGGAAACCGGAGCACCCGGAGGAAACCCACGCAGACACGGGGAGAACGTGCAAGCTCCACACAGAGTCATCCAAGGCCCGAATCGAACCCGGCTCCCGGGCGCTATGAGGCAGCAGTGCTGACCACTGTGCCACCCTGCTGTGTATTTTTCTCGTGGGCACCATCAGGATGCAGGTGACAGCGATGAGACACCCTGACCTCCATCAAGGTGCCCCATCTCCTGCAGCAGTCTGGCTGGGGTGAGGGTGTACAGCCATTCACAGTGCCCTCTGCCTGTGCCCACACCCACTCCACCAGCGCAAGCTGCCAAGTGAGCTTCTACCCCCGAGCAGGAGACTTTTATGAGGCCGGGAATCTCCAGAGCTCGGACCACCAGAGTACGTCTGCCAAGGTCATCAGGATGTAACAGCCAGCATTTTATGATTGACATTCATGTGATGTCAACCTCAGTCTCCGGACCCTTGTGTGATCCATAGAATTTCTCCATTGCAGAAGGAGGCCATTTGGCCCATCGCGGACTTGTCTTGCTTGGACAAGTCTTTCCAATTTCCTTTGTGAGTACTGGTAACTCCTTGGTCTCTGCTCCTCCTTGCCCAGGGGCCACAGGTTCTGGCCGTGATGTCCTGTTTGGCCACTTTGCGCCCCTGATCGTTACTAACCATGGGTAGGTTGGATGCTGAAGACGATTCCAGCCTCTAGTGAAGGCTCTCTTCTCAAATGATCCAAATGGTTCTGCAGGATCTTATCCTGGGTCTCTACCTCATATGACACTGGCCTGTCTTGGCTATAACAAACCCTGAGACCCAGTTAGGTCCTTTTCCAAAGTTCCTTATGAAAACCAGATTGTTTATTCAAATATTCTCTCGGTTCTCAACGAGTCATGGTTCCTTTTTTGGAGATCGTGCCTGGACTCCACCCTCTCCACCAAATTTGGGAAGATCAGACTCAGTTGGTTCCGCAAATTGCTGCCCGTCAATAGCTTCACCGGGACAACTCCCATCGTGGAATGTGGGATAATTCTATACGACAACAAAAAACATGAAATCTTGGTATCCAAGGAAACCGCCAACTGTTTCTTCATTCCTATTGGATAAGCATATGGATGATAAGGGCATAGTGTAGGTTAGATGGCCTTTAGTTTTTTGTTCCATGTCGGTGCAACATCGAGGGCCGAAGGGCCTGTACTGCGCTGTATCGTTCTATGTTCTATGTTCTATTCCGGCTTTGAAGGTCTGTGCAGCGCGTTCTGCCAACTCATTTGACGGCGGGTGGTACAGTGCTGCTTTTATCTGCCTGATCCCATTGAAAGACATAAACCACTGGAATACCATACTGGTAAACACGGTACCATGGTCCGAAATGAGGACCTCTGGTGCACCATGGACACAACCTGGCACAACCACTCGACAGTCACGAAGGATAGTTGACTCATCCAGTACACATCCAACCATTTTGAGTGGGCATCCGCCAACAAAAGGAAAATGGCCCCCATGTAAAGCCGCACAAAGTCGATGTGTACCCTCACTCAAGACCTACTGGGCCATTGCCGTGGGTGCAGAGAGGCAGCAGCGGGCAGGTTCCGCTGTTCTTGACACTGGTCACAAAGCTCGACCATGCTAGTAATATCGGCGTTGATGCCAGGTCACTGCATGTAGCTCCATGCCAACACCTTCATTTTAGATATGCCCGGGTAGGCAAAATGCAACTCCCCCTGTCGACCAGGACCCGGAACGACACGCAAACTCCATAGGAGCACACCGTTTTCACAGCTCAACTCATGTCTCCTGGTCAAATAATGATTTAGCGTTTCTGAAACAGGACCAGGGAAAACCGCTGTTCAAAATCATATGCTTGATTTTTGACAGGATCGGGTCTTTTTGTGTCCACGACCTGATTTGCGGACACCAGTAGCGACTCCAGGAAGTTTAAAGTCATCGCGACTTCCTCAGGCACCAGTGGGGATGTGGAGCTTATGGGTAACAGGAGACGGCTCAAGGCATCGACCTGACATCTGGAACCCAGGCCAATACTCCTAGGTATATTCAGAGGTTAATAGTAACAATGCTCAGCATTGTAATCGGGCAGAGGCAATGGGGAGAATTTCCTTATCCTCCTTAAATAATCATAACAAGGGTTTGTGACCCATTACCAATGTCATTGATAGACATATTGGTGGAATTCCATAGCACTGAACATGACCACCAACGCCTCCTTTTCCATTTGAAAGTATCTTTTCTCTGCCTAGGCGAGGGTTTGGGATATGTAAGCGATGGGCCTGTTAGATTTTAGATTTAGATTTATTGTCATGTGTACCAGGGTACAATGGAAAGTATTGTTTTGTGTACAGTCCAGGAAGACCGTTCAATGCATGAAGAAACATAGGACACATGATCAATAGACAATGTAAATACATAGACACAGACATGGGGTGAAGCATGCAGGAGTGTAGTGCAGACAACAGTAGAGAGGAAGTGGAGAGTGATCAGTTCAATCCTTACGAGTTTGCAGACTCCCTCTCCTTCTCTCTCTTTGCTGGACGATTTTGAGAGACATTCTCGCTAAATCTGCGGAGACTTTCTTGTTTAGACAGGCACAGGCAGCCGTCAGAGCTGGGAAAGAGATCTCCTGAATGTGAAAGTGCCAGCCATTTTACCACAGGTCTGTAACATTCTAACTGTGTGTTTCAGGGGCTGGGAAGAGCTCAAATTGAAGCTTAGACTGTGAACATTCCTTAAAGTAAGGCCGGGGTGTTTGTGCAGAATTCAGACAAAGGGGATAAAGACTTTGGGCTGGATTCTCCATCAGCGGGATCCTCCGTCTTTCCGGCAGCGCAGCCATGCTGCGGATTTCCCGACGGTGTGGGGCTGCTCACAATGGGAAACCCCATTGGCCGGCTGCCGGGATGGAGAATCTCGCTGCTGGCGAGGGTGCGGCGGGATGGAGAATCCCACCCTTTTTATACCCAGGAAGGCAGGTGCAGTAATTGCACATGGCCACTGAGCTCCATCTGGTGGTAGAGGAGCTCTGAGTATCCTGTGTCCAGCACCATCTGGCAACCGGTGAGCGGATTTAAAAAAAATAATCTTTATTGTCACAAGTAAGCTTACATTAACACTGCAATGAAGTTACTTTGAAAAGCCCCTAGTCGCCACATTCCGGCGCCTGTTCAGGTACACAGAGGGAGAATTCAGAATGTCCAATTCCCCTAACCTTCACGTCTTTCGGGACTTGTGGGAGGAAACCGGAGCACCCGGAGGAAACCCACGCAGACACGGGGAGAATGAGCAGACTCCTCACAGTGACCCAAGCCGGGAACCGATCATGGGTCCCTGGCGCTGTGAAGCAACAGTGCTAACCACTGTGCTATCTGACTTCGCACCCCATCGAAGTTTGGTCCACTGGATTGGAGACTCCATGACTCCTGCAGCACAGCGCTGCCCCGACAGAGGGCATGACCTGCTCGGCATGAGCAGAGTGGCATTGATTGCAACAGGAGTGGCATTGATCGCAACAGGAGTGGCATTGATCGCAACAGGAGCGACGCAGTGACGCAGTGCTATGGCAGGTTGTATGTTGCACTCACCTTGACATCTCGAGGGAATTGAGGTCCGCTTTGTACACCACTGTTTTTCAAATGGGTTTGAGGCTGACATAACTTCCCATTGGCATGACACACGATTGGAAGGTCTGACGAGATTTCAACAACCAGTCGTTTTAATGAGTCTTTGGTGCAAATGAATGGAAATTGCGTTCACGTCACCAGACAGCAGGAGAATCCAGGCCCCAGTAACCCATCACTGGGAGAATTTCAAAACTGTTTTTATGCCAGCAAGTTTCTGACTTTTTGGCTCTGGCTGGTACTTGACTTTACTGGGTGCACCTAGCTTTCGAGCAGAGGCCTCTGACACTGTTGCTTTATACACCTTAGTCTGAGGCAGCAGATGTTAGATAAGTGAAGATGCAGAGTTTTCTCACGCTACTGTCTAGACTGCTCGTCAATGTCAGGCAGGGGTGACTGATGGGAGGGGTCTGATGGAGGGGTCTGATGGAGGGGTCTGATGTAGGGGTCTGATGGAGGGGTCTGATAGAGGGGTGACTGATGGGAGGGGTCTGATGGAGGGGTCTGATGTAGGGGTCTGATGGAGGGGTCTGATGGAGGGGTCTGATAGAGGGGTCTGATGGCGGAGTCTGATGGAAGGGTCTGATGGAGGGGTCTGATAGGAGGGGTCTGATGGAGGGGTCTGAAGGAGGGGTCTGAAGGAGGGGTCTGATGGAGGGGTCTGAAGGAGGGGTCTGAAGGAGGGGTCTGAAGGAGGGGTCTGATGGAGGGGTCTGATGGAGGGGTCTGATAGAGGGGTCTGATGGAGGGGTCTGATGGAGGGGTCTGATGAAGGTCTCTGATAGGAGGGTCTGATCAGGGTAACTGATGGGAGGGGTCTGTTTCGGGTTACTGATAGGAGGGTCTGATCGGGGTAACTGATGGGAGGGGTCTGTTTCGGGTTACTGATAGGAGGGTCTGATGAAGGGTCTGATGGAGGGGTCTGATAGGAGGGGTCTGATGGAGGGATCTGATGGAGGTCTCTGATAGGAGGGTCTGATGGGAGTCTTTGATCGGGGTGACAAATGAGAGCTTCGGGAGATGGTGGGGGGGGGGCTCATGGGAGTGTCAGTTCACCCTCATGCATGGGTGCTTTGGGGAGGGGTGCCCGTTATTCCCGTGGTGGGGGCGGGGCACCCCACTTTGTCAGCCGGGGCTGGGGTGCATGATTAGCGATGCAGGGGGCCCCCGCCAGACCTTGTGACTGGGCTGCCGGCATAAAATGGATCCAATGGAATGCGGCGAGCTCTCCACCATGCAAATTATGGCTTGGTTAAGGATAGGGATTTGCTCCTGGGTTCCGCTCCCAGTGCCAGCAGAGACCAATCCCGATTCTCCCCTGGTGAGGGAATTTGGTCTCCCGAAGGGACAATCCGGCCTAGATTTAAATTCACCCATCACCCTCAAGTGCAGCTTGTATCCTCTGAGCCTTTCTGGACAAGGTAAAATAGCTTGTCATCGTCTACATTATCTCTTTGAATGGACATCGCGTGGCAATCGCCAGGCAGGAATGTTCCCTTCCAGTCGGGGAACACTTCAGCAGTCAAGGGCATTCAGCCACTGATCTCCGGGTAAGCGTTCTCCAAGGCGGCCTTCAGGACGCGCGACAACGCAGAATCGCCGAGCAGAAACTTATAGCCAAGTTCCACACACATGAGTACGGCCTGAACAGGGACCTGGGATTCATGTCGCATTACATTCATCCCCCACCATCTGGCCTGGACTGGCAAAATCCTACCAACTGTCCTGGCTTGAGACATTCACACCTCTTTAACCTGGGGTTACCCCTATCTCTGGATCTGTAAAGACTTAATTACCCGCAAATGCTGGCATTCGAAGCATTGTCTGGCATCTTTGAATTTGTCTATATATATGTTTCTGGAACATACCTCTTCATTCACCTGAGGCAGGAGCAGTGCTCCGAAAGCTAGTGTTTGAAACAAACCTGTTGGACTTTAACCTGGTGACTTCTTACTGTGCCCACCCCAGTCCAACGCCGGCATCTCCACATCACCTACTTTTGAATGAGGGCTTCTCACCTGAACCAATGAGTTCCCTGAGGATGAACTTCTTTCTGTAAAAGCTGCCCCAATGGAGAGATTGCTTCTTCATGTGGGGTCTCCGATGCGATACAGGGTCCTGGTGAGGAGATACCATTACCAGGAAATAGGTCCAGGTGATATGTTTAAGTTAGTGAAAAGTAAATATTAATCAGTTATAATTTCCTCAGAATGATAATTGGGTTGAGCCAGCGAGGAAATTGCATTACTTAAAATACAGTTGTCCTGATGAAGGGCAGAATTGACACTGCAGGGACTGATTTGGGTCGATCACACAGGCCTTTCTCACCTTTGATATTACTACGCCTGTGATGTGACCATCAATTCACACGAGACGGAGAGTTGAAGTGAACAATGGCTCTAATCAGCGAGAATATGGGCAGCACGGTAGCATTGTGGATAGCACAATTGCTTCACAGCTCCAGGGTCCCGGGTTCGATTCCAGCTTGGGTCACTGTCTGTGTGGAGTCTGCACATCCTCCCCGTGTGTGCGTGGGTTTCCTCCGGGTGCTCCGGTTTCCTCCCACAGTCCAAAGATGTGCAGGTTAGGTGGATTAGCCATGCTAAATTGCCCTTAGTGTCCAAAATTGCCCTTAGTGTTGGGTGGGGTTACTGGGTTATGGGGATAGGGTGGAGGTGTTGACCTTGGGTAGGGTGCTCTTTCCAAGAGTCGGTGCAGACTCGATGGGCCGAATGGCCTCCTTCTGCACTGTAAATTCTATGATCTGTAAATTCTATGATCTATGAACTGTGTCTGCCTGCGACTGCTCTGTACTGAGAGCCGCCTACAGGGCAGCAGCTCTATATACCTTGCTCAAGGAGGCGGAGCCAGGAGCGGAGCCCACAAGGGCACCAACATGATACAATGTGGTGTAATACGATACAATGGTCCATTGGTGGAGCCCACAAGGGCAACAACATAGTACAATGTAACACAGTGGTGAATGCCTGCCATAACACATTCACCACAGACCGTAATAAGAGTAACGACAACAAGGCTGTACGAGGTACCTCTGCTGGGGAAGCTTTTCTGCTAACAGAGATTCTTGACAGTGAGACAATAAGAGGGTCTGATCGCGGGAATTCCACTTTCACCTGGTGCTTATTGTGTGACTCCTTCATCTAGTTGAGGACCCCGATGGCCACAATCAGCAGGGCCTTAACACTCAAATCCCGATTCAGGTAATAATACTTCTCACCACCAGATGGAGATAAGGAGCAGTGATATAAATATCATGTGACTTCTGGGATTCTGGGAGAAGGTTCTGGAAGAAACTGGAAAATGGCAGTCTATCTGTGTACCAAGTTTCATTGAAATATATCCATTACTTTTTGAAATATATTGGGCCATAACCTCTGAACTCCAGGGCATAATATTGGGGAATACTCCAAAGATGCGCTGTGAACCATGAACCCCCCCCCCCCCCCCCACCCCCACACACACACACACACCCTGTAACAATATGTGTACTGTAGGGAATACAAGGGGTTAACAATCAGGTAATAATACTTCTTACCACCAGATGGAGATAAGGAGCAGTGATATAAATATCATGTGACTTCTGGGATTCTGGGAGAAGGTTGTAAACTATTTGGGAGATTAGGTGCATAGCATAGAGTTCTGTTGTAAAAGACATCGTATTGTTTTATTTGATAACTTATTCCTCGTTGACTGGTTAGAATCTTTAATTTGGTAGTATAAATAAATCAGCTTTGTCCAATAATTCAGCTTGATGTTCTTTGTTAAACACTACCTTCTCAAAGCATCCTGATAGACCCAACAGTGAACAGCACATGGTACCAGGAGTGGCAACCAAGGTAGTTTAGTTAGTTTGGAGAGAAAAAAGAAAACAAAAATCTCGATGAAAAAAAGACTTGCGAGAAAAGAATCTCATCCAGACTCTGATCGTGGGAGACAGTGGCATCAAACAGCAAAGCTCAATCGAAGCTCGATGGAAGGTCTACAGACTCCAAAGCCTTTCCGCATGACGGGTAAAGTTTATCTGCAGTGGAGGCAATTCAAACGGCAATTTGAACTGTACATGTCAGCCTCAGACCTCGATCAGCGAAAGATTGTGCTGTTTTTAACCATGGCTGGTCCCCCAGCACTAGAATTGTATAACTCCTTCCACTTTGAGAATGATAGTGACAAGAAGAAATATGATATTATCTTAGCAAAATTCGACAGACACTGTGAATCGCAAATAAATAAAACTATTGAGCTTTATATTTTCCGAAAATGTGTCCAAAAAGGCAGGTGAAACGTTTGACTGTTTTATAACCAATCTCGGGCTGAAGGCTCAGACCTGTAATTTTCGGTATTAACAGACTCCCTGCTGCGTGATCAGATAGTTTTCGGTATAAAGAAGAATGAAAAGCTACATGAGAGATTGCTCTGGCGGATAGGACGGGCGGGGGGGGGGGGGGGGGGGGATGAGAGACTCACGGTTAGGATAGTTATGTGGAATGTGAGGGGTTTGTTGGAAGGAGGTTTTTCAGGGTCACCTCGGGGGTAGTGCTCGTGAACTTGGAGCCAAGGTTCCTTGAAGCCAATTTCGGGGGGGGTCGGACCGGCTCAGGCGGCAGGCAGGTGCGGGGGCAGAGATTGTTAACCTTTGCCTCGCTGATTACCCGGAGACGGGTCCTATTGAGGTGAAGGTTAGCTTCTCCATCCTGTGGCACGGTTTGGTGGGGCGGCCCTACTTAAATTTCTTTGACTCTCGGGACAGTGAAGTCTCAGCTGAAGGGGATGAAGGAAGGATTTCACAATTCATGGGGGCTGTTTATTATGCACTTCCGAGAATTGGTTACCATTAAATATTCGGGGGGGGGGGGGGGTTGGGGGGTTGTTTGGTTGTTTATGGATGAAAATATTGAAAATGAGGAGCATAAAAAGCTTTTGAAAAAAGAGATTGTTCGAGCAACAAAAATGACCGCTGGAAGACACAGTATGTGTCGTGCGAGTGAGCTTGTGAAGAATCAGTACTCCGAAATGTTAATTCGAGAAAGTGGCACGTAAACAAACATGGCTGACGCCATTGAAGTTGTGGCGCACTCGAGAAAACAGCGCGCTACAAACGCCGGCCATTTTGCGAATGACGCAACCAGCGTCGCGACGTGCAAACGCTGTGGCCACACCCACCCAGTGAAAATATGTCCAGCCTTCAGGAAAGTGTGCGTGAAGGGTCGCAGGCAGAATCACTTTGCTGCGCAGTGCCGCACAGTTGAAATTGAATGAAATTAAAATCGCTTATTGTCACAAGTAGGTTTCAAATGAAGTTACTGTGAAAAGCCCCTAGTCGCCACATTCCGGCACCTGTTCGGGGAGGCTGATCCGGGAATTGAACCTGGGCTGCTGGTCTTGGTCTGCATTACAAGCCAGCTATCTAGCCCACTGTGCTAAACCAGTACAGTTATGTAAACACCTCCGTTCACTAAAAGAAGTTTAGTGAATGAAAAGAAAACTGTTCAGAGTATTTTTAAAGATAATAATGAGTAAACCTGACACAGTTCCAGACATGTACACCCTGGAAGATACATTCTTTGTTGGAATAGTAGAAATGATTGAAGATACTTCAAATTATTTTTCAACAAGATAAAATTTGAAATAGGTCCCCACAGTCCACAATATAGATGGCGTGAAATTCCATTAACAGTCAATGAAATGGACATTTTATTCAAATTAGACATGGCCGCTCATGTGAATTTCATTCACAAATTGGACTAAGCCAAATTAAGTCAATAACCTACCATTCACTTTGTTTTTATAAATAAATTTAGAGTACCCAATTCATTTTTTCCAATTAAGGGGCAATTTAGTGTGGCCAATCCACCTACCCTGCACATCTTTGGGTTGTGGGGGGTGAAACCCACACAGACACGGGGAGAATGTGCAAACTCCATACGGATAGTGACCCAGAGCCGGGATCGAACCTGGGACCTCGGCGCCGTGAGGCAGCAATGCTAACCACTACAACCTACCATTCACAACGCTGATTGTAAACAACGTGATTCCAATGGCAATGAAATCAATACATGGGAAACATGTAATCCAGCAGTGCTTGGCGTTCCGTTGGGTGCTCGATGCTGACCTTGATTTTTGGCTCACACGTGATTTTCTGCCCGACCACAATTCCGGCGTCACTGGACAGAGAATCCCGCCTGTAGTAGATCCAGAAGGCGTTTAAAAAGATGCCACAGAAATGGCTTGCAATGAAGAACAATACCGGCCTCCCTGAACAGGCGCCGGAATGTGGAGACTAGGGGCTTTTCACAGTAACTTAATTGAAGCCTACTCGTGACAATAAGCGATTATTATTATTATTATTAATACACAAGGTAAGATCACATGGAACTAGGGGTAATTTATTAGCTTGGATAGAAGACTGACTGACAGACAGGAAACAGAGAGTTGGGATAAATGGGTCTTTTTCTGGGTGGCAAGATGTAACTAGTGGGGTGCCACACAGTTCAGACCTCAGGCCCCTATATTCACATATATATAGTAAACTATATCAATGACTTGGATGCAGGGTTCAAAGGTACTTCGGCCAAATTTGCAGATGGCAGTAAAATAGGTGAGATAGGAAGTTGCAATGAGGAAACATTTACAAATGGATAGGGATAGGTTAGGTGAGTGGGCCAAAACTTGGCTGATGGAGCTTAATGTGAATAAGTGTGAGGTCATCCATTTTGGTCGGGAAAAATGGAAAGGCAACTTATTATGCAAATGGAGAGACACTTCAGAGTGTTTCAGTGCAGAGGGACCTGGGCGTCCTGATGCAGGAAGCTAGTGTGCAGGTGCGGCAGGTAATAAGAAAGGCACATAGGATGTTGGCATTTATTGCTAAAGGAATAGAGAATAAAAGCAGGGACGTGTTGCTGCAACTGTACAAGGCATTGGTGAGATTGTACCTGGAGTACTGCGTATAGTTTTGGTTCCCTTATTTGAGGAGGTATGTCATCACATTGAAGGCAGTTCAGAGGAGTTTCACTGGATTGATTCCAAAGATTGGCAGCACGGTGACACATTGGTTAGCACTGCAGCCTCACAGCGTCAGGGACCCAGGTTCAATTCCAGCCTTGGGTGACTGGGTCTGTGTGGAGTGTGTACATTTGCCTCGTGTCTGCTGTCTGCATGGGTTTCCTTTGGGTGCTCCGGTTTCCTCCCACAGCCCAAAGATGTCCGGGTTAGGTAGATTGAACATGCTAAAGTGCAGCCTCAGTGTCCAAAAGGTTAGGTGGGGCTGGCGTTACTAGGTTATGGAGATAGAGTGGGGGTGTGGAGGCTCTTTCAGAGGGTCAGTGCAGACTTGATGGGCCGAATGGCCTCCTTCTGTCTCTGCTGATTCTATGATTCTAGATGAGGGGTCTGTCTTATGAAGAGAGATTGAGCAGCTCAGGTCTCTACTCTCTCGAGTTTGGAAGAATGAGAGGAGCTCTACTTGAGGTATGTAAGATGATAAAAGTATTGACAAAGTAGATGTGGAGCGGATGTTGCCTCTTGTGGGGCAAGGATCCATATGTTGCGAGACCTTTCCAAGTCAAATGTCCGGTACGAGTTTTCTTCTCGTTTCGATCTTTCTTTCTGTAAACCATCTAGTAAGCTTTCCTGAAGCCCTCCTGGTACCATATATTATTTCCTATGCCCGAATAATGTTCGTAGTCTTCCAGTTGAAGTAAATGCTTTATTGAGTAAGTTTGTTCTCTCTCCAGAGCTTAACTAGATGTTACATATGAACTGTCCGTCTGTGTCCTGCTCACTAGCTGCTGTTCCTGTGAAGAGGGAGATCCTGGTTTCTGTCTGCTTATTTATACATCTTAGTGCCCCCTCTAGTGATTACTTAGTTGTAGTGCATTTACATTAACTCCTTGTGTACATGCAGATATGCAGATCACTACAGTCAAACTTTTAGGATAAGGGGTAGCAGATTTAAAACAGAGATGAGGAGAAATTACTTCTCCCAAAGGGTTGTGAATCTGTGGAATTCGCTAGCCCCAGAGTGCGGTGGATGTCGAGACTTTGAGTAAATTTAAGGAGGAGATAAACATTTAAATTAGTAATGGATTGGAGAGTTACGGAGAACGGCCAGGAAAGTGGAGTTGAGGCCATGAGGAGATCAGCCATGATGGTATTGAATGGCGGAGCAGACTCGAGGGGCCGAATTGCCCACTCCTGTTCCCAGTGCTTATGTTCCAAAATATGATTTAAATCACAAACTTCAGATGGTTCCTGCTCTGTTACATAAATAGTTACCCAGAAAAGGTTAGAAGAATCAAAATCACTTTTAACTTCTTAACTTCTGAATAAACTATTATACTAACCCACACCGATCTTCCCACGTGACGTCCCCCCCCCCCCCCCTCCCACACACCGACTCCTCCTTATGGGGGCTCCACAATCCAGTAAGATTCCCAACCTCGGGATTCCCCCACTATGTAATTTCCAACCCCCCTCGGAATGTTCCACCCACCTCAGTCCTCTTCCCCTCCCACCATCGGGACTCCCCCGTTAACTCCGACTTTCAGCTGCCCCAACCCCTCCTCCCTCCGAGGCGCGCTCCCGCTCTCCCCGCCACGAGGCGCGATCACTATCAATTGCGGAGGTAATGAATAGGTCTTGTATAAAATTAAAATGTGACCATGTATAAAACATCCTCCTTCAAGTAGAGTGTCCAAACGTTGGACTTGATTATCTCACTGCAGCATGATCAACAATGAACATTGGTTTAACATTCCCGCATCAAATGTAGCGAGGATATGAAACCCTGAGAGGGTACATGTTTACGGGAATGCTTTCAGGAATGACGGACTACAATTAAAACCGGCAGGGTGGGGAAACTGGGAATGCTCAAGGAGGGAATGCTAAGCAGAGAGTTGGCAGCAATGTTAAAGTCACAAAGGGTTTGGGGAGAATGCAGAACCAGAAATGATTCCCAATGACTGAAGTTCGAAGACAAGGCGGCGGATGTTGAAGAGGGTTAGCAAAAGAAGCAGCGGTTAATTCAGGAAACACATTTTGACGTAATGAATGGTAAGGATTTGGAATGCACTGCCTGATGGGATGGTGGGTACATGAAGATTTGGTTTCAGCCTTCAAAAGGGAATTGAATAAATGTCAAAAAGGGGACAATGGCATGGATACACGAATAGAACAGGGAAGTGTGATTCACCGGAATTCTCTTTGAAAGAGCCAGTTAGACGTGATGGACCAAATGGCCTTCTTCTGTCTATTCTTTGATTCTCTCTGACTATAAAACTCTTCCGATTGCCTTCTCAATCCCACAGCAGGACTTTATACCTGTTCCTCAGCACTAACCACAAGAGGGTGCTCTAACATCATATTTTAAACTGCATTAGAAACAGAGGTTGTGATTTTCCGCGCCTGGGTGACGGGTCTGTTGGGCGGCAGGACCGGAAACATCACGAGAAGGTACTAACCGTGTTACCTGGCAACGTAAATGCAGGAGACGATCATTTCCCCCCACCACCCCACCCTGTCAGTGGCGAACCGTGTTTCATCGCATGCAACACAAGGAATGTATTTGCATCTCATTATCGGGCCCAGACGCCGGAATTATACTCCCACGCCAAATCTAACTCCTATGGCAGCATGGTGTCAGAATGGCGCAATGTACAACTGGACTCAAAAGGCGTGTACTGATGGGAGCTCGCTGGCTGGACCAGTACTTATTGCCCATCCCTAGCTGCCCTTCAGAAGGTGGTGGTGAGCTGCAGTCCCTGAGGTGTAGGTACACCCACAGTGCTGTTAGGGAGGGAGTTCCAGCATTTTGACCCAGCGACGGTGAAGGAACGTCGATATATTTCCAAGTCGGGGTGGTGAGTGACTTGGAGGGGAATCTCCAGGTGGTGGGGTTCCCAGGTGTCTGCTGCCCTTGTCCTTCTAGATGGCAGTGTTCGTGGGTTTGGAAGGTGCTGCCGAAGGAGCCTTGGTGAGTTCCTGCAGTGCATCTTGTAGATGGTACACACGGCTGCCACTGTTCACCAGTGGCGGAGGGAGCGAATGTTGAAGGTGGTGGATGGGGTGAATGTTTATGGATCGGGTGCCAATCAAGTGTGCTGCTTTGCCCTGGATGATCATAATAAGAATAATCACTTATTGCCACAAGTAGGCTTCAATGAAGTTACTGTGAAAAGCCCCTATGTCGAGCTTCTTGAGTGTCGTTGGAGCTGAACTCATCCAGGCAAATGGAGATTATTATATCACACTTGTAGATGATGGACAGGCTTTGGGGGATCAGGAGGTGAGTTACTCTGAGCAGGATTAGAATTCCTGCATTGTAAAAGGAGGCCATTCGGCCCATCGCATCTGCACCTACCCTCTGAAAGAGAACACTACTTAGGCCTACTCCCCCATAATCCCACCTAACCATCACATCTTTGGACACTAAGGGGCAATTTATCTCGGCCAATTCATCTAACCTGCACATCTTTGAACTGTGGGAGGAAACCGGAGCACCCGGAGGAAACCCACGCAGACACGGGGATATTGTGCAAACTCCACAACAGTCACCCAAGCCTGGATATTGTCCAGGTCTTGCTGCATTTGCATGTGGACTGCGTCAGTATTTGAGGAGTTGCAAATTGTGCTGAACATTGTGCAGTCATCAGCGAACATTCCCACTTCTGACCTTATGTTGGAAGGAAAGTCATTGATGAAGCAGCTGAAGATTGTTGGGCCTAGGACACTACCCTGAGGAACTCCTGCAACGAAGGCAGATGACTGACCTTCAACAACCACAACCCTCTTCCCATGTTCCAAGTATGACTCCAACCAGCAGAGAGTTTTCACCCTAAATCCCATTGACTCCAGTTTAGCTAGGGCTCCTTGATGTCATAATTGGTCAAACGCTGCCTTGATGTCGAGGGCAGTCACTCTCACCTCATCTCTGGCATTCAGCTCTTTTGTCCATGTTTGAACCAAGGCTGTAATGAGGTCAGGAGCTGAGTGACCCTGGCGGAACCCAAACTGAGCTTCCGTGAACAGGTTATTGCTGTGCAAGTGCCACTTGATAACACTGTTGATGACCCCTTCCATCACTTTACTGATGATTTAGAGTAGACCGATAGGGCGGTAATTGGCAGGGTTGGATTTGTCCTGTTTTTTATGTACAGGACACCCCTGGACAATTTGCCACAATTGCCAGTGTTGTAGCTGTACTTGAAAAACTTGGCCAAGGGCGTAGCGCAAGTTCTGAAGTGATGGGGCAGCGAGTGAGTCAGAGGCCACTCTCCAGCAATCTGATGTGAAACATCTGCCTCTGCAATTTTTATACACAAGGCAGCATAAAAAGCCGCCATTGCCATTGGTGGGTTAAATGCCACTTTACTAGTTAATGTCAGAACACATATGGTTACATTTCAGGCATGGATTCTTTGTCAGAACAACTGAGAATGATATCCATCTGAAACTTTAACTTACTGGAGCTCTCTGCCGATACCAGTACTGGAGGCTGCACAGTTCAGGTTCACAAGATTGGACCCTGGGACGAGAGGGTTGTACTATGATGATTAGCTGAGTAAATTGGGTGTTACCGTCTCTCATTATGAAGAGGTTTGACAGGGTGGATTTTGGGACTGACTGGGGGAATCTAGAACAAGGGGCACAGCCTCAGGGAATGCATTCCAGATATAAACCATTCGTTGTATGAGAACGTTTCTCCCCAGGTTGTCATTACTCCTTCTGTCAATTGGATTGGATCCTTCCATCAATGGGAACAGTTTCTCCCCATCTACTCATGACTTTGAACACCTCTATCAAACCTTCGCCAAAGATAACAGTCCTAACGTCCTCAATCGACGTAGATAACTGAAAAGGATATGGAGGCAATGGAGGAGGTGCAGGAAAGATGTAATACTTCCAGAATTATATCAGAACTGAGAGTGAAGGTTGTGTGTGTGTGGGGGGGGGGGGAGACGGTTGACCTGAAAGAGGTCTATAAGATTATAAAAGGGTTTCATAAGGTTATTGTAGAGAATATGTTTCCAATTTCAGGGAATGAGAGCCAGGGACCATTCCATAGTTACTAATAAATTCTTTAGGGAATTCAGGGGTAACATTTTTACTCAGAGAGTGGTGAGAATGTGGAACTCGCTGCCAGGGGGGGGGGGGGGGGGGGGGGGGGTAAAGGTGAATAGTACAGATACATTTAAGCGGAGGTGGACTTACACTTTTGGGGGCTCCGCGCTCTCCTCTTTGCGGGAGCTCCACATCACAACCCACCCCACCATGAGGAAGATGAATACTAACTTGTACCTGTTGGCTGACCAGCCTGTTGCTATGCTCTGTACTATGCGACAGAAGGATGAATTCAGCTCATGTCTTATATGAGCACAGGACATCCCAAAGCACTTCGCAGGCCATAATGTGAAGGGTGGTCACTGTTGTAATTTAAGAAACATGGTTCCTGCATCTGGATCCAGTATCGAACCCCAGCTCCATGAATGCACCGTGACCCTGGTATGGGTACGTATGGTCCTCACAATGTACTGAAACAACTCACAAGAGTTACATGAAAGAAATTAGGTTCTAGAATGTGTTAGTAACTTCCATTATTACATCTTCTAAAGTAGAAAATAAAACAGGTTAAGAAATACATTTGAAAGTTGAGTATATTCAAGGCAGAGATTGATAGATTTTTGAGCACCAAGGGAATCAGGATTTGGGGGTAGGGCAAGGAGGCGGACGGAAATCAGCCACGATCATGGCAAACAGCGGAACAGGCTTGAAGGGTGAAATGACCCACACTTGCTCCTATTTCTCATCTCCGTATCTTATGAAGCAAACAGCTATTGAAAATACACTGCAGCCCAGCAAAACCAAACAAAAAACATAGTTAAAGGGCCCCATTAGAAATCTTAACTTCTTGATCATGACCTTCTGTTTATTTCCAGCACTTTCTATTTAGTCCGTTAAAATGGAACTACTCTTACTTTTGATATCGTTAAAAAAAGGTTGTTTTTCAGTACTCTGTCTCTCTTTTTATCCCTGGCTAGATGTTAAGTATAGCCTGTCAGCCATTTCTGGGGCTTTTCAAAGAAGGATTGACTGTAGTTTGCATCGCATTTACATATTTTCACAGCGCATAATGTTTTCCAGTGAATTTTCTTCCCCAAACCCTTCGTCTTTCTGAAATTAGACTGAAATTCTGAAATTCCCGTACCAGCCTTCCTGAACAGGTGCCAGAATGTGGCGACTAGGGGCTTTTCACACATTAGGTAACTTCATTAGAAGCCTACTTGTGACAATAAGCGATTTTCATTTCATTTTCATTTCAAATTAGACTCAAAGGGCAAAGATCTACATGAGAAAGTCCCTCCTTCATTCATTCAGCCAGTCCTCAGAGCTCAACTGTTCATATTAATAATAATTATTATTATTCGTGTCACAAGTAGGCTTACATTAACACTGCAATGAGGTTACTGTGAAAAGCCCCTAGTCACACAGAGGGAGAATTCAGAATGCCCAAATTACCTAACAGCACATCTTCTGGGACTTGTGGGAGGAAACCGGAGCACCCGGAGGAAACCCACGCAGACACAGGGAGAACATGCAGACTCCGCACAGACAGCGACCCAAGCCGGGAATTGAACCCGGGTTCCTGGCGTTGTGAAGCAACAGTGCTAATCACTGTGCTACCCTATCTATATAGCAGGGACAGAGGTAACATAGCAAGATTTGCAGATGATACTAAAATAGGTGGGAAAGCAGGCAGTTAACAGGAGATAAAGTGTTTACAGAAGTATATAGGTAGCCTAGGAGATTGGGCCCCAATTTGACAGATGGAGTTTAATGTAGATAAATGTGAGGTCATCCATTTTGGCTGAAAAAAATAGAAAGGCAAATTATTATCTGAATGGAAAGCAGATTCAAAATGCCCCTGGGCAGAGGGATCTGGGTGTCTTTGTTCATGAATTGCAGAATGTTGGTCTGCAGGTACAGCATGTAATTAAAAAGGCAAATGGAATTTTAACGTTTAGTGCAAAAGGACTGGAGTATAAAAGTAGAGAAGTGTTGTTGCAATTGTATAGGGTGTTGGTGAGACTACATCTGGAATAGTGTGGCCAGTTTTGGTCTCCTTATTTGAGGAAAGAGGTGGTGGTATTGGCGGCAGGTCAGAGGAGGTTCACCAGATTGTTTCCGGGGATGAAGGGGTTGAAGTACGAGGAGAGATTAAACAGTTTGGTCTTATACTCGCTGGAGTTTAGAAGGATGAGAGGGGATCTAATAGAGGCAGATAAAATACTAAATGGGATTGATAAATTAAACGTAGACCAAATGTTCTCCCTTGCAGGGCAATCTAGAACGAGAGGTCACGGATATAGGTTGCGAAGCGGTAGATTTAGAACTGAGATGAGGAAGAACGACTTCTCACAGAGGATGGCGAATGTGTGGAAATCGCTGCCCCATAGTGCGGTGGAATTGGAGTCAATAAATAGTTTCAAGAAGGAGATAGATATATTTCTGATTTTAAAAATGGACTAAAGGTATTTGGGGAATAGGTGGGGATGTGGATTTGAGACCAGGAAGAGATCAGCTATGATCTGATTGAATGGCGGAGCAGGCTCGAAGGGCTGAATTGCCTATTTCTGCTCTTAATTCCTATGTTCCTCTATATTCATTACCACGCGTTACAATAGTGGCAACACTTCAAAAGTATTTTTTATTAGCTGTAAAGCACTTTGGGATGTCTGGACGTCACGAAAGGTGTTATAGAAATGCAAGCCTTTAAAACATTTATAAGAGAAAAAGGAATCCAGAAATTCTAAGCCTTTGAGGAACAAAAGAAAATGACACATTCTAGGTAGGGGGGTGAGGAGTGGAAGCGAAGAGAACTTCTAATTAGGCCTGGTTCCACTGCGTCTTCTCCCTGTTCTGTAATAGACTAAACTTCAGTGGGTAAGAGTGAGTGCTTCTTTCAGTTCTAATACCCAGCATCCTGACTTGTAAGATTGCCCTGTAACATTGAAGCATCTCAACACACCTGACACAAATAACTCACATTTCCTGAAGTACAATGCGGGAAGAAAATGCACCAATCACCAGCAAACGCGCACAAATTTCAGAGTTGAATGGCCAGCTAATTTGTTTTAGGTTATACTGGTGCCCTCTGATCCAGGAGACATTTCTGTCGACTGTTCTATCAATTTGAAAGCCAGAATTTTGTTCCCTTGAGAAATCAAAGGATGAATGAGGAGCGGGCGGGAAAATGGAATTGGGGCAGGAGGATCAGCCATGATCGTATTGCATGGCGGAGCAGCCTCGAGGGGTTATATGGTTTACTGCTGCTCCTACTTCTTATTGAGGGGTGTTCCTTGATGCATCGAGAACTACACACAAAGATGAATTGATTTGCTACTTTACTGTGGATGTCACATCCATCTAATAATAATACATTATTATTATTAATTAACACTTACATTAACACTGCAATGAAGTTACTGTGAAAAGCCCCTAGTCACCACATTCCGGCACCTATTCAGATACATGGAAGGAGAATTCAGAATGTCCAATTCACCTGACAGCACGTCTTTCGGGACTCGTGTGAGGAAACCGGAGCACCCGGAGGAAACTCACGCAGGTACAGGGAGAACATGAAAACTCCGCACAGACAGTGATCCAAGCCAGGAATTGAACCTGGGACCCTTGCTCTATGAAGCAACAGTGTTAACCACTGTGCTACCGTGATGCCCTACCCTGTCTGGAAACTCTTCCAGGTGTTCATAACGTTTTAGTTAAAAGGATAAAACAATTGTGGAAAATGTTGCTTTCTTTTCCTGGAGGCACTGACTCACTGTTGGGAATCCTGTAGTTTCATAGGAATTAACTATTATTATGTATCCCAGGGAACTAAGCAATCCTCATGTGAACCTAGGCTGTATTTGACGATAAATATCACACCTTTCACACACATGCTTATGATCTGTAAGAAACTCAGTTTTTGTGTGTCATGAATGTTGAATTTTACAAAATAGTTACATTTTTAAATGTTCCCTTTAATTTAATGTGAAACAGAACATCCTGACAAAGTCATGGCGAAGTCATGATAAACACTTCAGCTTGGAGACATTCCCAGGTGATCTGGTTGCCATGGGGCGAGAAACTCAAACAGAAACCCATTGAAATGTTGAGTGCCCATTTTAATCCTTATTCACAGTATCTCACTAAAAAAAGGACAGCTGTTCTTTGAGATGTGGAGGCAAAGAAGCTACTACTGTGGGGAAGCAAGTGAATTGTTTTGTATTTGCAACCAAGCAGGATGTTTGTGAGAGTTTGGTTTCTGTTAAAGAGGGAACAAGACAGATGGAGCTCTTGGAGGTTTATGGAATGAACCGTCACCAATATGTGCCCTGCTGAGGATAATTGGGTCCGGAAAACCCAAACAGCGTGTGCAACGATTGTTGAAGGACGCAAAAAGTTTTGACTTGGCTTGCAGACAATATGAACCTGCTGGAGTGCTGGGGCTGACTATGGGACATTTCCTATAATGATACACAACTGCCAGGAACAAGAAGTTGTATAAAAGCATTTCATAAGATGTATTTCAGTTGTATTATTTAATAAATGTGAAAATACCTTTAGTTTGATATATGAGTGACCTGTGAGGTACTGCTTCATCTATGTTAATTTTAGTTTGTTTGTTACAGTAAACATCTTAAAATATGAAATTTTGTCTTTCACTTCTTTCCTCTGTTTACTGGGAAATTAATGTTTTCTTTTTAAAGTTATGCGTCTCTATACGCAAAACATGCAATAGTTAAATTACTGAGTCGTGGCTTATCTCATTTGACATCACTCGTATCTGCACTAGAAGGATGTGAGTTCAAGCAAAGCTACTGACTTGAGTACAGAATGTACACTGACACTGCAATGCAGGACTGAAGAAGCATTGCTTTGGAAGAGTTACCATCTTTCAAATGAGACACTAGTGGCATAAGGAAGATCTGAGAATCTTCCAATGTCCTGACTGAGACAAATTAACCAGTCATTCACGCAATGGATAATCTTTCACCTTGCTGAGCTGAAATCGGCATTCACACGTGCTTGCAACAATGGCTATGCTTCAGGAGTTATTCATTTGTCAGAAAGTACTTTGAGAAATACTGAAAATGTAAATGAAACTAAAGTTCCTTTTTCCTGATCTAGTTTCCACCTCACCAACACTCTGCCAACAGTTAGTCTACTGAAAACCAAAATTATTAGCATTGCATCTGTTGTCCTCCTCGTTTTTGTTAACCAAATTGTTACCCTGACTTCCCCCCTCAGTCTATCAATGCTCAGAGATGGTAAATCTACTCATTGTCTGTTTTCCCTCTGACTATCAAACAAAAGTTATCATCAAAGCAAATAAGTCTGCCCAGGTTTCAAAACAAGTCTGCAGACAAAGATATAATTGGACCGACGGTAAAGCCATTGCATGACTAATTGGTACTCCTGTTACATATTTCTTTTTTAAAATGTATTGCTAAATTTACACGTGATACATTCTGACAAATTAAAGTGGAATCTTCAGGGCTGGCTCATACTAGAAACCCCTCAGGGTTTTGACTAACTTCAAGTGCATAGCCTTCCGCAATCCGATTTCATTTTGCCAAACCATTCTGATAGCATTTACCAATAGACTGATATACCAAGACACAGCAACGCAGGATTTATTGTGGCACAGTATCTTCAGAGGGAATTGTCAATGAAATTGTCTATTAACTATCACTGCAAATCTCAGTGTATCACATTCCACTGTCATATTCCTGAATGAATTAGTAAGAGGGAAAAGGATTAACTATAACTAATGACTCAATGTATGTACCTAGGAGCAGTGGAAACTAGAGGCTGCAATGTTTTGGTTAGACAGGTGAGCGGTTCTGGCCTAGACCGAGTCAGCCAAGCTCAGACAGATAGGAACTCTTTAGCTCCTGGCTAGGGTGGGGAAATAAAACAATCAGCCAAGGTATCTGGAATAAAAGCAGAAAATGCTGGAAATACTCATCAGGTCTGGCCATTGATGTGGAGAAAGAAACAGAGTTAATGAGTCAAATACGACAGCTCGTGGTTCCTGGACAGGTTCTGAAGAATAGTCATATTTGACTTGAAATGTTGGGCATGATTTTCCCCGCATTTCACTCAGCGCAGAGCGGAGAATCGATGGCATTGGCGCCGGCGTGGTTGGCGCGGCGCCGGTCAGGGGCCGACCCGCCGCTTCTGGGCCCGGGATGGACCAAGCGGCCATCGTAAAAAAGCCGAGTCCCGCCGGTGCCGTCCACACCTGTTCTCAGCCGGCGGGAACTCGGCGAGGAAGAGGGTCGGATGGCGGCCTGTGTGTGTGTGTGTGTGTGTGTGGGGGGGGGGGGGGGGGGGGGGGTCCAACCCCGGGGGGGGCTCCGAAGTGGCATCTCTGGTTGGTGGCCTCCTTTTCTCCACGCCGGCCCCTGTAGTCCTGCACCATGTTTCGTCAGGACCGGCGCGTTGAAGGAAGCCACTGCGCATGCGCGCGTTGGCGCCAGTGCCCCTGCGCATGTGCGGACCCCACACCGCCCATTTGACACCAGGATCAGCAGCTGGAGCGGCGTGAACCACTCCAGTGCCGTGCTGGCCCCCTGTAAGGGTCAGAATTGCTGATCCTGAGTCCGTGTTGATGCCGTCGAGAAACGCGACGCCGTTTCCGTCGGCGTCAACACTTAGCCTCAGGATCACAGAATCCAGCCCGGGTTTTATGCCAGGCCGTGTACGATGCACCTGACCCGCTACGCCTGACGTGATTTGAATTACTCCCTCACTGGGCATGATCCAGGTCAGCATATTTAAATGAGTCATGCCGCAGTCTCCCGCCTCCCAGGAATCACTGGCCTAACCAGCAAGGCCTCACCCCGGTGCGAATTAGTACTAGTCCCCAAACACCAAAACCAGATGTAATGGCCACATGGTGGGGCTCAGAGGCCTTTGGTCGGGGAAAATGCAGGGCAGTACTCCTGGCTCCTGGGCAGTGCCAACCTGGTACCTGGCAGTGCCAACTTAGTACTGCAGAGGTGCCAGGTTGGAATTGCCCGAGTGCCGAGGCAGTGTTTGGCACTGCCAAGGGGCTGGGCCTGAAGGGGGCCATGCTAACGAAAATGGTGGGGGGGTTATGAAGGGTTATGCCCAGGGTCCGACCCCTCACTCCCTATAAGGAATTACCCTGCCGATGACAGGGTTGCCCAAGGAGAGAGCATTGACTGACAGCCTTTGCCAAAGAGGTGAGGATTCACTGCCCCTTTACCCAGATGACCCGTCTCAAGTGAACAGTTGATGTCCCAAACAATCAGCCTTCCCTCTCACTGACCACATGGCTAATGCCTCACAGGATCTCCATCTGCTGGGGCTGGGACATCCGGAATCATACACCCATCCCCTCGGCCACACAGGAGAGCCCCTCGGAGTAGAGCTCCGAGGACAACACTAGTGAGGTGTCACAGCCGTCACTCACACCTTCTACCAGCTCAGAGACATACACCTCGGTGGGCGACAATAATGGTCAGGCTTCTGGGGCACCACACAGATGCTGAAGCACATCAGGTGGAGGCAGGAATATCCAAGGGAGACAGCAGTCGGAGATCTGGATCCCAGGACACATCTGGGTCCCAGTCAGATGCCGAGTCTGTGGAAAAGGTTCTCCCAGAGCTGATGTAGAGGATAGGACACAGCCGTGACATTCAGGAGGGGGATCAGTGACATTTCAGCGACCTCTAGGCTGATTGGAGACGTTCCAATTCCTTCAAGGTGCAGCAGATGGTGCCGACAATGCGTGGCACCCAGGCCAACACTGCTCGGGTAGGTGACTGCCATGGATCACGTCATCCGCGCCTTGAGAGGTGGTGCCCAAGGTATGGCTCAGTCTGTGATGACCATGGCTGAGTTCAACATCATGTCCCAGTGACTGAGGGATGTGTCCCAGACACAGATGGACATTGCCGGAGGACCCCAGAGCGTGGGCGAGAGAGTCAACATCATTGGTGCAGACAGTGGGGAGCAGCCAGGACTGGCAGTGCCAGCTGATTCAGAGACTGCTGGAGCTCACTCCAGCTGCCCCTCCGTTCCAATGAGTCACCCAGAGCCCAGCGGACACCCTCAGGGAGGAGAAAGCGCTGGAGCCCAACTCGTGTCTTCCACCAATGAGGCAAAGGCGTTGCCTCGGCTCTTCTGAACCCCCCCCCCCCCCCCCCTCCTGACACCAGCGCATTGCAGGGCAGAACAGGCTGACACGGCAACATCTGTGACACCAATAAGTCGACCAGGGCCTTCTGGCTCCGAGCCTTGCGGAGGACTTCGGCCAAGGGCGTCAAAGGCCACAGGGTGCGGCCTCCACCTCTGATGTGCATCCTGGGGACACACCTGGATGAAGCAGACTACAGAAAATCAAGAAGAGGGGGCAGCATAGTGGCACAGTGGTTAGCACTGCAGTCTCACGGCACCGAGGTCCCAGGTTCGATCCCAGCCCCAGGTCACTGACGGGTGGAGTTTACACATTCTCCCCGTGTTTGCGTGGGTTTCACCCCCACAACCCAATGTTCGCCACTCAATTTCCCAAATCCACCCCCACCTTCCCCCAATCCACTGGCTGACACCTCACACTCTCCCAACATCCAATATTCAAATTATTTCCTCAGAGCCCCCTGGAACCCATCAGCACAACCCCCTCATGTCTGGGTGCGGTGTAGGTGGATTGGCCATGCTAAATGGCCCCTTAATTGGAAAAAATGAATTGGGCACACTAAGTTTATTAAAACAAAAAGAAAATCAAAAAGAGTGAGGAGAGCTGAGTGGGCACTGGTGAGGTCACTATCTAGGGGAATGGAACTCTGTGACAGGAAAATGTTTGCCACTAAAACATGTCACACCTGATACATATGAAGCATCTGTCACTTTAATCTTCACAGCTGGCCTGCCTGCAACCCCACCCACTGTTCCCCCTATGCCCCCTTCCCCCCAATCCCCCTACCCCCTCCCAGTGGGCGGTGGGCGGGGTGTTAGGGTAGGGGGGAATGGATAGGCAGGTAAGGGTGGGTGTTGGGCTGACGGACACAGCCTTGCCCTAGGCGAATCTGGAGATGATGAGGGCATTTCTGGTCCTCCTGACATGTTGGACCCTCGCCCCAGCCTGTCCTTCGTCCTTCGGCTCCTCCTCGGGCTTGTCCTCCCGCTCCTCCTGCTCCGCCTCCTCCTCCTCCTCAGTCGAGGCCGCATGTCCCTCCACCACCTACTCCAGCATGTCGCCCCGCTGCTGTGCCAGATGTGGAGGGCACAGCAGACCACCACAAAGCGGGAGACCCTCTGGGGGGTGTATTGTAGGGTCCCCCCAGAGCAGTCCAGATAGCGGAGCCACATTTTCAGCAGGCCAGTGCACTGCTCAATGACAGCACGGGTGGCAACTTGGGTCTGGTTGTATCAGGTCTCTGCTCGGTCTCAGACCTCCGCATCATCAGCCATGACCATAACGAGCATCCATTGTCCCCCACAAGCCAACCCACCATTCTACGGTGGTCCTTGAAGACACCGGGATCTCTGGATGTCACAGGATGTAACTGTCAGGTCTTCAGAGTGTGTGGCACCCCCTGCACATGTGGTGCCGCCTCCAGCCGGCGATGGCCTTGCTGTATACAGCGCCTGCTAACCTCGACTCCCACAAATACAGCAGGGGAGCCTCCGCGGGATCTACACCGGCAAACATTTATATCTGGAAGGAATTGGGGTAGGAGACAGACCGACAATTAGTTAGTGTTTCCATCCCGGGACATCAAATCCCCCAGGATCTCCCCCACCCTTACCATGAGGTACCTCCTTCTCTCAGAGTGCCATCCAGCAAGTTAGTGCTGGCAAATCTCACTCTGCACACTCACTCCTGGACAGATCAGGAACCCTGAGACCCCAGCCTTCTGCTGGAGGCATTAACAAGGCCATGCTCAGCTGTCCTCTGCTCAACCAGACACTTCCCCTTTGGCCACGAGAGGAGCCTCTGGTGAAGTCCTGCTCTTTTAGTGTTTGATTGTTAGGAGTTGCCTCTAAGTGCTGACGCTCCCAGAGTACAGGCACAAACTGTTCGGGCATCAAAGGTTGCTGGGCAGGCAATGCTCTAATCATCCTCTCAGACATGACACCTGTGCCCTCGCTTGAGAGCTGAGGAGCGTGAGGTGCTCTCACAACTCACAAGACTAATTCTTCATTTGAAATAGCCTTCAGCTGTGAAGCTAGAGGCTGCTCACAGTCAGAGGGAGTGGAATCGACTTTCAGGAGAGAAGCCACAGCAGGGCTCTGTCCTGGGAGAGTGTGGTGGGACAGACAGGCTCCAGCTGTGGTTGCCCCTGCTGTGGGTCTCCACATTGTTTAAAGATGGCTTGAAGGCCTCACAGATGCAAAGCCCCATGACCCAGGAGGTGACTCCTGACCTAGCCCCCTCGAGCACTGGGACAGACCGCCTCACCATCTTTGCGCGAGATCTGGAGCACGCCATCGGAAATGGACCAGGAGAATCTCAAAATGGTTCGCGGCTATTGCGAATCGGGATTTCGGCCTTTCCCACGATTTACTCGGCACGCCCTGATCCATGCCGGACGCAACGTGGTGGCTGAATCACATCCTTCACCATTTTCTGGGAGAACCGTGCCCATTAAGTCTGAAGCTCTCTCTGCAGACGCTGTCAGGCCTGTTGAATATTTCCAGCAGTTTCTGTTTTGATCTCAAATCCCCAGCATCTGTGACAGTTTCTGTTCCTGATCATGACTGGTGATCTGTACCAAAACGAATCTGCACATGGAAACATTGGGTAAGAGAGGGCTGGAACTTGAGAGCAATTCTGACATGGTTGACTCATTAGTCCAACATTCCGGTAAAGAAAGTCATGTATGTGAGGCACAAGAAAGTCACTTCAAGATGATTAATGCTGCTCAATCTTCCTCTGAACTGTGTAGCCAATAGACAGATGTTGCAGCTGAGAAAGGCAACACAAAGTGATTCTGTCCTTTATACTCCCAGAGACACAAAGGTGAAGGTTTAAATAGATTTATTCTAAACCCAAAAATAAAGCTCTGCCCACGGAACACAACATGTGTCCCAGCCCGAAACTCACAAAACACCCGGTCTGGGAAGGCATTTAAATGGCTCGGCAACGAGTCCCTCTGGGGCACTTCCTGTTACCCTGGGAACCCATACTCCACGGGGAGATTGATGAGTAATTTCCCCGTCATCCTTGTGAGGCTTATCACAGTCCCTTACATTATAACAGTAACTACCTTTCAAATGTAGTTAATTGATGTGTAGCACGGTGCCATAAGTGGATAGAACTGTGGCTTCACAGTGCCAGGGTCCCAGGTTTGAGTCACCAACTGTGCGGAGTCTGCACATTCTCCTCGTGTCTGCGTGGAGTTCCTCCAGCTTTTAGGATCTCATCCCGTTTTTTATGTCGTTTGTACCGATGTGTACCACGACCACTGGCTGTTCACCCTCCCTTCTCCAGAATGTTCTGTACCCGCTCCGAGACATCCTTGACCCTAGCACCAGGCAGGCAACATACCATCCTGGAGTCTCGTTTGCGGCCCACGCCGTCGGGACTTCGGCCGGTTGGGGACGGAGAATGTCAGAGCGGGTCTCTGGCAATGCTCCCTGAGTACGCCACTTTTCGGGGCCCGCAGAATCGGTGAACCGGTGCTGGTCCTGATTTCTTGCGGGAACAAGAAATCGCCGGCCGCGATTTCAGCGCGAGGTCGCGGAGAATCCAGCCCATGGTATTTGGTGCTGGTGTTCGAACAGGTGAACTCAGACTTTGTGGCACCCGAGAGATGGGGCGTGACTCATAGAATCATAGAATCTACGGTACGGAGACAGGTCCTTCGACCCAAACTGGTCCATGACAACCAAAAAGCCCATCTCAGTTTGATTGATTGGCTGATGGCCAATAAATTGGCCAAAAGGTCGTATTCCGCCTCGTAACAGGTGGTGATGTGCCCTGTCTGAGGGGGCTGATTTGCAGAGACCTAAGGAAAGCAGAGTCTGGTCCCTAGACACACCGAGAAAGTACCTGTATTTCTGAAACTGCAGAGACCTGAATGGATCTATAGTAAAAGCCTTGAACTGAAAGCCTGGACTGAGAAATGGTGTGCTAGAAACAGCCGTCTGAAACAGAGACACTTATCCTTCACTTTCATTTTTTCCACCCTCTCCTCCCCTCTTTGTTTGTCTGTCTTGGGTGTGTGTGTAGAGGGTGGGGTGAGTTTAACTGGGGGGGGGGGGGGGTGGTGGTTCAGAGTTCAATAAAATGTTGTTTTTGCTGCATATTTTATTACAGTTACTGTTAATGATAAACTTAATTGTGTTTAAATTTACAAATCTGGTGACTGTAATTATTGGACAGCCATTTCTTAATTCAATTGTGTTGCGACTCCGGGTCAAGGAGGACTGGAATTGACCGTGCACTAGCCTAGGATGTCATAACAACATCCGGTGTGTTGTTGGGAAGGGAATTCCAGGATTGTGACCCAGCGACAGTGAAAGAACAGCCGGTAGCATAGTGGTTAGCACAATCGCTTCACAGCTCCAGAGTCCCAGGTTCGATTCCCAGCTTGGGTCACTGTCTGTGCGGAGTCTGGCACGTTCTCCCCGTGTGTGCGTGGGTTTCCTCCGGGTGCTCCGGTTTCCTCCCACAGTCCAAAGATGTGCTGGTTAGGTGGATTGGCCATGATAAATTGCCCTTAGTGACCAAAATTGCCCTGAGTGTTGGGTGGGGTTACTGGGTCATGGGGCATAGGGTGGGAGTGTGGGGTTGGGTAGGGTTCTCTTTCCAAGAGCCGGTGAAGACTCGATGGACCGAATGGCCTCCTTCTGCACTGTAAATTCTATGATAATCTATATGTCCAAGCCAGGGTGGTAAGTGGCTGGGAGGCGAACTTGCAAATGGTGGTGTTGCCCTGTCTCTGCTGCCCTGTCCTTCTAGATGGTGGAGGTAATGTGTTTGGAAGGTGCTGCCTCAGCAGCAGTGCATCTTGTAGATGGTAGACGCTGCTGCGACTGTAGGTCGGTGATGGAGGGAGTGGATGTTTAAGATGGTGGACTGAGTGCCAATGAAGCAGGCTGATGGTGTTGAGCTTCGAGAGTGTTGTTGGAGCTGCATTCATCCAGGCAAGAGGAGAGTGTTCCATTACACTCCTGACTTGTGCCGTGTGGATGGTGGAGAGGCTTTGGGGGGTCACTATAGTTCTATGCCCAGTTCAAATCAATTTCTGGTAAATGGTAACCCACAGGATGCTGATAGTTGGGGTTCAGTGATGATAATGCGTTAAATGTCAAGGGAAGGTGGTTGGATTCCCTCTTGTTGGAGATGATCATTGCCTGGCATTGGTATGGTGAAAATGTAACTTGCCACTTATCAGTTTAAGTCTCAATCTTGCTCAGGTCTTGCTGCATATGGGTTTTGACTGGTACTGACCATTGTGCAGTCAGCAGTGAACATCCCCACTTCTGACCTTATGATGGAAGGGACGTCATTGATGAAGCAGCTGAAGATGGTTGGGTTTAGGACACTACCCTGAGGAACTCCTGCAGTGATATCCTGGAGCTGAGATGATTGAACTCCAAACACCACAATCATCTTCCTTTGTGCCAAGTATGACTCCAACCAGCGGAGAGATTTCCCCCCTGATTCCCATTGACTCCAGTTTCTCCAGGGCTCCCTGATGTTGAACTGAGTGAAACATTGCCATGATGTCCGGGCAGTCACTCTCACCTCACCTCTTGAGTTCAGCTCTTTTGTCCATGTTTGCACTAAAGTCGTAATAAGGTCAGGAGCTGAGTGACCCTGGTGGAACCCAAACTGAGCTTCAGTGAGCGGGTTATTGCTGAGTAAGTGCTGCCTGTTTAGCACAGTTGATGGTTGAGGGTAGACTGATGGAGCAGCAATTGGCTGTTTGTTGTGGACAGGACGTACCTGGGCAATATTCCACATTCCCAGGTAACTGCCAGTGTTGGAGCTCAGCTGGAACAGCTTGTAAATTATTTTTCTCTGTCGTACTGTGTCAACCAAATATTTATTTTGACCTTGCAGTATATCGGATTACTGATTTATTCTACTTGATTACAGATGGCATATGTACAATTTATGAACTCCACTCCACGCTGAGGTTGTTTATGAAAGACGTAGTGAGGAGTCTCTCCAATTACTGCATATAAAAAACAGGGGTTTGAATGGCAGCTGTTTGGGGAGATTAAATGTTGTTGATTTGAGTCCATATTGACATTTAAACAGATGTTGTAGCTACTTTACAGAGGGTGCATGTTAAATTCTTTTAAAGATGTACATACTCTCTTATTCTCACTTTATTGCCCCTGTTGGCCGTGAGGATTGCTGACAGGCTTCTTCTAAAGCTTAAGTAGGTCCCAAAAAGATGTGAAAGTGTAGACGTATGTCAGCATAGCTGATAGGTCGGCTGGGGCCAGAGGGCACCCGGGGCGGGGGGTGGGGGGAGTGGGGGGGGCTCCCCGGGGGGACTCCTATACGTCCCGTGACACTAAGTTCAAAGTGGGTTGTTAGCGGCGTGCGCAGCTGCACGGCTGCCTTGCCGGCTGCGGCAATGAGGTTCCGTGCCTGTCCACCCCGACCCCACAGCCCACCTCCTGGCTGCACCCCACTACTCCCCCAAGCATTAGCACACGCCCCCTGGCCAATGGCACGACTGTCAGAAAACGATGGCGATATTAGACACCTTCCGTACCCCCTCTCTCTCCCTCCGCAGCCGCCATGCCGGATTCACCATTTTTAAAAGCACAAGTGAACCGCGCTGTCGGGAACTCGGCCCATCGGAGGCGGAGAATCGCGGAGGCCCCGGAGAACCCCGGGTCGGGCCCGCTAATGAAATGTAAAAGGTGTTTACTGTCTGTGCGTTCCGGAAGGCATTGACGTCGCTGTCGAGGTGACGAAGAGTTGCGATTTGGCGTCAAATCAGTGCCTGCCGCGATTTCGGCGTCAGAATCGATTCTCTTCCCGATTTTGGCGTCGGCTGACGGAGAATTCCGCCCCCGATTATTGGTCTATCTAAGCTTGTTGAAGTAACTCTAACCATTGAAAAGCTGTAACTGAAAGTTTAATTATAGTACAGATGATAGCCTGGGTTAATGGCAGCAATTCTTGATTCTGAGTTCAAAGGTCATGGGTTTAAATTCCACTTTGGAGGTGAGTCCACAATCTGTGTCAGTGTGGTGCTGCAGTGAGGGAGTGAAATGAAAAATAAAATGAAAATCGTTTATTGTCACAAGTAGGCTTCAATAAAGTTACTGTGCAAAGCCCCTAGTCACCACATTCCGGCGCCTGTTCGGGGAGGCTGGTACGGGAATTGAACCGTGCTGCTGGCCTGCTTTGGTCTACTTTAAAAGCCAGCTATTTAGCCCAGTGTGCTAAACCAGCCCCTGCACAGTTACAGCAATGTATACTGAGTGAGCATCGGCGTGCACAAATTAACCCTTAATGGTGACTGTACTTCACTGGTTGGAAAGTAATTTGGGACATCTTGGAAGGAGCTAAACAAATACAAAGCTGCTTAAGTAATAGTTCAAAAGTTCCAGATTCTAATTAGAATGTTGTTTCCCCCATCACCACGTGCTCACTGACCTACATTATTTGCTCCCCGTCAAGCGATGACTTTATTTCAAAATTCTCCTTGTTTTCGAACCTCTATATGGTCTCACCCCTCCCTGTAATCCTGCACTGGCTGCTTGTCCATCCGAATTACACTCTAATTCTGGCCGCTTGTCCATCCTCAAGTTTATCGCTGCACCATTGTGGACCATGTCTTCTTTTGCCTAGGCTTCAAACTCTGGAACACTCTCCCTGTCCCTGCCTTGATTTCTACCTATTCGACACTCCTTAAAAACCTACCTCTTTGATCAGTGCTCCTCTGAAGCGCCTTGGTACATTACATTGAAGGCGCTGGGTAAATATAGGCTGTTCTTGTTGAAATGTTACACTGGGGTTTTGAAGCCAGAATCTGATGCAGCCTCTGTCTAATTCCATGAACCAATTTGGGGGCCTCACGGTAGCATGGTGGTTAGCATCAATGCTTCACAGCTCCAGGGTCCCAGGTTCGATTCCCGGCTGGGTCACTGTCTGTGTGGAGTCTGCACGTCCTCCCCGTGTGTGCGTGGGTTTCCTCCGGGTGCTCCGGTTTCCTCCCACAGTCCAAAGATGTGCGGGTAAGGTGGATTGGCCATGCTAAATTGTCCGTAGTGTAAGGTTAATGGGGGGATTGTTGGGATATGGGTTACGTGGGTTTAAGTAGGGTGATCATTGTTCGGCACAACATCGAGGGCCGAAGGGCCTGTTCTGTGCTGTACTGTTCTATGTTCTATGTTCTAATATTTGGGCAGGTTCTGCCTCATGGGCCATCTGATTTATAAAATGACATCGTTTGTGGACAATGGCAGCAGTGATCAGCTGCTTTGCCCCCCCCACCCGCCCGCCCCGCCCCATGACTGCCAGCTTTCATCATTATTTGAATGAGCAGGTGGGTAAAAAGGTAGAAGTTATGTCCAATGCCTCACTGGAACTGGGGGCCGGGACTTTGAGGGACCTGCCTTTGTGCAATCTTCATTCAATGTTGATGTTTGATCAGCTCCATAAAAATGATTTGTTTACAAACTTAACATAGCAGCTTCTCATGTTCTGTGGTTGAGTCACGGAACAGGCAGTGAAACAGGTTTCTCTGGTCTGAGTACAAGGAGCACGATGATGAACTATTATCCTAATAGAGACTGAGATAAGAACAGCTTAAAGGTCAACGGGGCAGGGCATTGTCTTTTTTTAAAGTGCGTTTATTAGGTTTTCACATCTTATATTTCACAACTCGTAAGTTACACATTACGAAACCTCGCAAAAATGAAAATAAAAAAGACAAACAGAAATCGGCACATGTATTGACAGAAATTGTCTTCCCTCCCACCCCACTTCAGTCGGTATACATCTATTGCAATCCCCAGTATGGCCAGAGCACGTATTTACAGGTATATAGAACAATAGAACACTACAGCACAGTACAGGTCCTTCGGCCCTCGATGTTGCGCCGACCTGTGAAACCACTCTAAAGCCCATCTACACTATTCCCTTATCGTCCATATGCCTATCCAATAACCATTTGAATGCCCTTAGTGCTGACGAGTCCACTACTGTTGCAGGTAGGGCATTCCACGCCCTGACTACTCTCTGAGTAAAGAATCTACCTCTGACATCTGTCCTATATCTATCTCCCTTCAATTTAAAGCTATATCCCCTCATGCTAGCCATCACCATCCGAGGAAAAAGGCTCTCACTGTCCACCCTATCTAATCCACTGACCATGTTGTATGCCTCAATTAAGTCACCTCTTAACCTTCTTCTCTCTAACGAAAACAGCCTCAAGTCCCTCAGCCTTTCCTCATAAGATCTTCCCTCCATGCCAGGCAACATCCTGGTAAATCTCCTCTGCACCCTTTCCAATTCTTCCACATCCTTCCTATAATGCGGCGACCAGAACTGCACGCAATACTTCAAATGCGGCCGCACCAGAGTTTTGTACAGCTGCAACATGACCTCATGGCTCTGAAACTCAATCCCTCTACCAATAAAAGCAAACACACCGTATGCCTTCTTAACAACCCTATCAACCTGGGTGGCAACTTTCAGGGATCTCTTTACATGGACACCGAGATCTCTCTGCTCATCCACACTACCAAGAATCTTACCATTAGCCCAGTACTCTGTATTCCTGATACTCCTTCCAAAATGAATCACCTCACAGTTTTCTGCATTAAACTCCATTTCCCACCTCTCAGCCCAGCTCTGCAGTTTATCTATGTCCCTCTATAACCTGCAACATCCTTCTGCACTGTCCACAACTCCACCGACATTAGTGTCATCTGCAAATTTACTCACCCATCCTTCTGCGCCCTCCTCCAGGTCATTTATAAAAATAACAAACAGCAATGGTCACAAAACAGATCCTTGTGGCACACCACTAGTAACTGGACTCCAGACTGAACATTTCCCATCAACCACCACCCTCTGTCTTCTTACAGCGAGCCAATTTCTGATCCAAACTGCTAAATCACCCTGAATTCCATGCCTCCGTATTTTTTGACACGCGTCAGTCTCGCGGCAGATACGGAGGAATTCATCAGGCGAATGAGGCTCCGGGAATTCTTCCACAGACCCCAAGAGGCCGACAGCGAACCCAGGGACACGACCAATGAACCGGAACAGCAGACCGCGAGATCTGCAGTGCAGCAACCGAAAAGGAAAGAGTCAAATTGGACCCCTCCGGAAGGCCGCTGCCCTAGACTCGACATGTATGCTCAAGCCGTCAGAAGTCGTGTCAATGCCAGATTCATCACTCGCAATCACAAGGCAGCCTCAAACGTCACCCAAGCACAACGCAACGCCATCCGCACTCTCAAGACCAACCGCAACATCGTCATCAAACCAGCAGACAAAGGAGGGGCCACCGTCATACTGAACAGAACAGACTACTGCAAAGAAGTATACCGACAACTCGACAACCAGGAACACTACAGGCAGTTACCCGCAGATCCAACCAAGGAACACATCCGCCAACTCAGCAGACTGATCAAGACCTTAGATCCAGACCTTCAGAACACCCTACGTGCTCTCATCCCACGTAATCCCCGCATTGGAGATCTCTACTGCCTCCCGAAAATACACAAGGCCAACACACCAGGCCGTCCTATCGTTTCAGGCAATGGGACCCTGTGTGAGAACCTCTCTGGCCACATCGAGGGCATCTTAAAACCCATCGTACAAGGTACACCCAGCTTCTGTCGCGACACGACGGACTTCCTACAGAAACTCAGCACCCATGGACCAGTTGAACCAGGAACATTCCTCGTCACAATGGATGTCTCGGCACTCTACACCAGCATCCCCCATGACGACGGCATTGCTGCAACAGCCTCAGTCCTCAACACCGACAACTGCCAATCTCCAGACGCAATTCTGCAACTCATCCGTTTCATTCTAGACCACAACGTCTTCACCTTCGACAACAAATTCTTCATCCAGACGCACGGAACAGCCATGGGGACCAAATTTGCACCTCAATATGCCAACATCTTCATGCACAAGTTTGAACAGGACTTCCTCACCACACAGGACTTTCAACCGATGCTATACACCAGATACATCGATGACATTTTTTTCCTTTGGACCCACGGCGAGACATCACTGAAACGACTACACGATGACATCAATAAGTTCCATCCCACCATCAAACTCACCATGGACTATTCTCCAAATTCAGTTCCATTCTTGGACACACTCGTCTCCATCAAGGACGGTCACCTCAGCACCTCGCTTTACCGCAAGCCCACAGATAATCTCACGATGCTCCACTTCTCCAGCTTTCACCCGAAACACATTAAAGAAGCCATCCCCTATGGACAAGCCCTCCGTATACACAGGATCTGCTCAGACAAGGAGGAGCGCAACAGACACCTACAGATGCTGAAAGATGCCCTCGTACGAACGGGATATGGCGCTCGACTCATTGATCGACAGTTCCACCGCGCCACAGCAAAAAACCGCACCGACCTCCTCAGAAGACAAACACGGGACACCACTGACAGAGTACCCTTCGTCGTCCAGTACTTTCCTGGGGCGGAGAAACTACGACATCTTCTTCGCAGCCTCCAACACATCATCAGCGAGGATGGACATCTTGCCAAGGTCATCCCCACACCCCCACTACTGGCCTTCAAACAACCGCGCAACCTCAAACAAACCATTGTTTGCAGCAAATTACCCAGCCTTCAGAACAGCAACCACAACACCACAAAACCCTGCCAGGGTAATCTCTGCAAGACATGCCAGATCATCGACATGGACACCACCATTACACGTGGAAACACCACCCACCAGGTACGCGGCGCATACTCGTGCGACTCGACCAATGTAGTCTACCTCATACGCTGCAGGAAAGGATGTCCCGAAGCGTGGTACATTGGCGAGACCATGCAGACACTGCGACAACGAATAAACGGGCATCGTGCGACTATCAACAGGCAGGACTGTTCCCTTCCAGTTGGGGCACACTTCAGCAGTCAAGGACATTCAGCCTCTGATCTCCGGGTCAGCATTCTACAAGGAGGCCTTCAGGAGACGCGACAACGCAAAATTGCTGAGCAAAAACTTATAGCTAAGTTCCGCACGCATGAATGCGGACTCAACCGGGATCTGGGATTCATGTCGCATTACATTCGGCCCCCACCAACAAGCCTGGACTTGCAGAGGCCTACCGACTGAACTGGCTTGGGACAATTCACACCTCTTTAACCTGGAGTTACCTCTCTCTCTGCATCTTTGATGATTTGATTGCCTGCAGGTGCTCGCATTCCGGGGCATCTCTGACTGTGTCTATATAAACATTTCTGGAACAAGCCTTTCCATTCACCTGAAGAAGGAGCCGTGCTCCGAAAGCTCGTGTTTGAAACAAACCTGTTGGACTTTAACCTGGTGTTGTAAGACTTCTTACTGTGCTCACCCCAGTCCAACGCCGGCATCTCCACATCATCCGTATTTTTTGCAATAGCCTACCGTGGGGAACCTTATCAAACGCTTTACTGAAATCCATATACACAACATCAACTGCTTTACCCTCATCCACCTGTTTGGTCACCTTCTCAAAGAACTCAATAAGGTTTGTGAGGCATGACCTACCCTTCACAAAAATGTGTTGACTATCCCTAATCAAATTATTCCTTTCTAGATTATTATAAATCCTATCTCTTATAATCCTTTCCAAGACTTTGCCCGCAACAGAAGTAAGGGTGAATGGTCTATAGTTACCGGGGTTGTCTCTACTTCCCTTCGTGAACAAGGGGACAACATTTGCTATCCTCCAGTCTTCTGGCACTATTCCTGTAGACAATGATGACATAAAGATCAAAGCCAAAGGATCTCCAATCTCCTCCCTAGCTTCCCAGAGAATCTAAGGAAAAATCCCATCCGGCCCAGGGGACTTATCTATTTTCACACTTTCCAGAATTGCTAACACTTCACTTCTATCTAGTCTAGTAGCCTGTATCTCAGTATTCTCCTCGACAACATTGTCTTTTTCCTTTTTTCCTTTGTGAATACTGATGAAAAATATTAATTTAGTTCCTCTCCTATCTCCTCAGACTCCACACACAACTTCCCACTACTGTCCTTGACTGGCCCTACTCTTACTCTAGTCATTCTTTTATTCCTGACATACCTATAGGTGTCTATTTACAGTTTGGTTTGGACCTTAGTTTGCCCTCCGACTTGTCCCCTGCGGCTTTGTCCCTTGTCCCGCTCATTTCCTTTGCATACCTTCACCCCCTCCTTCCTCTCCTTTTCCTATTTGTCACGTGGCTCAATTGTGTCTGCCCCCCACATTCCCCCACCCTTTCTCTACTGGAAGCTGACTCCGAACAGTTCTTGAAACAAGTTGGTGAAGGGCTTCCCCGACCTGTGGCAACCCTCTTCTGATCCACCGATGGCAAATTTTGTTTTCTCCAGCCTGGGAAATTCCGCCAGGTCGGACAGCCGATCAGCAGCCTTGGGTGGTGCTGCCGATCGCCAGCCGAGCAGGATTCTCCGTCGGGCGATCAGAGAGGCAAAGGCTGGGGCATCGGCCCACCTCCCCATAAAGAGCTCTGACTGATCGCAGGCCTCCAAATTTGGGAATGGCTCCATCCTCCCTCCCATAACCCTGGACATTGCCTCAAAGGTCATCCAGAACCCGACAAGTCTGGGGCAGGCCCAGAACATGTGGGTGTGGTTGGCAGGGCCTCCATGGCACCGTTCACATTGGTCCGCCACCTTCGTGAAGAACCCACTCATTCGGATTCAGGTCAGTCACACCCTGTGAACCACCTTTAGCTGTGTTCGGCTCAGCCCTGTGCATATGGAGGAGTCACCCTGTGCAATGCTTCAATCCAGAGTCCTCTCCCTGTCTCAATGTCTATTGGTTCCTTGTCTCATCCAGGGGGGAACATATCTCCTACATCAGTCACCCATACAGATCCGCACAGCTTCCCTTCCCTCAGTCACCCACATCCAGCAGTTCTACTTACGAGTGTTCTGGTATATGGGGACACGCCATTGTTTCCTTACGGAGGAGGTTTTTGACCTGAATGTATCTTAGGTTGCTTCCTCTTGGTAATTAGACCCTCTCCGTGAGTTCCCCTAGAGCCCCCTCTCATTGGTTCCCTCGTCCTGCCTCCGCCTTTTGAAGGTGGCGTCCATTATGGTGGGAGTGAACCTGTGGACGCCATAGTGGACACTTCGGTTGGGCTGCAGTGTTGCCTCATTTGGTACCACATCCAGAACGTGGCTACTACCACTGGGCTCCTCGCGTCGAGTGGGGGATGGGAGAGCGGCTGTGGCTCGGGCTCAGAGGGATGTTCCTCCATCTCCACCCACTCAGCTCCCAGTTCCTTCACTCATCCCCTTCCTCTCTCTGCGGTGGCCGTCCAGCGGCAGAGCTGTAGGTTTGGAAGGGCCAGGCCTCCCACATTTCTTTCCTTCGTCAGACCTTCTTTTGGATCCTCGGGCTTTCTGCCCCCCCCCCCCCCCCCCCCCCCCCACAAACCCACACAAACCCCATGATTAGTTTGTCGACCGTGTTGAAAAAGGCCTTGGGAATGTGGATCAGGAGGGGTCTAAACCGGAAGAGGAAACTGGGCAGTACTTTCATTTTGATCGTCTGTATTCTCCCCGTCAGGGAGAGTGGGGAGTGGGCCTCACCTCTGCAGATCCATTTTGACTTCCTCCACCAGACCCATCAGATTCCACTTGTGGATCGTGTCCAGTCGCTGGCTATTTGGATCCCAGGTAGCGGAATGTGGTCTGGGGCTGGTTGAACGTCAGCTCCCCCCCCAAAACTCTGTCCCTCCGTCCTTGTGGGTTCACAGGGAAGACCTCAGGGTAAGCTTGTAACCCGAGAAATCTCCAAATTCCTTTTGGAATATCATTATCCCTTCCATGCCGGTGTGGGGGTTCGAGGTGTGGAGGAGCAGGTCATCCCCATAGAGTGAAACTCTGAGCTCTCTGTCCCCCCTTTGGATATCTCTCCACTCCTTCGCCGTTCTGAGGGCAATTGTCAGTGGCTTGATTGCCAGAGCAAACCAGCAGTGGGGATAGTGGGCATCCCAGCCTCGCGCCTCTGTGCAGCTGGGAGTATCCAGAGCTGGTGGCGTTTGTCCGTATGCTCGCCATGGGAACGCTGTACAGTAGTTTCACCATGAAGTGAACCCCCGTGATCTGAACCCAAAATGTTCCAGTACCTCCATAAAGACCTTTTCTAGTGTGCCAATTAGCCTACTGCTACTGTTCCTAACCTGGGCTATTTCCCTCATGGCTGCCTGCTTTCCTAACTGGTGGGCCAGCAGGCGTCTGGCTTTATCTCCATGTTCGTAGAAGGTCCACTGCGTCTCCACTGGCGGAGCAGGTGCACTGCTTTCCCCATGGAGAGCTGGTCAAATCCATCTGTAGCTTTCCTCTCTCTGGCAGTACGGTCGGGGTCAAGGTGTACCGCCGATCCTCATCCAGTCCGGAGTTAACCAGCTGCTGCCTGGCCGCCCTCTCCTTCCTATATCTGCGCACCTTGTAGGCAGTAATTTCCCCTCTTATCACCGCCAACCCTGCCATTCTCCTCATTCATCCACTCCCCCATTCACTAACGCTGAACATCTAATCTTACTGTGCAGTAGTTCCTGTAACAAGAGGGCGTGTCTCGTCTTCTCCCTGATGCGGCAGTGTTGCCATGGAGATCGCCAATGGACACTGTGCTCTGCATTCCTGGAGAAGCTGGACTCGGAAGACCTGGCAAGAAATGCGGAGCATCGTTGGCCGTGGAACAATCCGAGGGGATCGACAATTCGCCGCTGATTGCTGCTTCGCCGAAGATCCGGGGTAGTCATGGAATCATAGAACCGCTACAGTGCCCTTGGAAAGAGCACCCTACTGAGGTCCAGTCCCACCCCACCTCACCCCAAACCAAACCCCACCCTATTCCTGGAACCCAACCCACACATCCCTGGAAAAATTTAGGCCAATCCACCGAACCGGCACATCTTTCGACTGTGGGAGGAAACGCATAGCACCCAGAGGAAATCCCCGCAGGCATGGGAAGAAGATGCAGATTCCACACAGTCATCTAAGGCCGGAATTTAACCCGGGTCCCTGGCGCTGTGAGGCAGCAGTGCTAACCCCTGTGTCACCATGCCGCCCCCATGTCAGGTTAGGTCAGGCAGGGCCAGTTAGTTTGGAGGGGCAGTTGGGATGGAGTGTGGCCTGGTCTGACTGTGGGAGGTGGGGGTGGGGGGGGCGGGGGGGGGGGGGGGGGGGGGGGGGGGGTGCTAGTTGGATGGTTGGGGGAGGGGGGGAGCGCGGTGTCAGTGTGACTATTTTAGGGTGGGTCAGTTCTGCAGTTACCAAAGAGTTAGACTCAAACTTCTCTTAGTAACTATTCAGGCAAGTCCACAGGACTGTCCAAACTCTGACTCGAACACAGACATTCTCCAAGGGACACCGGGAACTAATTGCTCTTTGTAAGTTCACATTTCCCGGGAATTCTCAGAGGTCAGCCGCTGAGACTTCCACGGGGTCCTGACGTACACAGAATCATAGAACTCCTACAGTGCAGAAAGTGCAAACTTCACACAGACAGCCAGCCGAGGCCGGAATCGAACCCGGATCCCTGGATCTGTGAGACAGCCTTGCTACCCACAGCGCCACCCTGCCACCCGCATCTCGGGTTATATGTTCAGACTCCAATAGTCAGGAGGTTGGATAATCTGGGCCAAATCAAATATAAACCTCTGTCCATGATAAAGCACAATTATGGTGAGTAATGCGGGCTTATAATGCAAACAGGTCGAACTCCAACATCTACAAGTTTAAAGTAACAATTGAAGGCTGAAGCATTGAGACAGGAAAGGGTGGGTCCTGCTTGTTGCCGTTCAAAAACTGATCTGTGCCTGAGGTCAACACTCCTTCTAAATCTTAAAAGCTACTTTGCTGAAGCAGATTTTGTGTCTGGGATTACTGTCCTTATTGGGGGGGGGGGGGAGTTAAAGGTAGAATTGGTGCAGATCTGCAGAATTGAGAAGTAAATAAGGAGAAAGTGCTTCCATTGACAGGAGGGTGAGTGTTGTGGTAAAAGATCGAAATCACTCAAGTGTGTCAGTTGCAGTAACAGAGGGTGAGATTTTCTGCTCACCACCTCTTGCAGTGTATTTTCCAGCATATCTTCTGGTGCTGCCGGTAACTATGGGACTTTGCGTGATCGGCACCCTCCACGGCTGGGGAAGGCGTCGCAGGGGGGGCTGCCCCGGCGGGACTGGAGTATCCCACTGGAAGGGTTGGAAAACTTTGGCCAGAGGCTTTTAATCAGAAGCATGGGATACACAACTTGCTTCTGCAAAAAGCTGTGTCATATAGTCATATCATCTAGTTACCACATTTCACTCTATCAGCAGAATTATGCAGGGTGCCTTTCTGTAACTGGGTGACAGCTCCTCTGCTTACCCACCCTGTCAAGGTTCCCTACACCATCATGCTGAGAAAGGACTCCAATAATTACTCCTCTAAAACTCCGAATGCTCAGAACCACATTTGCCGATTTCAACAGTATTAATGTGCAGTGTTGAATTATGTCAATGACCCCACTTCAGTCAGTAACAAGAGGAGACAGATAAGGTAATTGGCAAAAAGCAGGGGGATCCCGGGGGGGGGGGGGGGGGGGGGGGGGGGGTGTTGGTGATGAAACTTTTTTGAATTCAATGAATTCTGATGATCTGGAGTGCACTGTCTGTACGGATGGTGATAACAACTTTTGAAAGAGAATTGAATAAATACTTGAACAGGCAAAGTTATGACTGTTGAGGGTTTACTGGAAATAATTGGAACTGATCTGATTTTACTATAAAGATCTTTCTCTTTAGGTCAGAATTTATTCCAGGAACTTTCTAAAAGAGTCGAATAGTTTTAATCCCCAAAGTTGAAGGACGTGGAACCACTCAAGAACATGGACAATCAGAAGCCAGTCCCAAAAGGCTTGATATTCATTTTTTGGTAAAATTAAGAATAAAAAACTAAAATCCATTATCTTGAACACCAGGCAGAAAGGTTTCATTGCAGCATCACCTATTGCAATGGTCATTGATTTGTTCCAAAATTATTTTAGAGATGCCAGGTGTAAGATCTCCTTATTTCTCCTCGGAATAAGGTACTTGGTCCGGTTGAAGAGATGTCCAAAACACTCTATTTTTCAAGAATTCACTTAATACATTTGCACAAAATTAAATCGAAACTCAGATCAAAATAATACATAAACTTTTGAGACTACAGCAAAACATCTTCTAAGTTTTGAGATAAGGAAGAGTAAATTAAAAGACTTCAAAATAGAAGTAGTTTCAACATGTTTCAAAATAAAAGTGATTTCAATAGATGTTTCAAGAATCTCAGAAGTCTAAAATTCTTCTAAAAAACAGTCATACAGATCATATTCTTAAGGAAAGTCTTATCTATGGTTTAGTCCCTTATTTACTTTCATTGGTTCTAATTGTCAGTTGAGGCCCCCCCCCCCCCCCCCCCACCAAACGATTTGTTCAGGAAAGTATCAATCACCTAACAGGTGATTTGTTAATTGGACATTATCACTTACTCCAAATTAATTATTATTTCCCTTACACAGCACCATTCCCATGCATTCTATCCCACGTTCAAACTCCTTGTATCATGTCTCGCCTTAGCTATACCACTGTTCCTAAAAATAGGAAACAACTGGTCATAGAATTGTAGAATTCCTACAGTGCAGAAGGAGGCCATTCAGCCCATCGTGTCCGCACCAACTCTTCGAAAGAACACTCTACCCAAGTCCACTTACCAATCCACTCCGCCCTATCCTCGTAACACCATAACCTAACCTGCACATCTCTGGACACTAAGGGCAATTGATCATGGCCAATCCATCTAAGCCGTACAGCTGTGGGAGGAAACCGGAGCACCTGGGCGAAATCCATGCAGACACAGAGAGGACGTATAAACTCCACAGAGACAGTGATCCAAGGCCGGAATTGAACCCGGGTCCCTGGCGCAGTGAGGCAGCAGCGCTATGCTGGTCATTGCGGTTGTTAACCGTCTAGGGCAAAACCAGATATTGAGGTGCCTGACCAGGATAGAGGTGAAGAAAAAGCTCTTAAGCTGATTGATAATATGCATTTAAATAGTTTACAATTATTGAAGGAGGTGTGCATCAAGAGTTAATGTTTATGCTAATTAGACTGATGATGTCAGCATGACATAGACCAAAGGACTCCAAATGAGCAGGTGACAGACCAGATTGTGTAAAGAGTGTTTCTTACCATAGAATCCTCACAGTGCAGGAGACCATTCAGCCCATCAAGTCTTCATCGAACCTGTGAAAGAGCACCCTACCTAGGCCCACTCGCCCACCCTAGCCCCATAACCCAGTAAACTCACCTAACCATTAGACACTAAGGGGCGCATGGCCAATTAAACTGTACATCTTTGGAACTTGAAAAACTTAATACAGCGTCACCCATTGTGTAAGAGGAACCTCGTACAGCCCAAAATCAACACGAAGCACAGAGCAACGATTCACACCAGTGTGTACTGTTGCAGTTCTGCGGGTGACATAGACAGGGCTGGCATTTACTATGAGAGATAACCATGTCACATTTAAAGGGTACAGAAATTTAACACAAGTAATTCAGAAGCTTGGGTTATTAAAACTTCAACATAATAGGTTCAGAATTTGATAACAGTTTCTAAAAAAAAATAATCTGGAAAACGTATAGCCATGAGGCAGTCAGATTCCCATAAAAATCTTACTAGTTCCCGAATGTCCTTCTTGGAAGGAAGCCTATAATCATTACTCACATGTCTTGGCCTGGGCCGATATATGTCTCCAGTTTAAATCCACTGTGATTGATTCAAATTGCCTTCTAGAGCCGTGCAGTTTATCAGATTGTTTGAGCAACTAAGAGTGGCCAATGGTCAGTGAGCTGTAACTCGACTGTAGACCGAGGGATCACGTAGGCGGGAGCACAGGCAGAGCATAAGTGTCGTACATAGCTGTTGAGCTCAGGAATAAACTGCCTTTCATGGAAATCCTTGTTGCCAATGATTTAGGAACCCACAACTTTCGACAGTGCTGTCAGGAGTGGGATACGAACCCATGTCTTCACAGGCGACAGCGAATATCTTGGTTTCCTGCCGTAAATCTCTACTCCGTTTCTCTGCTTGTTTAACATATTAATGGCTGCTTGTAATGTTATTTATTTTTCTGGCAGCAGCTGTTTGCGGACGAAATAATTATATATTCCACAAACTACTCGATCCCTGATTAGGTCTTCAGTGAGAGTTCCAAATGCACATTACTTTGCCAATATTTTTGGGGTGGCTATATTATCTGGGGTCTACTTTTTCCTCCTCGGTCTGGAAAGCAAATGACTTGAGATTCCTGATGGCCTTGGAGCGCGAGGTTTAATAGGGAAAAAGTCTGTACGTTTGTGACTTGTCAGAGAGTGCAGCACCGCAGTAAATACGTCAATACTTTTCCCAACTATCCACAATACTTTCATCCAAGGTGATTGGGTCGATGCACTGGACGAACGCACAGATGAAATGTCCCTTGTTGCTGACAGTGAGGACACTGGCCACAGAAAGACAACAACAGCACCAACATATCAGAATGCCTGAGCAGATCAAACACAAGATTCCAGGACGTTATTACTTAGCCTGGAACTGACTTTCAAATCGATGTATTTCTTTAGAACAGGAGAGGTGGGCATGGTGGGGGGGGGGGGGGGGAAGAGGAGACCCAATGGACCATGCACGGGGTATTACAGCTTCTTAAAAATGAATTTATGTGATGTCAGTGTCGCTGGCTAGACCAGCATTTTTTGCCCATCCCTAGTTGCCCTCGAGGTGGTATTGAGCTGCCTTCTTGTACTGCCGCAGTCCTTGAGATGTATGAGATGTACGTGAACCCACAGTACTGTTAAAGAGGGAATACCAGGATTTTGACCCAGCGACAATGAAGGAGTGACGATATATTTCCAAATCAAGATGGTGAGTGGCTTGGAGGGGACGTCCAGGTAGCATTGTTCCCAGGTTTCTCCTGCTCTTGTCTTTCTAGATGGCAGTGGTCGCAGTTTAGGAAGGTGCTGCCTAAGGAACCGTTTTGATGGCATTGTTGAATCAATAACTAATGTGCTGTGTTAAATAGCTTGCAAATTGAATACAGAAAATAAATCGAATGTGAACAAGACATTTCTTAACAAGTGACATTTATTGGAATTGAAAACAGAACATTTTATGTTTACACATCGACAGGATAATTTGCACTAATTAATTGTGTTTAACTGAATTTCCGATTACAGGCACACATTTGAAAAAAACAACTAAAGTTACATCAGTTTCCACAATTTTCCAGGAGAAAAAAAATCTACTGGACACCCTCTCTCAGATACATCCTAATTCTTGTGCCCGTATGTATTTGAACCAATGCTACCATAAACAACTTTGTTTTCGGAATATGATGCAGTAGAGGAGGCCATTTGGCCCCAGTTTGCCTGTACAATAGAACATAGAAAAATACAGCACAGAACAGGCCCTTCGGCCCACGATGTTATGCCGAACTTATGTCCTAGATTAAGAACAAATTAATCTACATCCCATCATTGTACCATAATCCATGTACCTATCCAATAGCCGCTTGAAGGTCCCTAATGTTTACGACTCAACTACTTCCACAGGCAGTGCATTCCATGCCCCCACTACTCTCTGGGTAAAGAACCTACCTCTGACATCTCCCCTATATCTTCCACAATTCACCTTAAATTTATGTCCCCTTGTAATGGTTTGTTCTACCTGGGGAAATAGTCTCTGACTGTCTATCTATTCCCCTGATCATCTTATAAACCTCTATCAAGTCGCCCCTCATCCTTCTCCGTTCTAATGAGAAAAGGCCTAGCACCCTCAACCTTTCCTCATAAGACCTACTCTCCATTCCAGGCAACATCCTGGTAAATCTCCTTTGCACCTTTTCCAAAGCTTCCACATCCTTCCTAAAATGAGGCGACCAGAACTGCACACAGTACTCCAAATGTGGCCTGACCAAGGTTTTGTACAGCTGCATCATCACCTCACAGCTCTTAAATACAATCCCTCTGCTAATGAACGCTAGCACACCATAGGCCTTCTTCACAGCTCTATCCACTGAGTTGCAACTTTCAAAGATCTATGAACATAGGCCCCAAGATCTCTCTGCTCCTCCACATTGCCAAGAACCCTACCGTTAACCCTGTATTCCGCATTCATATTTGTCCTTCCAAAATGGACAACTTCATACTTTTCAGGGTTAAACACCATCTGCCACTTCTCAGTCAGCTCTGCATCCTATCTACGTCTCTTTGAAGCCGACAACAGCCCTCCTCACTATCCACAACTCCACCAATCTTCGTACCGTCTGCAAATTTACTGACCCACCCTTCAACTCCCTCATCTAAGTCATTAATGAAAATCACAAACAGCAGAGGACCCACAACTGATCCCTGTGGTACGCCACTGATAACTGGGCTCCAAGCTGAACATTTGCCATCCACCACCACTCTCTGACTTCTATCGGTTAGCCAGTTCGTTATCCAACTGGCCAAATTTCCCACTATCCCATGCCTCCTTACTTTCTGCATAAGCCTACCATGGGGAACCTTATCAAATGCCTTACTAAAATCCATGTACACTACATCCACTGCTTTACCTTCATCCGTGTGCTTGGTCACCTCCTCAAAGAATTCAATAAGACTTGTAAGGCAAGACCTACCCCTCACAAATCCGTGCTGACTATCCCTAATCAAGCAGTGTCTTTCCAGATGCTCAGAAATCCTATCCCTCAGTACCCTTTCCATTACTTTTCCTACCACCGAAGTAAGACTTACTGGCCTGTAATTCCCAGGGTTATCCCTATTCCCTTTTTTCAAAAGGGGCATGACATTCGCCACTCTCCAATCCTCTGGTACCACCCCTGTTGACAGTGTGGATGAAAAGATCATTGCCAACGGCTCTGCAATTTCATTTCTTGCTTCCCATAGAATCCTTGGATATATCCCGTCAGGCCCGGGGGACTTATCTATCCTCAAGTTTTTCAAAATGCCCGACACATCTTTCTTCCTAACAAGTATCTCCTCAAGCTTATCAGTCTGTTTCACACTGTCCTCTCCAACAATATGACCCCTCTCATTCGTAAATACTGAAGAAAAGTACTCGTTCAAGACCTCTCCTATCTCTTCAGACTCAATACACAATCTCCCGCTACTGTCCTTGATCGGACCTACCCTCGCTCTAGTCATTCCCATATTTCTCACATATGTGTAAAAGGCCTTGGGGTTTTCCTTGATTCTACCCGCCAAAGATTTTCATGCCCTCTCTTAGCTCTCCTAATCCCTTTCTTCAGTTCCCTCCTGGCTATCTAGTATCCCTCCAATGCCCTGTCTGAGCCTTTTTTCTTCAGCCTTACATAAGTATCCTTCTTCCTCTTAACAAGACATTCAACCTCTCTTGTCAACCATGGTTCCCTCACTCGACCATCTCTTCCCTGCCTAACAGGGACATACATATCAAGGTTACGTAGTATATGTTCCATGAACAAGTTCCACATTTCACTTGTGTCCTTGCCTGACAGCCTATGTTCTCAACTTATGCAATTCAGTTCTTGTCTGACAGCATTGTATTTACCCTTCCCCGAATTGTAAACCTTACCCTATTGCACGCACCTATCCCTCTCCATTACTAAAGTGAAAGTCACAGAATTGTGACTATCTCAAAAATGCTCCCCTACTAAAAAATCTATCACCTGCCCTGGTTCATTACCAAGTACCAAATCCATATGGCCTCCCCTCCTGTCGGACAATCTACATACTGTGTTAGAAAAGCTTCCTGGACACACTGCACAAACACCACCCCATCCAAACTATTTGATCTAAAAAGTTTTCACTCAATATTTCGGAAGTTGAAGTCACCCATGACTACTACCCTGTGACTACCACCTTTCCAAAATCTGTTTCCCAATCTGTTCCTCCACTTCTCTGCTGCTATTGGGGGGCCTATAGAAAACTCCCAACAAGGTGACTGCTCCTTTCCTATTTCTGACTTCAACCCATATTACCTCAGTAGGCAGATCCCCCTCGAACTGCCTTTCTGCAGCTGTTATACTATCTCTAATTAACAATGCAATCCCCCCATCTCTTTTACCATCCTCCCTAATCTTATTGAAACATCTATAACCAGGAACCTCCAACAACCATTTCTGCCCCTCTTCTATCCAAGTTTCCATGATGGCCACCACATCGTAGTCCCAAGTACCGACCCATGCCTTAAATTCACCCACCTTATTCCTGATGCTTCTTGCGTTGAAGTATACACACTTCAACACATCTCCTTGCCTGCAAGTACTCTCCTTTGTCAGTGTTACCTTCCCCACTGTCTCACTACACACTTTGACGTCCTGAGCATCGTGTACCTTAATTGCTGGACTACAAGTCCGGTTCCCATTCCCCTGCCAAATTAGTTTAAACCCTCCCGAAGAGTACTAGAAAACCTCCCCCCCAGGATATTGGTGCCCCTCTGATTCGGATGCAACCCATCCTGCTTGTACAGGTCCCACCTTCCCCAGAATGCGCTCCAATTATCCAAATACCTGAAGCCCTCCCTCCTACACCATTCCTGCAGCCACGTGTTCAACTGTACTCTCTCCCTATTCCTAGCCTCGCTATCACGTGGCGCCGGCAACAAAGCAGAGATTACATATCTGTCTGTCCTGGCTTTTAACTTCCAGCCTAACTTCCTAAACCCGTTTATTACATCCACACCCCTTTTCCTACCTACGTCGTTGGTACCAATGTGCACCACAAATTCTAGCTGCTCACCCTCCCCCTTAAGGATCCTGAAGACACGATCCGAGACATCCCTGGCCCTGGAACCCGGGAGGCTACATACATTCTGGGAGTCTCGCTCGCGACCACAGAATCTCCTATCTATTCCCCTAACCATTGAGTCGCCTATTACTATTGCTTTTCTATTCTCTCCTCTTCCCTTCTGAGCCCCAGAGCCAGACTCAGTGCCAGAGACCCGGCAGCTAGGGCCTTCCCCCGGTAGGTCATCCCCCCCAACAGCATCCAAAACGGTATACTTGTTTTGAAGGGGAACGACCACGAGGGATCCCTGCACTGTCTGCTGGTTCGTTTTCTTTCCCCTGACTGTAACCCAGCTACTGTTGTCCTGTACCTTGGGTGTGGCTACCTCCCTGTAACTCTTCTCTATTACCCCCTCTGCCTCCCGGATGATCCAAAGTTCATCCAGCTCCAGCTCCAGTTCCCTAGCACGGTCTCTGAGGAGCTGGAGTTGGGAGCATTTCCCGCAGGTATAGTCAGCGGGGACACTGGTGGTATCTCTCACCACCCACATCCTACAGGAGGAGCATGCAACTGCCCTAGCCTCCATCCCCTCTTACCTTACACAATAAAGCTGCACTGTGGAGCAACTGAGCCCTTGGTTTAATGTCTCAACTGAAAGACAGCACCTCTGGCAGTGCAACACCCCCTCAGTGCTGTATAGGGAAGTCTCTGCAATGTGTCTATCTGATCTGAGGGGAGGCTGCTACCAACTGATCCATGCCTGACACAAAACAAGCCTGAGTAACATGTCTGCCCAACATTTCCTCTGCTGGAGAGACAGGAATCAAATGGCAAATTAATGAAAGTCATCACTGGTCTTCTGAAGGGCACCCCTGCGATTGGATAGTCTGTGAACAGGTTTTACAGAAGTGCTTTTCAACATACCCACTTGATTCATCTGAGCCTCGCTTTCCACCTTCCCTCCCTCGCCCTCAGACCTCCTAACTGGGTGACGATACCACTTGAAAGGGTCAACAGTGTCACTTCCCATCATTTTCATTGTCACATGTGGCTGTGAATCAGGTCGACCTTGTGAACCATCCATATTGTACATCTTGAACAATACTGTCAACCACAAAGCCTATCCTTCCTCAGCTCCAAATAACAATCGTGTAGGAAACTAGCTCTTCAATGAATGAAGCAGCTTTGGTAACTTGACTGTCAGCAAGGTGATCAAGGGATGATTGCGCAGGAAACAGTCTGATCGGATCACTGCCAGAGGAATCCATGCTTAAGAACCTTCCTTCAGTTCCAAAGACGAGTCACTTTTAACTCAAAATGTTAACTCCGTTTCTCTCACCACAGATGCCCACAGACCTGCTGAGGTTTTTCAGCATTTCCTGTTTTTATTTTAGATTTCCAGCATCTGGGGTATTTTAGCTTTAATTCCGTGCTTAAGGATCGTGTTTCCTTAATTGAAACCGGCTGTAAACATTTTTGGCCTTCATTTTATCATTATATTTCATCATCATTTCTAATTTGCTGTGGCCAAGGGTCATTCGATTTGCTGACCTTGTAATCCCCCCCGAAGGTTGCGCTAAATCTTTGGTGGGGTCATCCGTCTCTTCGGGAGCTTCTGCCCGATTGATCCTTTGTGAATTGGCAGCCCACGGCCGCGGTGATATTGGAGGGGTTGGCTGTCTCGCGCCAGACAAGTCAGCCTTTGGCATTTTAGTCGGTGTGGATGGGACTATGGGGTTTCTTTGCTGGGTAGCTGCCCCTTGATTTTGAAAACGAGAACTGACTGGAGAATGCACATTGCCAGGGTTTGCATCACAAAAGCCTAATCCACTGGGCCGAGGCAATAGATCATGGTTACGATTATTGCTTGATTTGTCGTTCTCTTTGATTGTGCAATCAATGTTAGAAGAGCTATTGGATGCACAAGGGCTGATTTGCTCGCCATCCCATAATTTTTTAATAGTTGGAGCAGCTAACTGTATGACACTGCGAGGACTACTCCCTGATTGGCTGCTGGATGGGTTAGAATGGATCCGTTCCAGCAGCCTCTCCTTCACATTCTGGCGTTCCGGAAGTATCTGGAGATTGGACGTGTAATAAGAAAGATCCTTGTCCACTGAGCCGGAGAAACGCTCTAAAGGCTTCGACACTGCGTAAAGACATCGAAACTCATCATCGAACGTCTGCACTACCTCTCCAGTCGAAACTGTGACGAAATTCAGGTGCACCTGTCCTGACAGCCAGGTAAAGCTAGAAAGAAACAGAACATACGGTCAATTTTATTTCAGCTTCTAATGGGGCCTTTCTGGAATAAACAATACCTGTAGCTGAGAGATCAAGTGGATAATGCACAGTGAGTGCTTTACCAACACTGCACAGAACTGCCCATCTCCAACATGCGAGAACTGGCCAAGAATGATTCTTCCATCTTTCTCTACACCCATCTCTATTTAGCATCCTCTTGCAGTGGTATTAAGGTCACCTGCATCTTACCACTACATTGTGCCGCATCACAACACTGCTAGAGGTTAATCCAATCCGATACTTGTAGCTTCTGTCACATTAATACCACTTGGATTATCAGATACATTTTTAGATTGAATGTCCCATTTAGGTGGGGGATGAGATAGGTTAAACAAATTCAGTCATGTTCGAAAACTGAATGGGTAGGCCAGAGACCTGAGCAACAATTGACATGCTGCAGAATAATAATAATCTTTATTAGTGTCACAAGTAGGCTTACATTAACACTGCGGTGAAGTTACTGTGAGAATCCCCTAGTCGCCACATTCCGGCGCCTGTTCGGGTACACAGAGGGAGAATTCAGAATGTCCAAATTACCTAACAGCACGTCTTTCAGGACTTGTGGGAGGAAACCGGGGCACCTGGAGGAAACTCACGCAGACACGGGGAGAACGTGCAGACTCCGCACAGTGACCCAAGCCGGGAATCGAATCTGGGACACTGGCGCTGTGAAGCAGCAGTGCTAACCACTGTGCTACCATGCCACCCACTGAGATATGATTAAATTCAAGATATTTTGGACAGTGAGTTATTGAAGTAGAGATCATGCCAACATTTAAGAACAGCTTAGGTTGATGGCTAAAGGAAAGGAGATTTGGGCCAAAGTCATTGGACTGTCCATGTAGAGGATACACACCAACACGGACTGGTTGTGGAAACAGCCTGTTTATGTTGTACTTCTTACATAATTCTACCCAGCAGGTCCAAATGACTCATTGATCCAGCACATAATCACATTGCTGTTTGTTGTAGCTTCCCCAGAGCCTGTATCGAAACTGGGTGTCTAATACCCACAGGCTTTAATTAGTCACCTATCATAGTATGTATATATAATGAACCGCACGTTGTGAACATGGCTCAACATCTTCATTTGTGTAGAAGGTTTTGATGTGTATTATATGGATTTTTAAATGAAACTTGAAGTTTAGCGAAAGCAGGCTGCTACAGTATTAAACTGAGCTGCAATTTTAACAGTGGACTCCTTTATTTTTTTCCATTTGTGTCTATAAAGTGGATGATGTTGACATGGCCATAATTTACTGTCCATCTTAGCTGCCCGAGAAAGTGCGGCAATTATTCTGACAACATTAGATGACCATAAGAATATGAAATGAAATTAAATGAAAATCGCTTATTGTCACGAGTAGGCTTCAAATGAAGTTACTGTGAAAAGCCCCTAGTCGCCACATTCCGGCGCCTGTTCGGGGAGGCTGGTATGGGAATTGAACCGTGCTGCTGGCCAGCCTCGGCCTGCTTTAAAAGCCAGCGATTTAGCCCAGTGTGCTAAACCATCCCCATTGTATATTGTAGGCTATGTGGGGTTGGAAGGGCATCAGCGAATTTGTTGGAAGACAATCTGGTAGCTTTTATAATCTTTTTGTTCTGCTGCCGGACTTCAAATCACCAACTTTATAGAATTCCCGTCCATATTGTGGGAATTAACCTCTTATCGTCTATATTAGTGGTCCAGGATTATAATCCAACCATATAATTCTGGAACGGCTCATGTCTGACATTCTTGTTTTCGACAATAGGAAAAATCTTTCCCCAACCTCCTCCCCATTTTGAAACGAATACCAATGTTTGACAGGTTGAAGGTTACAAAGGGAGTCAGCACCCTTGCTCCGGGCTGAAGTTGCAGCTGCTGTGAATTCAGCCTGCTGCCGCTGACTCAATTCATCTGTTTCAGCGATGCTGCGTGAAGGATAAATATTGACCAGAACACAAGGCGAATTTCCCTGATCTTTCACACAGAGCTTTCACACCGACCTCTGTTTAAACATATCACCCAAACGACAGCACCTGAAACAATGCAGCACTCACTCAGTGTGGGGACCGACAGTGCCAACTTGGGGTATGCCCTCAAATCCCTTGAGTGGGACTGGAACTCAGAACCTTCTGACTCAGGTGTGAGTGTTGCCCACTGAGGCATGGCTGAAACCATCAAACCCCTTGGTTTATGACCGCAGATTATTCTTGATGCCAGTGTATGGCCGTTAAGTACCAAACACCCTATGCCTCAGGTCCTTTGGTGACACCCGTCCATGTTTACTGCGGGAGGCCCCATGGAAGGTCCAGCTTTCACAACAAGAACCCGTGCACAAGGAAATCACAGAATCATAGAATCCCTGCAGTGCAGAAGGAGGCTCTTCGGCCCATTGAGCCTGTGCTGACCCTACCTAAGCCCAATCCACCGTCCTATCCCTGTAACCCCACCTAACCTTTAGACACTAAGAGGCAATTTAGAATGGCCATCCCACCTAACCCGCACATCTTTGGACTGTGGGAAGAAACTGGAGCACGCGGAGGAAACTTATGCGGACACGGGGAGAACGTGCAGACTCCGCACAGGCAGTGACCCAAGGTCGAACCTGGGTCCCTGGCGCTGTGAGACAGCAGTGCTAACCACTGTGTCACCGTGTCGCCTCGCAGAGACATCTGTGACAGAGAAAGGGATATACCAGCCGCCGGATACGAGGCTGTAAACCTTGGCAGAATTCCTTGTAGCAAGTGAGTAATAATTAGTGTGAGATTCTCAAGCCAATGGGGTCCACAGATTGAACCCCCAAGATGATCAGATTACAGTACTTGTTAACCTGTCAGTAATTCATTTCTGTTAGAATCGCCCAGTTAAAAAAATAAATCATGGTATTGATTTTCCTTCAGGTGATAGCAGAATTGCAAAAGTTCAGACTGGGGGTCCCTGGGCAGGTGTCAGCGTTTGCAGAAGTCCTTGTGGATATATTGTCATGAAACCATGCTTTATATTTAAAAAACTACTACGTGATTTACTGGCTAGAAACCACAAATTCAATTTTTTTTAAAGACTAAAGCCACGTTCCAACGGCTTTAAACCCACAGTCAAAGATGGCTAAATATTTGCATCACTGTACCTTCTAAATTCCCAAACCTTTGAAATTGAGACAGCCTGTTTGCAAAGCCTCACTGGGAACAATGGTCTTGAAGGTGTATGAATGGGGGCAATTTTCTACTCCATCAGCAAAGAGTCCAGTCAGTCATTTTGATATTCAAATGTGCGGAGACAAACCATTAGGCATAATCACTTGGACAAGGGGCTCTGGCTATGAAAGGAATGCACCCAGATCCATTCTAATCATTTAAGTCAGGCAAACAGAATTCACTAACCATGACCATATTTGGGTCACTGGGAAGCTGGTAGAGAGTCATGTGGCACTACCCCCTTTGTGTGGCTGTTTTCTCTGCAGGCCATGTTTAATAAATTGAGATGCTAAGGAAGCAAGGTGGGTAGGTACCCTCTCTCTTGCTTTCTCTCTATCCAACTTGCAAGTTTTGAATCCAGTCTACTGATTTTGACCATTTACATCTTTCAACCCCTCACACAGAATGACCAGTAAATTCAATCCGAAGCTAGCCGAATCACCAACCTTCAATAGCCAAACCCCTTTAACTTCACTAGATCTATCCTTCAACTCTGTAATCAATCTATGTGTGTGTGTGTGTAAATTGGAGAATTTTATTATCTTTCTCAGCCTGGTTTAAGTACTATAAATACAATTCTTTCTCTTTAAAAACAAAACGCAAGGAAACCTCTCCATTTGCGACTTTTACAGCCACTGTACGCAAAAATTCAAACACTTATTGAGTTGGCAAGCACATCCTTTTTAACAAAAAGTACTGTTGCAGTCAAACAAGGAGTGGGAAAAGAGGGAAGTCATCTGACCCCCCTCCGCAACTGGTAATAACAATGCCAACATTTTGAAGATGTCACAGTACGTTAAATTTATATGGATTTCCTCAGTCTAGACAGAAAGCCCAGTGCTTGGTTTTTTTTTATGGCCTTGTCAACTTACGAGCCTGGAAGTTAGGAGTAGGCCACTCGGCCTTTTGAGCCTGTTCCACCATGGTTAATTAGCTTTGGCTTCAACGCTACTGGAGAACCCCTCCCCCTATCTTTGCATCATCAGCAATCATACATACAGTCCCTTTAACCAAGTAATTGTTATAGATTGCAAATAATTGAGACTCCAACACCGATCCATGTGGCATTCCATTAGTTGCAGCTCGCCAAACGGAAAATGACCCATTTCCCCCTACTCTCTGCTAATATCATGCTAATATGTTACCCCTACACCATGAGCCATTATTTTGAATTGTAATCTTTCCTGGAGCACCTTATTAAATACCTTCTGAATTCCATGTACACCACATTTACAGGGTCTCCTTTATCCACATTACTTGCTCAAAGATGCCAATAAATTAGTCAAAGACGATTCCTCTTTCATGACTCTGCCTGACTACATTAAGATTTTCTAAGTGGCCTTAATAATAGATCCCATGAATTTCCCTGTTTCAGATGTTAAGGTAACTTGCATCTAGGGTAGAAATTGATTGCTCGCCATCCTGACTGACTCTTGGAAGTCAGGGCTATGCAGTAGGTGGAACCTCCATCAGCCCAGGAGGGATTTCCCGCCTGTCAGAGCTGTTGGCCAATCTGATGGGCTGACGCATCCAGGCACAGCGCTGCAGTGATCGGAGGAGGTACTGAAACACCGTTCCTGAGATTAAATCCCAAGACTACTCTGAAAGAAAGTCCTGGGGGCAGGAGGGTAGGAGATGCCCCAGGGATTTGGGAGGGGAGGGGGGGGGGGGGGGGGGGGGGGGGGGGGAGAGAAGGGTGCTGGTGCTTCAAAGTCCCGGAACGTAGTGCGCTCCAAGTCTAAAGGATCCTGCAGAGAGGCATCCCCACACTTTCTGCCCCGAAATGGGTCAAAGTTTTATTCTTGGTTGCCCACCCTACTCGTCAGCCTGAAAACTGAAGCTGGGCAGGAAAAGGCCCTTAAGAGGCCATTAAGTTGTCACTTAAGGACCCTAATAGCGAAAGGTTGGGTTTCCCACCCAAGGCCCTACTGTGAAGTTGCGTCTGGGTTTGAGCGGTGGGTGGGAGGGGGACGGGGGGGGGGGGGGGGGGGGGGGGGGCATGGAGAGTCCCGTCTTGGGGGTAGCATAACATTCTGTCCATAGTTTCCTGCAGTTTGTTTCGCTTCTTCCTTGAATAAAGGATACAATCACTATTTTCCAATCTGTTGGGACCTCTAAAGAATCTAGGGAATTTTAGAAAATTCCAATCAATCCATCCACTACCTCAGCAAGACACGAGGATGCAAGACTAGGGGACCTGTCAACCTTTAGTTCTAATATTTTTCTCAGTATTCTCTCCCTGGTTATTGTAATTGTTTTAATTTCCTCCCTCCCTTTCACCTCTTGATTTACAAGTATTTCTGGGATGTTATTTGTATCTTTTACGGTGAAGGCAAATCCAAAATATCTGCTTCTGCCATTTTCTTGTTTCCCAGATGGGCGGCAAGGTAGCTCAGTGGTTAGCACGGTTCCTTCACAGTGTCAGAGACCCAGGTGCGATTCCCGACTTGGGTCACTGAGCGGAGTCTGTACGTTCTCCCCGTGTCTGCGTGGGTTTCCTCCGAGTGCTCCGGTTTCCTCCTACAAGTCCCGAAAGACGTGCTGTTAGGTAATTTGGACATTCTGAATTCTCCCTCCGTGTACCCGAACAGGCGCCGGAATGTGGTGACTAGGGAATTCTCACAGTAACTTCATTGCAGTGTTAATGTAAGCCTACTTGTGACACTAATAAAGATTATTATTATTTCTCCAGACTCTCTTTCGAAAGTCGCTGTCTGGGCCTGGAGTTTGTTGCCCATCCCTAATTGCCCTTGAGAGGATTGTGGTGAGCTGCCTTCCTGAACCGCTGTACTCCATGTGGTGTCGGGAAGAAATTCCAGAATTTTAATCCAGAGACAGTGAAGGAATGGTCTTGCTGAGGTAGTGGATGGATTGATTGGAATTTTCTAAAATTCCCTGGATTCTTTAAAGGTCCCAACAGATTGGAAAATAGTGATTTCAGTTATCCTTTTTCTTTTTCAATACTTGTAGAAATGCTTAGGGCTGCATTTTCACAGCCACTGAGGTGTCTCCAACTTAATCAAATTGCGTTGGATTCCTGATTCTATTGGACCTGCTCCCGAACCCGGCACCCAACATTTTGGCCAGGGAAGGGGAATTGGGGTGGAATGTAGTTTGAACATCTGTGATTCCCAGTGGCAGCTACACATGTAAAAATGTAGCTGCCTTCAAACAGGTTAACTAGCCAATAGGGCAATGATCAACTCACAGCATGCGGGCATGTTGAATTTCTACAATTGGAATATAATCAAGTGCATATGTGCCTGGGTTTGAAGGCTGTTGGAAAGTTTTGAGTAAAATTCATCAATATAATAATCTTTATTAGTGTCACAAGTAGGCTTACATTAACACTGCAATGAAGTTACTATGAAAAGCGCCTAGTCACCATATTCCGGCGCCTGTTCGGGTACACAGTGGGAGAATTCAGAATGTCCAATTCACCTAACAAGCACGTCTTTCAGGACTTGTGGGAAGAAACTGGGGCACCCGGAGGAAACCCACGCCAGGAATCAAACCTGGGACCCTGGCGCTATGAAGCAACAGTGCTAACTACTGTGTTAGAAGAGGCCATTTGGTCAATGCGTCTGTACTAGCTCTTTGAAAGCTGCCCGTTAGATCCACCTCCAATAGCCCTGCAAATCTCTTTCTTTACCGGATTTCCTTTTGAAAATTACTGTTGAATTAGTGGGCAGCATGGTAGCATAGTGGTTAGCACAACTGCTTCACAGCTCCAGGATCTCAGGTTCGATTCCCTGCTTGGGTCACCGTGTGTGTGGAGTCTGCACGCTCTCCCGGTGTCTGCGTGGGTTTCCTCCGGGTGCTCCGGTTTTCTCCACAGTCCAAACATGTGCAGCTTAGGTGAATTGGCCATGATAAATTGCCCTTAGTGTCCAAAATTGCCCTTTGTGTTGGGTGGGGTTACTGGGTTATGGGGATGGGGTGGAGGTGTGGGCTTGGGTAGGGTGCTCTTTCCAAGAGTCTGTGCAGACACGATGGGCCGAATGGCCTCCTTCTGCACTGTAAATTCTATGATCTATGATTCCATGAACATATTCCTTTCAAAGTGTGTTCCATATCACAAAGAGCTAGTACAGGGGCAGCAGGGTAGCATGGCGGTTTCCTCCCACAGTCCAAAGATGTGCGGGTTAGGTGGATTGGCCATGCTAAATTGCCCGTAGTGTCCTAATAAAAGTAAGGTTAAGGGGGGGGTTGTTGGGTTACGGGTATAGGGTGGATACGTGGGTTTGAGTAGGGTGATCATGGCTCGGCACAACATTGAGGGCCGAAGGGCCTGTTCTGTGCTGTACTGTTCTATGTTCTATCATAACAACTCGCTGTGTAGAAACATTTCTCCTCATTATCTCAACCTAACCCCACCCCCACCCACCACTGTTTCCTCAGGTTGCACAACTGTACAGAACGCAAACATTCCTGCACAATTTAGCCCCTTTTATTATACCACATGTGTGCAAGAACATTTAAAGGACCTGTGCACTTAAGTGAATCAAACAACATTTGCGCCACACAAGTGCCAAGCAATGATCATCTCCAACAAGAGAGAATCTAACCATCACCCATTGACATTCAATGGCATTACCATTGCTGAATTCCCCACAACCAACATCTTGGGGGTTGCCATTGAACAGAAACATAATTGGACTTGCCATATTAATACTGTGGTCACAAAAGAAAGCCAAAATCTAGGAATTCTGCAGCAAGTAACTCACCTCCTGGCTCCCCAAAGTCTTTCCACCATCTACAAAGCACAAGTCAGGATTGTGATGGAATACTCTCTACTTGGCTGGATGATGCAGCTCCAACAACACTCAGGAAGCTCGACACCATCCAGGACAAAGCAGCCCAGCTTGATTGGCACCCCATTTCCCACCTTCAACATCCCCTCCCTCCACCACTGACGCACAGTGGCAACAGGTTGTACCATCTATAAGATGCACTGCAGGGACTCACCAAGGCTCCTTTGACAGCACCTTCCAAACCCACAATCATCACCATCTAGAAGGTCAAGGGCACATGGGAAATCCACCCCAGTTCCCCTCTGTCCAGGACCATCCTAACTTGGAAATATGTCGCCATTCCTTCACTGTCTCTGGATTAAAATTCTGGAATTTCTTCCCTACACCACATGGAGTACAGCGGTTCAGGAAGGCAGCTCACCACAATCCTCTCAAGGGCAATTAGGGATGGGCAATAAACTCCAGGCCTAGACAGTGACGCTCACATCCCAAGAATGAATTTTTAAAAAGCTGCACAGCAAAAGAAATGTGAGGATATGTTGTCACCCGCCCCCCACTGTTTACGTAAAGGTTCACAAACAGCAAACCAGTGGTTATGCTAATTGAACAGCAAGCCCGAGTTTGGCAGTTCAAATCCTTCCGTGGCACTTTTGTGAAACTGAATTTAATAAATATGGTAATCTGTGGGTCACCACCAAAAACAAAATAAGGCTGTTGTGTTACGTACTCTGGGATAACACAGGCTGCAACTGGATGCAGTTTTAACGAAAAGATACTCCAGACCTTGAAGTTAGTTCAATCTGATTTATTGCACGGTTAGCACAGTTCTCTGTGAGTGTGATTCTCTGCTAACCTTAGTGTGGTTACTCTGTCTGACTGAACCAGACTAGCTCTTAGCCATATGCTGGAGGTGTGATACTGTACATACACCCTGACTCACTCTGTAGATGTTCATCTGTGGAAAGAGGCGGAATGTGAGTGCCTCATGCCTTTTATAGTGAGATACCACTCCTGAGTGTCCTGCCTGCTTATTGATCATGTCCTGTTCTCTGTGTTCATTAGCTGCCTGTCAGTGCCTGTCTGCATATCATTATCTGCATGTCATGACAAATTCCTGCAGCAAACTGGTTCTCTTGCATTCTTCAAGGAAGGGAACCTACCAGTTTTAGTCTATTTGTGACCCACCTGCCAGTGGTAGTAGAAAAACTATACTTGTTCAATTCACCTCACAAATAAACTGAATGTCGATCAAGTCTGAATGTTCAGCCACTCTCATGGCAGATGTGCAAATATGGCATCAGATTCTTTTGGCATATTTCCAATAATATGTGAGCTATGAATCATTTGTTTCTTTTTGATGTACAAACAGTTTAAAGGATGTATTCCCAGAATCAACTGAAAATGCCAAAACTGAGATTGATGGTGTCACAACACCCTGGGCCCTGTGCACGGTCAGGTCCAGCCCCACTTGACCCTGAGTCGCAACGCAGGTGAAATTAGATTTTATTTTAAATACCCGAGATCTTTGGCAGAGCCCAAAAAACTGGAGTCACCTGGTTTGTAACTTTAAAACATAAGTGACCTTTCATTATGTACAGTTTTATAATTAAACAGATAGAAAATGTAATCGACTATCTAGTGTCACTTTTCCAACTTCCGCTTCCTAGCCCTAACACACAGACACACTTGGGAAAGGGTGATGGAAAGGGAGAAAAAAATAATAAAAATAAAAGGATAAGGATTTTTGATGCACTGGGGTGACTTCCAGTCAATGTCTTTCTGAAGTTCAGGCTTTTGTTTTGATACTTCTTCCTTCTGGGCTCGAGATGGTTTTCTCTGGCAACCCTAATCCTTTTTCAGCAGACTCAGCATTATTTCAAGTTCATGGGCAGCATGGTGGCACAGTGGTTAACACTGTCCCCTCACAGCTCCAGGGACCCAGGTTCAATCCCAGACTTGGGTCACTGTCTGTGCGGAGTCTGCACTTTCGCCCGGTGTCTGTGTGGGTTTCGTCCGGGTGCTCCGGTTTCCTCCCACAGTCCAAAGATGTGCAGGTTAGGTGGATGGGCCATGCTAAATTCCCCTTGGTGTCCAAAAGGTTGGGTGGGATTACTGGGTTCCGAGGATAGGGTGAAGGCCTGGGCTTAAGTAGGTTGCACTTTTCAAGGGCCGGTGCAAACTCAATGGGCTGAATGGCCTCCTTCTGCACTGTAAATTCAATGATTCTACGATTCACAGCAAAGGTTGTGCCAGGCACGCAATGCTTTCAGAACAATAGAGCAGTTCTTTCACTTCAGAACGCGAGAGAGAGTGAGAGTGAGCGAGAGATAGAGATAGCGCTCCATTCACTTCCAAGGTCTAAACACTTCTGCCCAGTTCTCTCAGAAAGCATCACGCAGGAACCAATCACTTACTGTTGTCAGGCAGAATACTGTTCCTGACCAACCCCATGTTTGCCAGTTAACCACTTGAACCCAGTCCCTCCAAAGTTGATTCCCAAGATCCACTTGGGTTTCTCCTCTCCAAAATACAAAATCTGGGAACACTATCCCGGCAAGCAGCCTGTTTCACTTTTAATCTTCTGTTGAAAGGCACATCCCTAGTATGAGTACTCGGGCCAAAATAAACAAAGTGGGAACAAAAGAAATAACAGGGACTCTTACAATGGATCATTGTTAGGGAGAGATATGAAGAGTTATTGAACTAAAGTGAATAGATGGAGTTTAGATACAGATCTACCACTCAATTATATCCAGTTTAACAGCTTTGAGGGATCTCCTATCCCGAGGCAGCCAGCCCAAGTAGGTGCGATTTGAGAAAACTGTTTGATCTTTTTTGGATTTGCTTCGCCATCTTGGATGATAAATCAATATCCCTTTGTGTAATTTCAGCTATTCCTAAATTTAATTCTTCATGACCCTGCAGTAGACTCTAAAGGGAGAATGGTTCCTCTGGCGCCAGCTATCCTCCAATGGCAATTTGCACATTCCCCAAATCTGGCAACTTGGAGTCTGGTTGAAGAGTTGAGGATCTTGCCTGCCGGCTGAAGAGCCAGCAAGAGAATCCCGCAGCCTCTATTCCAGAAATCGCACCAAACCACAGGCCAATCAGGCAGTGGCGAGGCCAGTGGCGGCGGGTCATGGCTGGAATCAAGACCCTGGGGTGGAGGTCTCGTCTGCCGAGAGCTTCCAGCCTATTGGAGGTGGGTCGTTCTTGCTCTCGGCAGCACCATGGAGGCGGCCATGGCTGCTGCTGAAAGAGCATCATCCCGCCCCCTGGAGTCCTGGGGTTGGAAGCGACCCAGGACAAAGCTAAGTGATGTCAGAGTAAGGGGCATTTGCAGGCTGGGGGGCTGCGGGGAACTGGAGACAGGTGGGGGGGGGGGGGTGCGGGGGGAAGCTGTCAGCGCCCCCTCCTCTTCCTGATGTCTGATCCCTCAATCAGACACGAGTGCCTTTGACAGAGGGACTCCCACCTCTGCCCTGCCGGAGCTGACAATCTGCCCCCAGGGTAGCAGCTGCTGGTGCCCCCCACATGGTGACAGACCCAGCTGCTGGTGCCCCCCACATGGTGACCGAGAGACTCCCACCTCTCCCCTGCTGGAGCTGACAATCTGCCCCCAGGGTGTAGCAGCTGTTGGTGCCCCCCACATGGTGACAGACCCATCGGCAGCTGGGTCAATCCCAGTGATGGTGAGATGGGGCCCTTAAGTCGTCCTTATTTGCCACCTAAAGGACTCAATTGGATTTGGGTGGGAAGATCAACCTCCAGCCTTCCCATCCAGAAGGTAGCTCAGGTGAAGACAGGGTTTGGGTGCCCCACTATTGGGTACTACCCAAACACAGGCCGTTCCAGCTTCAAACCCCCAACAAGATTCCAACTCTGCTGATTTGGAATCTCAGGCCAGGAGGCTGTGGGCCGCTGTTGTCTACAGAATTGCACATTTGCCTTCTTACTGCACCTTTCACCTCTTCAGGATTTTTCAGAGTGCTTTGCAATTAAGTGTAATAACAATAATCTTTATTAGTGTCTTACATTATTATTAGTAGGTTTACATTAACACTGCAATTAAGTTACTGTGAAAAGCCTCTACTCGCCACATTCCGGCGCCTGTTCGGGTACACGGAGGGAGAATTCAGAATGTCCAATTCACCTAACAGCCCGTCTTTCAGGACTGTGTGAGGAAACCGGAGCACCCGGAAGAAACCCACACAGACACAGGGAGAACGGCAGACTCCGCATAGACAGTGACCTAAGCCAGGAATTGAACCCGGGGCCCTGGTGCTGTAAAGCAACAGTGCTAACCATGGTGTTACCGTGCGGCTACTGTAGGTGCCATGGAGCACGGCGCGGCCATTGCAGGCGCCATGGAGCACGGCGCGGTCATGGAACCGGAAGTGCTCAGGGCGAAAGCTACGAGCTCTACGCTGCCTCTCTGATAGCCCCCAGCAAAACGGTGAATTGGTGGCCGTTTTGCACCAGTTTTCCTGGAGTAAAACATCACCATCCTCACGCCTGCGTGGGGACTTAGTCTCAAAAAACAGAGAATCCAGCCCCACTTTTGCTTTTCTTCAAAATTACTCCCATTCGAGAGGGCAGATGGGGCAGATTAGTTTAAGGTTTCATTGCACAGACAGCATTCCAGACAGTGCAGCCCTTTCTCAGTACGGCTCAATTCTGCAGGGAATCATTCCCCAGCCTGTTCCTGTCCTTACCCAACATCCATATTCCAATTGGGATCAGTGATTCCTGATGTAAGAACTCTGGCTGCTTCCGACACAGGGCAAAACAAAAACAGTGAGAAAATACTGAATCATTGTTGTTTAATAAAAATTGACTGCTGGCTTTGAAACTTTCTTTGCTTCTTTTAAAATTCAATGGACCCCAACAAGCTCGGAGTGTTTGCTCATATATTTGCGTTGTTTGGCCCCTTGTTCCGCACTGTAACCAATCACTGTTTGTCGATGCACCATTTGTCAATGTACTCTGTTGATTATTCTTTTACGTACTGTGTACGTTCCCTTGGCTGCAGAAAAATACTTCTCATTGTACTTCGGTACATGTGACAATAAATCAAATCAAATCAAATCAAAATCAAATCAAATCAAAATCAAATCAAAATCAAATCAGTCACAAATGAAAATCACCCAAAATCTCCCCTTCCAATCAGCCAGTTTTACAGGTCAGTTGTTACCCCTGGCTATAGGTGTTTCAGGTAACGCAAGTGATTCTGTGAGGGTAACATTGTTTAATGCGCGCAGTGTAACTGGCAGCTCCATCTGCCTCTCAACCACTGGGGCAAGATTTGTCGATATTCGGTGGCTTCTCATTGGTTCCCAGTGGCCGGATTGGTAATTACAGGATATTGTAATCAAATTATGTGATATCAATGTGTGGAAAAAGGGAAGAGGCTTTATATTTTGCATTGAGTTATGATCAGGAACATTCAATCAAAAATCAGATTTAATATTTTTATGACTCTGAATAGTAACTTTCAAAGTGGACTTTGCATGATTTAAGGGGAACACTGCAGGATAGTGGAGGAAAGAGCGAATGGGAATGGGACTAACTGGATTGTTCTTTCAAAGAGCTGGCATAGACACGATCGGCTGAATGGCCTCCTGTGCTAAAAGACTCTATGATCTGAAATCAACAAATAAAGTAAACTTAAATAAAATCTGCCACCATGCTGGGTTTATACAAATAGGACAGGTTTAGATTTTGTGCAGGAAACCGTGAACAGAGCTTACCTTTTATGTTTTTTTTCCCAGATACCATCAGGTCTGTGGTATATTTTTAGCCCTGTTGTTTTTGTAAATCTCATGATGTCTAGTGTTCCTTTTGTTTGGGTGGGAGGAAAGGTTCTGTTGCATATTTTTCATGACAACAAGGAACGCTGAGTGGGGATCAGTGGAGATGATTGTTTGAGGATTAATGAGCGTGAAAGAGTGAAGGAGGCAAGTCGATACACATCACGGAACCAGAATCACCTGAGGGGGAGGATTCTGTCTGTATAATCTGCCGATCACACAATACTGGGATCTCAGTAACTTTCCAGTTATGGAACCTGGCAACGGATGTTGAACATTTAGCCTCTCAACTCTGCTCTGCCGTTCAATTTGACCAACTGGACCTTCAGTTCATCTACCCACTATAGCTGCATACTCAAGACAAAGCCGTCAACCTCGGTCTTGGCATTTTCCATTGACCCAGCCCCACCTGCCTTCTGACAGGAGTGTTTTTCAGACTCGGCCTCGCCTTCAAAAAATGTAAAGTAACCCTGGTGATAGACTCAACAATTGTTATTTTAAATAAAAGTTTACTTTTCCTAGTAACTCATTTTAAAGAAGGATCATCCGGTGACAATGCTGATTGAAATTGGTCCTCCCAGTTTTCTTTCAAATAACTACCCAGCGGAACGGTAGCACAGTGGTTAGCTCTGTTGCTTCACAGCGCTAGGGATCTGGGTTCGATTCCCGGCTTGGGTTACTGTCTGTGCGCAGTCTGCATGTTCTCTCTGTGTCTGCGTGGGTTTCCTCCGGGTGCTCCGGTTTCAAAGAACAAAGAAAAGTACAGCATAGGAACAGGCCCTTCGGCCCTCCAAGCCTGTGCCGGCCATGCTGTCCGTCTAAACTACAATCTTCCACACTTCCTGGGTCCGTATCCCTCTATTCCCATCCTATTCATGTATTTATCAAGACACCCCTTAAACGTCACTATCGTCCCTGCTTCCACCACCTCCTCCGGCAGCGAGTTCCAGGCACCCATTACCCTCTGTGTAAAAAACTTGCCTCATACATCTCCTCTAAACCTTGCCCCTCGCACCTTAAACTTATGCCCCCTAGTAATTGACCCCTCTATCCTGGGAAAAAGTCTCTGACTATCCACTCTGTCTAGGTCCCTCATAATTTTGTAGACCTCTATCAGGTCGCCCCTCAACCTCAGTCGTTCCAGTGAGACCAAACCACGTTTATCAACCTCTACTCATAGCTAATGCCCTCCATACCAGGCAACATCCTGGTAAATCTCTTCTGCACCCTAACTTTCCTCCCACAAGTCCCGAAAGACGTGCTGTTAGGTGAATTGGACATTCTGAATTCTCCCTCTGTGTACCTGAACAGGCACCGGAATGTGGCGACTAGGGGCTTTTCACAGTAACTTCATTGCAGTGTTAATGTAAGCCTACTTGTGACACTAATAAAGATTATTATCCACTGATTTACAATTCAGCCTTCAGGCTGAAACAAATCTTACTTTTGACATACACTGTACAGTTCCCACTGAGTATTGTGACAAGATGGAGATCGAGGGACTGCCTGTGATACATGATGAATTTAATAAATACAAATCTGCCCAAATTGGTTGTTGCTTTTGCTACATTCCGACGGGAAATTGAAAATGTTTGGGAAAGACTTTATATAAACACAAGGGACTGGATTCTCCGAGCCTCCTCGCTGAAACCGTGTTTGCCGCAGGGGGCGGACAATGGTCGTCAACCCGGAAATTGGGACCGCCGCCGCTCCCATGATTCTCTGGGGAGTCTCTTGCGCGCAACCAAGCGGCGCGGGTAAGGGGCCATTTACAGACCCCACCCCCCCGTGATTCTCCGCGCAAAACTGGCCGAGTTCCCGACGACGTGGTTCTGACCACCTAACGGCCGTCGGGAATGTCAGGTGGCGGCTGTGGATTCATTTCGCGCCCAATCTGATGGGGGGGGGGGGGTATCGATCACCAGGGGGAGGGGTCTCATAGATGACCAGGGGAGCAATCGGGCGTCACGCGATATCAGGGGGGGGGGTACATTTTTGGTGCCGCTCCACGGTCCAAGTCCGCCATGTCCCCCGGGGAGGCCGTGCCCGCTGTGCGCATACGCGGACTCCCGACCGGAGGTGCGGGGCCCCATATCCACAGCCAGAACTGCGAGAAGCACTCCGGGGCCCTGCCAGCCTCCTGCAGGTAAGGACTTAAGGAAAGTCCAGAGTGCAACGCCAGCATTTTGACGCGAGCGTGGGGGCATTGCACCATTATTGGAGAATCCAGCCCTCGTGACTTCTTGCCTTAAAATCACCAAGTGCTGGGACCTCTCCTGAACCTCTTTCTCAGCCTCTCTTCACGCAAGTCCCCACTGCACATTGACATACACACTGGAAAACAGGAACCCAAGATACAATTAAAAGCAGGAATTATGGATGATTTCAACTCTACTCACCTGCCTGTCTTCACTCACTGAGAGTTGCCGAGACACTGAGATTAATTACAGAGCCCTGAGTGAAAATGATCAAAACAGCAGAGCCCATAATTTGTTTTCCAATCTGTGTGTGGGGAAATTGGCATTGCTGGAAAAGCCAGCATTTACCATCCATCCCGAATTGAGCATTGGATCTTCCCAGATTGGGAAATACATTCAGCCATTTTGACCTCAGGACAAGGGGCAGCGAGAAATCTATTAAATCTAGCAAAAACTCCCAAGGGAAGCTGTGCTCCCGATTGTGTCTCCTGAACAATATTGGAAACATTGCCAAACACAGATTCAGCAGGGGAACAGTGGGGGGTGGTTCTCATACATGGTCACACCCATCATCTCACAACTTAACCAGTGTCGGCCTGCAACGACTGGTCAGTGGGCCAACAGCAAAGGAAAGGACTCCAAATTCACCAACTTTACTGCTCCAATTGCATGTGTTGCTTTTTAAAAATTAAATGTCAACGGATGCCAATTGAAGCCTAACGCTTATTCCCTCTCCCACTCTTGGTACCTTTGTTGAATTCATTTCCTGGAAGGACATCAATATCACTCCTGACGCTTCCCCATATCGAGCGCAGAGCCAATGCTGATCTCAAACCTTACCCGAATGGGAGGAAGGGAAGAGGAAACTGATGAGGAGTGTACATCAGATGAAATAAATTAGTTGATCGAAGATTGAGACTGAGCCACACTGTTGGAGCTAATGTATGGTTTCACAACAATATTTACCAACTTACATTTATATAGCATCTTCAATATAGTAAAACATCGCAAAACAAAACTCAGATAATTGATACTCTATAGAATCCCTACAGTGCAAAAGGAGGCCATACAGCCCATTGGGCTGACACAAAACCTCCAAAAGAGCACTCTACCTTGGCCAACTCACCCCACTCTATCCCTGTAACCTTGCACATTGATCATGGCCAATCCATCTAACCTGGACATCTCTGGACCGTAGGAGAAAACCGGAACACCCAGAGGAAACCCATGCCGACAAGCGGAGAATGTGCAAACTCCACACAGACAGTTACCCAAAGCCTGAATCGAACTCGGGTCCCAGGCGCTGGGAGAGGACTTTGGACAAGTGACTAAAGGGTGGGTCAATGAGGTAGGTATTAGGGAGTGCCTTAAAGAAGAGAGAGGCAGAGAGGTTTAGGTAGGGAATTCCACAGTTTCGGGCCCAGGCAGCTTATGGTTGCCCCAATGGTGGAGCAAATCAAGTGAGGGATGCACAAGAAGCCAGAGTTGGAGGAATGTGGTGCTGAGGGGGATGTAAGGCTGGAGGAGGTTACAGACAGTGTGAGGAGTGAGACCACAGAGATATTTGAAGATAATGAAGAGAATCTATTTTTAAAAATTGAGGCATTGGTTGACCAGAAGCTAATGTAGGTCATTGAGCAGGGGGGTGAACAGGTCATGGTGAGAGTTAGGACATGGTGAACAGAGATTTGGATCAGCTGAGTTTTCTGAAGAATTGAGGGTGTGAAGCTGGACAAGAGAGCACTGGGACAGTTCAGGGTGTGTTTGGATGGTTAGAACCTGAAAATGAAGGCATGAGAGACATGCTAAAATGTTGGAAGTTGGGAAGAAGGCTTGGAGGCATAGACCAGGTGATAGTTTGGCAACAATTGAAATAATTAGTGCAAATTACATTTGCATCGTTTACCTGTATGAACCTGCCACCACCTGCTCCAGGTCAATGATCATGAACTTCTCCAGGACCTGACCATTAAACTTCTTCCCAGACTTTGTACAGTAAGTGTCTCCCATCACACTCCTGATTCGCATGTTCTAGAAGGGAAAAAAACTACAGTACTTTTACTGAGCATTTGGGAATGTGAGAGAGAGGGATTAATCGGGCAGTAAAATCAGGTTCCGGTGCTTTAACTTGAACTAAGAATAATGCAGATTGACATTGTCTGGTACAGCATGGGGGTCAACATGAGTCTATATCATTGCTGGAATGAAAAAAGGCATTGAGATGGGTCTGGATCCGATCAGTACCAGTGACAATTTAGCTATTGTAATGATGTACATTATACATTCATTTATACAGCAGCTTTAACATAGTTAAACGTCCCAAGACACTTCGCAGGTGAGTTATCAAACAAAATTTCACATCAGGAGATATTAGAACAGATACCAAAGAGGTTTAAGGAGAATCTTCAAGACAGAAATAGAGTTGGAGATGTTTAGGGAAGGAATTCTAACACCGAAATGACTGCGGCCCAGTTTTGAAAGCGGGTTAACAACCTTTAAAAAAAAATTCATTCATTCAAAGAGCTATACAGGCACACCAAAGGTTCATGAAAAATGTTTTCGACTTAAAACCTTGATCTAAAGGTTTTGATGTATAAACATCACAGTCTAAATTTACCCAAAGCAATGGGTTTCCTAATCATCCATCTGAATGACCAAACACAAAGTGCTCAATGCCCACAGCACCAAGGGGCATCCGATGCCAGTTCCCCAGAGGAACAGCATCTTTTTAAAAAAAATTTAGATTACCCAATTATTTTTTCCAATTAAGGGGCAATTTAGCGTGGCCAATCCACCTACTCTGCACATTTTTTGGGTTGTGGGGGCGAAACCCACGCAGACACGGGGAGAATGTGCAAACTCCACACGGACAGTGACCCAGAGCCGGGATCGAACCTGGGACCTCAGGGCCGTGAGGCAGCTGTGCTAACCACTGCGCCACCGTGCTGCCCCAGAGGAACAGCATCTTGCTGAGTATTGGGTTCATTGCAACCCTGGCTTTTAGTTTGTAATGTGGGTGGAACTCCTGAGCGACATATTGAATGTTGTAGAAACTAGTTTAACTGGGGCACGTGTTCTTTGTGCTGCTCCCATGTCAAAGGGAAAAGGAACTTATCCCCCTACATTGTATCTTGTTGTGCGGAAGGCACAGGGTAATCATAAGGCAGAAGACACGGAAAGGAATCCACTGAAAGTGAGAATGAGGGAAAGAGTTATTCTAATATAAGGAAACATCTATTCTTCTCCACAAGGGGCTGGTTTAGCACAGGGCTAAATCACTGGCTTTTAAAGCAGACCAAGGCAGGCCAGCAGCACGGTTCAATTCCTATACCAGCCTCCCCGAACAGGCGCCGGAATGTGGCGACTAGGGGCTTTTCACAGTAACTGCATCTGAAACCTACTTGTGACAATCAGCGATTAATGGTTTCACAAAATCATAGAAATTCATGGTTGTGAATGGAATCTCCGAGGTCTAAGGCCTAATGTAAAAGAATCTGACATTTTTGATAGACCACCGTGATCTGTTGACATGAGGTAGTATAAGCCAGAGATACTTACAACTGTGAGATCTTTTTGGATGTCAAGCTCATCGCACATTACCATAAAATGCTCCAGGTTGCTCTCATCCAGAAGTAGGTATACGGGGATTCCTCGTTTATTAGAAGCTTCCAACAAGTCACAAAAGATGTCAATGTCAGTGAATAGATCCATCACAATTGCAATGAGCTGCATTAGAAAGAGGACATGAATGATAGAGATATTGATTCCAATCTTTCTCTTCTGCTTTTTGCAGAACAAATTACCAAACGACACACTGACTGCAAAATAGAAAAAAAATCAATCAATCATTGTCTGCCACATGGAGGGGTGTCCAACATCGGAACTGTTGAAGAGTTACAAAGGCCAGAGGGACTGTCGGTAGACAATTAGCCTGTACAAAAGCAACTCTTGTGGAATAAACAGCACCAAATTCAAACCGATGGAGGCGAAAGATGGGGAAAGTCTGTATAGAGAATTGTACGTGCGAGGCAGCAGATAGGATCGCAGAATGTGGATCACAGAATGTCACAACACCGAAACTGGCCATTGTGCCCATCAAGGCTGAGCCCGCCTGTTTGGTCACATGAGCCGCCGTGCTCCATTGCATTGCTCTGAAGAGTCATTCAGTCTCGAAACGTTAATTCTGTTTCTCTCTCCACAGTGTCCCTGCTGATTTCACCTGTGGGAAGTGCACCCATCTCCAGCTCCTCAGAAACCGTGTTAGGGAACTGGAGCTGGAGTTGGATGAACTTCGGATCATTTGGGAGGCAGAGGTGGTCATAGATAGAAGCTTCAAGGATGTAGTTACTCCGAAGCATAAAGACAGATGGGTGACGGTGAGAGGGGCTGGGGGGAAGCAGTCAGTACAGAGATCCCCTGTGGCCATTCCCCTTAGTAACAGGTATACCGCTTTGGATACTGGTGGGGGGGACGACTTACCAGGGGTAAGCCATGGGGTACAGATCTCTGGCACAGAATCTGTCCCTGTTGCTCAGAAGGGAAGGGGGGAGAGGAGTAGCGCATTAGTCACTGGAGCGAAAGGGAAAATGCTGGAAAATCTCAGCAGGTCTGGCAGCACCTGTAGGGAGAGAAAAGAGCTAACGTTTCGAGTCCGATGACTCTTTGTCAAAGCTAACAGACAGAGAAAGTGGGAAATATTTATACTGTGGAGTGAGAATGAAAGATGAGTCATAGCCACAGAAACCCAGGGAAACTGGGTGCTAATAGCCACAGAAACCAAGGGGAAAGAGTGTTAATGGCAGTCCCCAGAGAGGACAAAAGATGTGAAAGGTCAAACAGCAGAGAAACTAACATCAGAGGATGAACTGTAGGTGTGAGGGGAGGGGAAGGGGGAAGCAAAGAGGAGAAAGGTGCAGGAAAGGTGGATAAGATTGGGGGGGGGGGGGGGGAAATTAAATGTATATTAAGAAAGAAAGAAATGGTAAAAGACAGTTAAAATGAAATGAAAACAAATGGGTCGAGGTGGGGCTTGTTTTCATTTGTTTTCATTTCATTTCGGGAGGGTTTAAACTAATTCAGCAGGGGATTGGGAACCTGAATTGTAGCTCCAGTATACAGGAGGTTGAGAGTAGTGAGGTAATGAGTAAGGTTTCAAGGTTGCAGGAGTGTACCGGCAGGCAGGAAGGTGGTTTAAAGTGTGTCTACTTCAATGCCAGGAGCATCCGGAATAAGGTGGGTGAGCTTGTAGCATGGGTTCGTACCTGGGACTTCAATGTTGTGGCCATTTCGGAGACATGGCTAGAGCAGGGACAGGAATGGTTGTTGCAGGTTCCTGGGTTTAGATATTTCAGTAAGCTCAGGGAAGGTGGTAAAAGAGGGGGAGGGGTGGCATTGTTAGTCAAGGACAGTATTACGGTGGCCGAAAGGACGTTTGATGAGGACTCGTCTACTAAGGTAGTATGGGCTGAGGTTAGAAACAGGAAAGGAGAGGTCACCCTGTTGGGAGTTTTCTATAGGCCTCTGAAAAGTTCGAGAGATGTACAGGAAAGGATTGCAAAGATGATTCTGGATAGGAGCGAAAGTAACAGGGTGGTTGTTATGGGGGACTTTAACTTTCCAAATATTGACTGGAAACACTATAGTTCGAGTACTTTAGATGGGTCCGTTTTTATCCAATGTGTGCAGGAGGGTTTCCTGACACAGTATGTAGATAGGCCAACGAGAGGCGAGGCCACATTGGATTTGGTACTGGGTAATGAACCAGGACAGGTGTTAGATTTGGAGGTAGCTGAGCACTTTGGTGATAGTGACCACAATTCAGTTACGTTTACTTTAGTGATGGAAAGGGATAGGTATATACAGCAGGGCAAGAGTTATAGCTGGGGGAAAGGCAATTATGATGCGATGAGGCAGGACTTAGGATGCATAGGACGCATAGTTGAATCACTTGTCAAGAGGAAGAAGGAGGCTTATGTAAAGATGAGACGTGAAGGTTCAGTTAGGGTGCTCGAGAGTTACAAGTTAGCTAGGAAGGACCTAATGAGAGAGCTAAGAAGAGCCAGGAGGGAACATGAGAAGTCTTTGGCAAATAGGATCAAAGATAACCCTAAAGCTTTCTATAGGTATGTCAGGAATAAAACAATGACTAGGGTAAGAGTAGGGCCAGTCAAGAACAGTAGTGGGAAGTTGTGCGTGGAGTCCGAGGAGATAGGAGAGGTGCTAAATGAATATTTTTCATCAGTATTCACGCAGGAAAAAGACAAAGTTGTCGAGGAGAATACTGAGATACAGGCTAGTAGACTGGCTACTAGTTGTTAGCAATTCTGGAAAGTGTGAAAATAGATAAGTCCCCTGGGCCGGATGGGATTTATCCTAGGATTCGCTGGGAATCTAGGGAGGCGATTGCTGAGCCTCTAGCTTTGATCTTTATGTCGTCGTTGTCTACAGGAATAGTGCCAGAAGACTGGAGGATAGCAAATGTTGTTCCCTTGTTCAAGAAGGGGAGTAGAGACAACCCCGGTAACTATAGACCAGCGAGCCTTACATCTGTTGTGGGCAAAGTCTTGGAAAGGTTTATAAGATGTCATGTGAGAGTACCTTTAGGAAATGGATGTTTAAGCAATGTACCTTTACGAAATGGAGCAGCTCATATTACTGAAGTGATGTCAGAGGGTGGGGGGAGCTGAGCTGAGCTCACTTCTGCTTTTGTTTTCAGTTTTGAGGAAAAGAGCTTGGGTGTGTCTGTGTGTGCAGTGAGCTGGATCTGCTGTGATCTCTGCCATGAAAGACTATCTCTGAATCATTTGGGTGATTTAAGCTCATAATAGTAATGTCTTTAACATGATGTGTTTCTGTTTCAAGGTGTTAAGTCTTTTGGAGGTTTGAAGGAACATTTTGAGGGATTACTTAGTGTTGTATTATTTTTGGGGTTATCTTTGGAGTAAGGGGTGTTAAGTTATCCAATGTTTATTTAAAAAGGTTAAGTTGCGTTCATGGAATAAACATTGTTTTGTGTTTAAAAACCCACGTGTCCATAATTGTAATACCACACCTGGAGACCAAGCTGTGTGCTTCAAAAGCAACAATACATTAAAGGGAGAGGTTGGTTAAACTCTATGATACATTTTGGGGTTCTGGAAACGCCTCTCCCATAACAATGAGATAGGATTTATAATCATCTTGAAAGGAATAATTTGATTAGAGATAGTCAACACGGTTTTGTGAAGGGTAAGTTGTGCCTCACAAACCTTATTGAGTTATTTGAGAAGGTGACCAAACAGGTGGACGAGGGTAAAGCAGTTGATGTGGTGTATATGGATTTCAGTAAAGCGTTTGATAAGGTTCCCCGCAGTAGGCTACTGCAGAAAATATGGAGGCATGGGATTCAGGGTGATTTAGCAGTTTGGATCAGAAATTGGCTCGCTGTAAGAAGACAGAGGGTGGTGGTTGATGGGAAATGTTCAGCCTGGAGTTCAGTTACTAGTGGTGTACCACAAGGATCTGTTTTGGGGCCGCTGCTGTTTGTCATTTTTTATAAATGACCTGGAGGAGGGCATAGAAGGATGGGTGAGTACATTTGCAGATGACACTAAATTCGGTGGAGTTGTGGACAGTGCGGAAGGATGTTGCAGGTTACAGAGGAACATAGATAAACTGTAGAGCTGGGCTGAGAGGTGGGAAATGGAGTTTAATGCAGAAAAGTGTGAGGTGAATCATTTTGGAAGGAGTAACAGGAATACAGAGTACTGGGCTAATGGTAAGATTCTTGGTAGTGTGGATGAGCAGAGAGATCTCGGTGTCCATGTACAGAGATCCCGGAATGTTACCACCCAAGTTCATAGGGTTGTTAAGAAGGCGTACGGTGTGGTAGCTTTTATTGGTAGAGGGATTGAGTTTCGGAGCCATGAGGTCATGTTGTAGCTGTACAAAACTCTGGTGCGGCCCATTTGGATTATTGCGTGCAGTTCTGGTCGCCGCATTATAGGAAGGACGTGGAAACATTGGAAAGGGGAGATTTACCAGGATGTTGTCTGGTATGGAGGGAAGACCTTAACAAGGAAAGGCTAAGGGACTGAAGGCTATTTTCGTTAGAGAGAAGAAGGTTAAGAGGTGACTTAATTGAGGCATACAAGATGATCAGAGGATGAGATAGGGTGGACAGTGAGAGCCTTTTTTCTTCGGATGGTGATGTCCAGCACGAGGGGACATAGCTTTAAATTGAGGGGAGATAGATATAGGACAGATGTCAGAGGTAGATTCTTTACTCAGAGAGTAGTAAGGGCGTGGAATGCACTGCCTGCAACAGTAGTGGACTCACCAACATTAAGGGCATTTAAATGGTCATTGGATAGGCATATGGACGATAAGGGAATAGTGTAGATGGGCTTTAGAGTGGTTTCACATATCGGTGCAACATCGAGGGTCGAAGGGCCTGTACTGCGCTGTAATGGTCTATGCTCTATGATGCTGCCAAACCTGCTGAGCTTGTGTTTTTGGTTCAGATTACCAGCATCCGCGGTATTTTGCTTTCATTTTAGTGCTCCATTGCTTCCCTTTTGCTGTAATATACAAGAGCTGGTTTAGCTCAGTGGGCTAGACAGCTGGTTTGTGATGCAGAACAAGGCCAGCAGCGTGGGTTCAATTCCCGTACCAGCTTACCTGAACAGGCGCCAGAATGTGGCAACTAGGGGTTTTTCACAGTAACTTCATACTTGTGACAATAAACGATTATTATTATTATTCCTCCATTCCAAGCAGTTATCTAATTCTCTTAATTAGGATACAAGAACAGCGTCTGAATAATGCCTGCTGGCAGAGGATTGCACAGTTCCACCACTTTTTACATACAGATTTGTTAATAACCTCCCACCTAATACTTTGATGACCATCTGCGTTCTCATTTCTGCTGTGTCTGCTGCTGAGACCACCATCCGTGCCTTCCCCACCTCCCGTCTCGGCTAATCCAGTGTCCCTCTGGGTGGCCTTCCAGCACCCACACTTTATAGAAGTCATCTCACCCGAAGCCCTGCTGCCAGTTTCCGACTGTTGGACCACCAGCCCGGTCCTTACTTAACTGCGCTCGCCCCTCGCTCCTCAACACTGGCCCCTCGCTCCTCAACACTGGCCCCTCGCTCCTCAACACTGGCCCCTCGCTCCTCAACACTGGCCCCTCGCTCCTTAACACTGGCCCCTCGCTCCTCAACACTGGCCCCTCGCTCCTCAACACCTCAATTTAAAAATGTATCACTTTATAATTCTGGTTCAAATGTTTCATGGCCTCACCCCTCCCTATTCCTAACATACCCCAGCCGTGATACCCACCCTAACCCTAACACACCAAACTCCTGGCACCTCTGATTGCGGTCTATTATGTAACCCCTCCTTGAGTCACTCCAACATTGGCAGGTGTGCTTCAATCATCAAGGCCCACACTCTATAATTCCCTCCCCAAATCTCTTCAGCTGATTTTCATCAAGGTCTTACTTGAAACCCACCACTGGCCAACTATTATGTTTCCCTCCCCTCCCTATTCCCTTTGCCCAGAATTCACCTTTCCTTCTACCTCTACATCTTGTGAATTTTTCTTATTATTTTAAAGATATTTGTTGCCAATGAAAAAGATCTATTATTTGCTCTGTCATAACTTGAAGATGTCAATTAGGTCAATGTGAACCTGACACATTTTGGTTCTGGAAATGAAAACATAGGCATTGCCCTCATTAAGCACTCCCCGGTTAAATGGCTCACAGTTTCCCAACAAGACAGCACTTCCTTGACCTCAATCAAATTTTAGAAAAGTACCTTTACATTGAAGCAGTACGTGCCACATTTCTTCTTATACATTTCCCACACTGATCATTCTGTGACCTTTCCAATATTGCCAACTAGTGCTCAACTGGTTTAGCACAGGGCTAAATCGCTAGCTTTGAAAGCAGACCAAGGCAGGCCAGCAGCACGGTTCAATTCCCATGCCAGCCTTCCCGAACAGGTGCCGGAATGTGGCGACTAGGGGCTTTTCATAGTAACTTCATTTGAAGCCTACTTGTGACAATAAGCGATTTTCATTTCATTTTCAATGAGGGACGGTTCTATGTCAAGTGACTTCAGTTATACAGCCTCTTTCACCAGGAAGTCATCAGTACGACTCGAATTACTGCCTTCTGAACAAATATTTCATTGTGTATTTTCATCCCACTGGCCCTTCCCAAGTATAAAGTAACGCAAATGTTCATGAGCAATAAACTTTGAAATAAAAGTGAACTTCGTAGAAATTCAACTGATTGAAAGCTGACCAGATTTGCAGAGCATCTCAAAACGACCTGTTACAGTAAAATTTGTCCGGGGGTGGCCCGGTGGGGCAGTGGTTAGCACGGCTGCCTCACGGCGTTGAGGACCTGGGTTCGATCCCGGCCCTGGATCACTGTCCGTGTGGAGTTTGCATATTCTCCCCGTGTTTGCGTGGGTCTAACTCCCACAAACCCAAAGATGTGCAGGGTAGGTGGATTGGCCATGCTAAATTATCCCTTGATTGGAAAAAAATAATTGGGTACTCTAAATTTATATTTTTAAAAAACAAAAATAGTAAAATTTGTCCAAAGAGATGTTATTGAACATTGAAGGCATTTTAAAAGTTATCAGGTAGTTTCTGGATAGGCTGAATTCTTAGAATAGTTGGCTTGGAAATTAGACTGTGCCCATTTTTGGACATGCTGGAGGGCAGAGTGTATGATCGCAGTGGCTGGAAGTCCAACACTTAACCTCAGTTCCAGAGAGGGCAAAACTGCAGACCGAGAGTGAAGCACAACTGAAGATTGTCTCAGTAAGAAAGAGGAGGATCTCCAGTAACTGAAGAGCCAGCAGGCCCTGCTCGCTGCCTTGGAATTCTCCAAGATTTTCCTCAAAATCCAAAATGAATCCTGGAAAGAGCAAGGTTGTATTCCTTGGGAACTGGGCCAGTCAATTCCTTGACTTCTTTGCCATCGTGTCAGGCTACCTGAAGGTTCTGGGATATGGTTCAGAGGGGCTGGGGCATGTGCCAAAATCTGGGATGAATGAATAGCCAGGCTCGAACCGAAGCTGGGCATCTGGGAGCAATAAACCTGCTCCATCGTGGGTAAGGACCTGGTCATCAGGTGTGAGGTGTCCTCATGTCTCGGTCCTGGGGTTGCAAGGGGTATATCTGGTCGCTATGCTACAGAAAACACCATTTGGTTGGACTGTGTTGTGCCACCCCTCTTTCATCGAGATGTTTGTGCAGGAAGGCACCATTGACCACCAGCCCATCAGTCAGTGGTCCACACATAATGTTCTTGAGGCCCTGCAGGAAATGTAAATCGAGGCTCCTGTCGGGTGGTTCCCCAACCAGACTCTCATTTGATAGAACACCTCATCGCCAGAACTTTCAAACAAGCATCAAGTCAGCACTTGGCTTTTGTGAGGTTGCCTCTCCCCATCAGATCCGTCATTCACACCTGGAATCTGAGCATCGCTACTGCATGTGGAGGGGAAAGAGGCTCTCATTCAGCGTCTCTGGGACAAATCATTGGGAAAAATGTTCTGGAAAGAGATGGAATGCCTCGAGTCCCGGTTCACCCTGAACAGCTCCATAATAACAGCTCCCTGTGCTCTATGGCTGTTCCCAGGGAAATGCACCAGGAATATCATCAACTACTGATGGAGCACATCAGCTTGCCGAAAGATGCTCTTTGGTCTGTCTTAAATTTGTTGGTCTTTCAGTGCAACGAGCAACTGAGTGCTGTCCAGGACTACGTGCTGAGGGAGGGACAGAATTGGGGGCAGCCACTGCAAAGGCTCAACGGGGAAAGGCCACAGTCTAGAGTTCCTCCGACCATAATACATTCAGTAACAGTGACCATGAAGGAAATCTGCCATCCTTAACCGGGCCTGGCCTACACGTGACTCCTGGCCTACACGTGACTCCTGGCCTACACGTGACTCCTGGCCTACACGTGACTCCTGGCCTACAGCAATATGGTTGGTTTTTCGCTCTGCTCTGAAATGGCCCAGTAAGCCACTCAGTTCAAGGACAATTAGGGTTGAGCAACAAATGCTGACCTTGCCAGTGATGGCCACATCCTGTAAAAGAATAAAGAAAGATACCAAAGAACTGGAGCACGGGCTATAACGTAGATATAAATGTAGCTATAGTTTGCGTCTAAGTGGACTGACGCAGCCTCGAGTACACTTTCTGTCCTGTAACACTCAACTTGTGTTGTAAAGTACCTTTAAAAATATACAAATAAAATCTAATTGGGATACAGAGTGAAGAGGAGAAGTGGTAGGTAGCCAGGCTGAGGAGCTGGGCTATCAAGTTGGAAAGGAGGGATGGTGGAAAACGAGGGGGGGCTACTCAGGGGCAGCAGGCTTTTTACAGGTGATTGGGGGGAATGCCCCCCCTTCCTGCGCCGGGTCCCACGTCCTGGTTAACAAACAACACGTTTCAAGGTTCCGATAACACAATACAACCAGGCCGGACACTCTCTGTACTGATGCCTTGTCAATCATGGGGGGGAAGCTCACATATCCTGAGGCGCTTGTCGGACATGGAAATCCCAGAGAAGAGAGCAGGGAAGGTAAAAGAGAGATTCAGAAGTTTTGAAAGAGCAGATGGAGGGGGGGCGACGGGGGCTGATTCTAGAGGCGGGAGGATCTGTCACTTTGAGGAAACAATAGGAAAGATGAGAGTATCTTTTTGATGATGGGTTTACAACGATTGTGAATGCGCTGCCTTGGGTGGCACAGCGGTTAGCACTGCTGCCTCACACCGCTGAGGATCCGGGTTCGATCCCGGCCCCGGGTCACTGTCCGTGTACAGTTTGCACATTCTCCCCGTGTCTGTGTGGATTTCTCCCCCACAACCAAAAGATGTGCAGGTTAGTGGATTGGTCACGCTAAATTGCCCATTAATTGGAAAAAAGAATAGGGTACTCTAAATTTATATAAAAAAAGAAAAGTGAATACACTGCCTGGAAGGACAGCAAACAATTGAGATAATTTTCAAAAGGGTATTGGATAAATACTGTGCAGGAGAAGGAGCAGGATTCATAGAACATACAGTGCAGAACAAGGCCGTTTGGCCCATCGAGTCTGCACCAACCCACATTAAGCCCTCACTTCCATCCTTTCCCCGCAACCCAATAACCCCTCCTAACCTTTTTGGACACTAAGGGCAATTTATCATGGCCAATCCACCTAACCTGCACATCTTTGGACTGTGGGAGAAGACCAGAGCACCCACGCAGACACGGGGAGAACGTGCAAAACCAACTCAAGACAGTCACGCAGGGGTGTAATTGAACCCAGGTCCCTGGCGCTGTGAGGTAGCAGTGCTAACCATTGTGCCACTTTGCCATCCTGATAGAAATAGGTGTAGGAATGAGCCGTAAGGCCACTTATCATAGATCATAAAATTTACAGTGCAGAAGGAGGCCATTTGGCCCATCGAGTCTGCACCGGCCCTTGGAAAGAGCACCCCGTGTAATCCCACACTTTCAATTTATCCCCGTAACCCCATCTAATCTGTTTTTTTTGGACACGAAAGTGCAATTCAGAATGTTCAATCCACCTAACCTTGACATCTTTTGGATTGTGGGAGGAAACCGGAGCACCCGGAGGAAACCCACGCAGACACGGGGAGAACGTGCAGACTCCGCACAGTGACCCAAGCGGGGAATCGAACCTGGGACCCTGGCGCTTCATTGGATAGTTCTGTCAAGGAGCCAGCATGAGGCACAAGGTTGTAGGATTTCCCCTCCCAACTTGTCCAGGATAATCATTGCCTTTAATTTCAGGAAAGAACATTCTCTTACCGATTTGGCTTTGCTGAGCAGCTGGCGAATGGTGTCCTTGATGCTGTGGCTGCGGTCCCTCTGGAAGATGATTTGGGTTTGGGAGGGCAGTGTGACACTGTGCTGGGGGCTGTCCCAGCCTAGCTCCAGCAGGGGGGCCTCCGAGTCTGACTCCATGGGGAAGTAAGTGACCGAGGTCAGCTCCGACTCAGCGTAGCTGTCCCGGCTGCCCCTGTGGCGGAGCTCCGCCGTGGGGCCGGCCAGCTGGGCGGCCCCGCTGCGGCTGATGTAGTCGATCTCCAGCTGCGACAGGAAGGCCAGCTCCCTCTCCTCGGCCAGAGCCCGCTGGTAGGCGGCGGGACCGGACTCCAGCAGGGCGTCCGTGCACAGCCTGGCCACCTCGCTGTGGCTGAGCTCCAGCGCGGAGCTCTGCCTCCAGGGGTTCTTCACCTCATCCAGCCTCTGTGCAAGTTTCCCCAGCGGCTTGCGGGAGCTGGCTTTGTGCAGCAGGGGAGCATCGTAATTGCCATTTGCATTCATCTCCCCCCCCTCACCCAGCCTCCCTTCCTGCTACAAAATAACCCTGCTCTGGAGAGAGCTCTGGGTTCCCTCTGGCTAACCCTGGCTCTCCACTCCAGAGTTGTCACCTGGAAATAGGTGTTTCAGTTCCTGAACTGCAGAGGCAACGCCCTCAGTTGCAACAGGTAATGAGCAAAGGGTTCATTCCACCCCCCACAAGAGACTGAAAGTTATACAGAGCCACACCCCCCACTTGTTCATATTTTCTTTAATTAAAAAAAGTCACTATTACATTTGTACAAGGCCAAACTGAGCAAACACTAATATTGCGTTGGAGAAACAGGGTACCCTCCCCTCTGTACCAACGTACCGGGAGGATACTCTGATGATTATAGAACACAGAACAGTACAGCACAGAACAGGCCCTTCGGCCCTCGATGTTGTGCCGAGCAATGATCACCCTACTTAAACCCACGTAACCCGTATACCCGTAACCCAACAATCCCCCCATTAACCTTACACTACGGGCAATTAAGCATGGCCAATCCACCTAACCCGCACATCTTTGGACTGTGGGAGGAAACTGGAGCACCCGGAGGAAACCCACGCACACACGGGGATGACGTGCAGACTCCACACAGACAGTGACCCAGCTGGGAATCGAACCTGGGACCCTGGAGCTGTGAAGCATTGATGCTAACCACCATGCTACCATGAGGCCCCAAACAGTTCACAACATAGCTGTACAAAAAACAAACGGTACAAGCTCTAAACTTTGCGTTGGGGAGACCAGATACCAATAGAAGGGAAATGAAGGGGGTGATGGGGAGAGAGGGGAAAGGCACTCCCCCCAACTCGTTACTTACAGCCAACTCGGTCTGGACAAGACCTACCAATATCCTTCAGGGCCCTGCAAATCATGGCCCCCAGCTCTGGCCTCTTGTGCATTGCCCACAACATTCACCCGTCTATCCAGCACTATTGAGGGCCTGCATCTCCAGGGAACCTAAGCTCTGGACTTGAATCCCTAAACCCCTTCAGACACTTCCAAAAACTACCTCTGTGACCCAGCTTTTGGGTCAGCTATCCTTAACTCAGTTTGTGTCAGATTCCGCTCCTTAGGAAGCACCTTAGGTTTAAGGCACTGTATAAATGCAAGTGGTTGTTGTATCAAAGGTTCTGACATTAAAATCCGCTGTGATAAATTGTGAGGCTGAATCTCATTGTCGTATGAGGAACGGTTGAGGACTCTGGGTCAGTGCCCGTTGGAGTTTAGAAGGCTGAGGGTGGATCTTATTGAAACTTACAGGATACTGCGAGGCCTGGATAGAGTGGACGTGGAGAGGATGTTTCCACTTGTAGGAAAAACTAGAACCCATGGCCCAGCCTCAGACTGAAGGGCCGATCCTTTAAAACAGAGATGAGGAGGAATTTCTTCAGCCTGAGGGTGGTGAATTTGTGGAACTCTTTGCCGCAGAAGGCTGTGGAGGCCAAATCACTGAGTGTCTTTAAGACAGAGATAGATAGGTTCTTGATTAATAAGGGGATCAGGGGTTATGGGGAGAAGGCAGGAGAATGGGGATGAGAAAATAAAACAGAGTCTATCTGCAGTGAGGTGATGGATCCCCTCCTGCCCGACACCGAGTCACCCCTCATCCCCCCCTTGGGAACTTTGGGAATTTCTGACAGCAACCCGTGGTCACCGGGTACGAGTGTGGCTGGCCCTCAACTGGTGGTGGGACAGTGGCTCTGCTCATCAGCTCTTCCCACACCGACGTCAAGGAGGAATGGGACACAGGCCAAACTGAGCAGCGCTGGCTTAAATCCTTCCTCACTGGCTCCTGAGGGAGTGGAGGGGCACACATACCTCTGCCCTCTTAGAGCTCCATAGTGGTGATGGTAGCACCTCTGCTGCTGACATGGAGATGACTGTAACCAGTCTCAAAATCAACGGCACTGGGGATGCGCTCTGCAGATTCCAGAACTCCTTGCTCCTCCGGGACGGTGTGTGACCGGCAAGACACCCACACCACCCCGGGAGACGAAGCCAAGTGGCTCCTGGAGTGGCAAGGGGGGGGGGGGGGGGTGTCTACATGAGCCACCTGACCTCACGTTCAGGGAGGGCGGCTATCTTGTTGGCCCCACATTTTCAGCCGGAGATGTTGAGGGTCAAGCAGCCAGTGCCAGGCCGATTGCTGCACCTGATGATCCGCTAGGGGGCGAGGTGCTTCACTTTGTGAATGTCTACGCTCCCAAGATGGCCGACAGCAAACAACTTTCTTTGATGGTGTCCATTCTTCTCTCAGGAGTTTGTGATGGGGTCGACGGCGAGGCGGAAATCCAGGGTCGAGGAGTCAGAGAATGGAGTCGACCTGGAGTCACGTCTCGGGCAGCCCGATGAGGACCTGGCCCTGCGGCTAGCGCAGAGAGAAGAGGGGCACGCTACGAGCAACCCATCGGGTTCCGCAGTGCATACATGAGGTCACAGATACAGATCCTCACGGTCATGGGCCGCAGCTCCCCCTTCTTCTACTCACTGGAAAAAAGGTGCGGGGGCCGTCAGCAGCTCCTTACACTACTGGCCGAGGATGGGCTCCTCATCTCGGATCCAGTGGGCATCAGGGCCCACGCTCAAAACCTCTACAGTACCCTTTCTCTCATGACCCATCCAGCGAGGATGCTTGCAGAGTTTTGTGGGAGGACCTGCCGCAGGTCGGCCCGGAGCATGCCGGGAGGCTTGATATCCCCATTAGCCTGGTGGGGCAGACCGGTGCCCTCGACAGCCTCTCCAGGGGCAAAATGCCAGGGCTGGACGGGCTGACCGTGGAGTTCTTCAGGGCATTCTGGGACATCCTGGGGAGTGACGACGTGGAGGTCATGGGGAAAGTACTGTGACCGGGGGAGATGTCCTTTTCGTGGCGCAGGCCCACCATCACCCTGCTGCCAAAGAGGGGGGATCTCCGCCTTCTTAAAAACTGGCCACCAGTCTCCATCCTCAGCACGGACTACAGAATCTTCACCAAGGCGCTGTCTTCCCGCCTTGGCACCATAATCCACCCTGACAGTGCCACACAGTCCTGGGCCAAACAATCCACGACAACATCCATCTGGTCTGGGACCTGGTCCATCATTCCCAGAGGGCTGGTCTGTCGAGCATTTCCTATCCCTTGATCAGGAGAAGGCGTTCGACAGGGTGGATCACAAATATTTATTCAGGACTTGGGCAAGCATTCGGGTTCGGGATGCATTTCGTTACCCAGATCCAACTTCTGTACACTGCCACAGACTGTCTCGTTAAGGTTAATGGGTCCCTGACAACGCCCCTTCGCTTTGGGAGAGGAGGGGATGCTCCTTGTCTGCCCAACTCTATTCCACTTGCACGGAGCCTTTCTTGCGCCTCCTGCACAGGAGCAATGAAGGTTCACCAAATTAATTAGGGGGGGGGGGGGGGGGGGCTCTGGAATCAGGGGATACAGTCTCAGAATAAGGCCATTTAGGATTGAGATGAGGAATTTATTCACTGAGGGTGGGGAATCTTTGGAATTCTCAACCCCAGAGGGATATGGAAGCTGTCATGTTCCCAGCTGATGTTACTAATGGACAAGACATCGTGGGCCGAAGGGCCTGTACTGCGCTGTATCGTTCTATGTTCTATGTTCTAAGACAGATCCCAGTCTAAAACCTGGCTTGACAAACCCTAACTTTTATTTTTATTTAAAAACGTGGAGGGCATATCCACCCAAATCAGTGATTTCTCAACGACCCACCCCCAGATGCTTCACACCGTGAACCAACCAATCTCTGTCTCTCTTTCAATGCCTTCCAATCATCACTTTGAAGAACTCACTAAGAAATTCTTTCCAGAACAATATTTACACTTGGATTTCCTCAACAAGGATCATTCTCCCGGGCTCTACTCTTCCTGATGCTCCTCGCCCCCTTGCCTCTGCGCGTAGTCAGGCTTCACTTTCCAGACACAGTTAATGGGCTCTGCCGAGCAGGGCACTGCTGCTCCAAAGGCCTGTAGTCAGGAGAGACAGACCTTCAGCTGTCTCCTCGAATCTTCTGGCTTCTCACAAGCCCACTTTGTTCCCAGTCTGCTCCCTGCCGCTCTGTCTCTGTATTTCAGAGCCAGTCCCATTGCTCCTCGCTTTCAATTCCACTGAACACAACCGTTTGTAGATTCCTCTTCTTTTCCTTTGACTAGAAGGTCCTCTTGGGACCCCTTTCTATCCCACTCCCTGCTTTCTGAGACTTTCTTTTGTTTGGAGTCTGCTCCTGTCCTGCCTCTTCTGGTAGTTTCTGGAGAATAGTGTTCTCTTCTGGGTCACCTGACCCTCCCTTTCGTATTGTTTTACTTCCGGTCTTTTCACCTTCTGCAAAAGCGCAGAGCTACCTTTTAAACATTAAAAAAATTGCAAAAGAACAAACTGTTTGTGTGCACGGGCTATTTACTGGCTTCACAATGAGAATAGGCCCCAACCGAGCACGTGCAGCCACTCTCTGGCCAGCACACTCGCACAAACCAAAGATTGTAAAAAGGAACGATCTGCGCATGTGCGGCCTTTTCAGGACTGGCACATGTGTTGAGACTACTGTGGCCAACTAGGAATGGTATTTCCCAGTCTTGGAGCTCTGATTTCTGTTTTTAAAAGAGGGAATGGGCATTAGAGTATAAAAATTGTCAAGTCATGCTGCAGCTGTTAGAACCTTAGGCCACACTTCGAGTATAGTGTTCAATTCTGGTCGCCACACTACCAGAAGGATGTGGAGGCTTTGGAAAGGGTACAGAAGAGATTTAGATAGATAGAGAAATACAACACAGAACAGGCCCTTCGACCCACGATGTTGTGCCGAACTTTTGTCCTAGGTTAATCATAGAATTTTGGACACTAAGGGCAATTTTTCATGGCCAATCCACCCAACCTGCACATCTTTGCCAGGATTTACCAGGATGTTGCCTGGTATGGAGGACATTCGCTATGAGGAGAGGTTGAATAAACTCGGTTTGTTCTCACCGGAATGACGAAGGATGAGGGACGACCTGATAGAGGTCTACAAGATTATGAGGGAGCATGGACAGAGGTGGATAGTCAGACGCTTTTTCCCAGGGTGTGGAGATGCCGGCGTTGGACTGGGGTGAGCACAGTAAGAAGTCTTACAACACCAGGTTAAAGTCCAACAGGTTTGTTGGAAGGAGCAGTGCTCCGAAAGCTAGTGTTTGAAACAAACCTGTTGGACTTTAACCTGGTGTTGTAAGGCTTTTCCCAGGGTGGAAGAGTCCGTTATTAGGGGACATAGGTGTAAGGTGCGAGGGCCAAAGTTTAGAGGAGATGTGCGAGGGAAGTTTTTTTACACAGAGGGTGGTGGGTGCCTGGAACTCGCTGCCGGAGGAGGTGGTGGAAGTCGGGACGATAGTGACGTTTAAGAGGCGTCTTGACAAATACATGAACAGGATGGGAATACAGCGATACGGACCCCAGAAGTGCAGAAGGTTATAGGTTAAACGGGCAGCATGGTCGGCACAGGCTTGGAGGGCCGAAGGGTCTGTTCCTGTGCTGCACTTTTCTTTGTAGGTTTTCCCCCCTTTTCCCTTTGAGTTCGCAAATAAGCTCATTGAATATGTTCAAGGCAGAGATCGCTAGATTTCTAGATATTAAAGGCACCAAAGGATTAATGGATTGTGCGGGAGGTAGGTCAGCCGTGATCTAATTGAACAGCAGAGCAGCTTTGAGGGGCTAAATGGCCTACTCCTATTTGGATGTAATTCAATCCAAACATTCTGCTCAGTTTCTCTTTTCAGTACAAGCAGGTCCCTTACAGATTATCTGATTACGTCAGTGGTGTAATTAGGGTTTATGCCAATTGAATATCAAGAATTTGGAAGGATTCTGTCAGTTCTTCACTGAGCTCTTCTACTGCTCTTCCCCACCTCCATTATGAACATCTCCAGCCTCGCCTTATAGTTAAATTACCAACTCCAATTAAATATCAAACAGGAGGATCACTAGACGTAATGTGACCATCGACAGCGCTCATTGTACGCCTCCCTGGTGGAAGACGAGGAAGGGAAAGCTTACCAAGTAACGCCATCCTGTACCTTAGGGGCTGTTTAGCACATGGCTAAATCGCTGGCTTTGAAAAGCAGACCAGCAGCACGGTTCAATTCCTGTAACAGTCTCCCCAAACAGGCGCTGGACTGTGGCAACTAGGGGCTTTTCACAGTAACTTCACTGAAGCCTACTTGTGACAATAAGCGATTTTCATTTCATTTCAATAGTTAACGAACCTCCCATCCTGGTGACCAGTCACACATCTTGTTCACTATCATTTTTTGCAAGTTTGGTTAAGATGGGGCAGCAATGATACCTCTCGATGATACTCTCTGCGTTCCTCCAACTCCTAACTCTTGTCCAGCCTACTGTTCCTTGCTCCAACATTGGTGGTCATGTTTGTAGCCGTCTTGGCCCTAAACTCTAGAATTCCCTCACTACCTCCTCTTGAAGATAGTCTCGAGGCACTGAATTTGGAACGAGAGGCACATTTTTGTCCGCTTCTGAATTCATTTCTTTGTTGTTTAAATCTGGTGCATCAAATACAGAATAAATTTTTCCGAAGGGGTTAGCTGACGAATGGGAGTGTGATTGTTGCGCAATCAGCTTCCCCCCCCCCCCCCCCCCAGTGTTTAAGTTGCTTTGTAAAACTGCTGGGGATTTATGGAAGCTCACTAGCCCCTTCTGCTGGCAGAAATCATGTACTTCATCACTTACGGTGAGGAAGATAATTTGCCTGTTTTAGATATTTTGTTAGTCCAAAACCTTTTACACTCCTGTAAGTAGAAGAATAGAATGCAGACAAATGACATTTTCAGATTCCTGTGGCGGCACGGTAGCACAGCGGTTAGCACTGTTGCTTTGCAGCGCCAGGGATCCGGGTTCGATTCCCGGCTTGGGTTACTGTCTATGTGGAGTCTGCACGTTCTCCCCATGTGAGCGTGGGTTTCCTCCCACAGTCCAAAGATGTGCAGGTTAGGTGGATCGGTCACGCTAAATTGCCCTTAGTGTACAAATGTTAGGTGGAGTTTCTGGGTTACGGGGATAGTGTGGAGGTGTGGGCTTGGGTAGGGGGCTCTTTCAGGGGCCGGTCTACACTCAGTGGGCCAAATGGCCTCCTCTGTAAATTCTATGAAGTGGAACAAAGTTGAAATTTAAAAAAATCGGAAGAGTTAAAATCAGTGGCAAAATATCCAGAAAGGAGCTCAGGGTTGGCAGATTTGGACCATAGTTTTATTCATGAAGCATTTGGAACATTTTTATTTGAATAGGTGGTGGAAGATTATTGCATTAATATTGTTAAGATGCGTTTGGGCCGTTGCTTGAGGATGATGAACTTTACAGGGCGATGAACAAAAAGCCCTTTTCCCCTGCTGCAGGTTTCTACAAATCTGGAACCCTACAGACATTTTCTGAGCATGAGTTGGTTTCTACCATATTGGAGAATGCCTTTCTTTTTGCAATGGTGAATCCTGAGGTCAATTCATTGCACTGTCTAAATTTTCAAAATTAAAAATCTACAGGATCTGAGGATCATTTTGCTCTCAAACAGGTTGCCGGATGGAGTTTACAGCAGACGAGGAACAAAGTATTGCGTTTCATTGTGCAGCAGGAGCTCAGGAGAGTACTGAACCACACTGTTGCAGTGCTGTCTTTCACCTAGACATTAAACAGATGGCCCTTTGATAGTCCACCCTCCCAGGTATATGTAAAAGACCTCACGGCCACTATTTTGAAGAACAAAAATCTGGCAATTATCATGTTTTTGACACACACCTTGCTGTGTGCACACTTGTTGCAATGGTGACGACACTTCAAAAGTACTTATGAAATGAAAATTGCTTATTGTCACAAGTAAGCTTCAAATGAAGTTACTGTGAAAAGCCCCTAGTCGCCACATTCCAGCACCTGTTCAGGGGAGGCTGATACAGGAATCGAACCGTGCTGCTGGCCTGCCTGTGTCTGCTTCCAAAGCCAGCGACTTAGCCAAGTGCATTTTGAGCATTTTGAGCATTTTGGGACACCCTGATGTTGGTTGGGGGCCATAGGGGCTGGTTTAGCACACTGGGCTAAATCGCTGGCTTTGAAAGCAGACCAAGGCAGGCCAGCAGCACGGTTCAATTCCTGTACCATCCCCCCCCCGAACAGGCGCCGGAATGTGGCGACTAGGGGCTTTTCACAGTAACTTCATTGAAGCCTACTCGTGACAATAAGCAATTTTCATTACATTTCATTGTGATAGAAATGCAAGTTAGTTCTTACAATCGAACAGGTATGACATGCAAAACACCCACCAAGTCCCCTTTTTTCCTGTCATCCCTGTGCTCACTGACATGCACTGAATCCCAGTCAAGGAACATCTTGATTTTTAAATTCTCACCCTTGCTTTTAAATGCCTCCATGGCCTCACCCCTTCCCATCTCTGCAATCTGGGAGGGGCAGCACAGTGGCACAGTGGGTTAGCCCTGCTGCCTCACAGCACCAAGGTCACAGGCTCGATCCTGGCTCTGGGTCACTGTCCATGAGGAGTTTGCACATTCTCCCCATGTTTGCGTGCGTTCCCCCCCCCCCCCCCCACAACCCAAAGATGTGCGGGCTAACTGGATTGGCTACGCTAAATTGCCCCTTGGTTGGAAAAAATGAATTGGGTACTCTATAAATTTAAATTAAAAAAGAAAATAAATAATAAAATCTCTGCAATCTGCTCCAACCCCACAGCCCTCGGAGATAGCTGCACCCTCTAATTCTGGCCTCTCATATCTCCAATTTTAATTGCTCCATCCTTTAGTTGCCTTGGCCCCAAACTCTTAAATACCCTCCCTCCACGACTCTGGGTCTCCACCTCACTTTCCTCTTGTAAGATGGTTCGTTGAAGCCTATTCTTTTGACCAAGCTTTTGGAGATATGACATCAAATCGCGTTCAGTTGGCATGGAGCCATACTTTGTTTCACTACAACAATCCTGTGAAGCACCTTGGGGAAACGTAATTGTTAAAAGACATTACAAATATAAGCTGTTGTTGAGGCTCTTAATCAAATGGATCTGACAAGGTAGAGCAAAACTATTTTCTCTCGATGGTTGAGCATGGGGAGGGGGGGATAATCTTCAACTTAGAGTCAGGCTGTTCAGGAAGCATTTCATCACAAAGAACGGTGGAAAATTAGAACTCTCTCCCCCAAAGGAATTGTGTGCATGTGTGTGTATGTATGTTGCGGAGGAGAGAGGGATATGGGGGCGGGGGGGGGGGGGGGGGGGGGGTGCGATTGCAAATGTCAAAACTAAGATTGACAGATTTCAGTTATGTATGAGAGTTAAGGAATCAAAATGGTACACATGGAATGAAGTTACAGATCAGTCACAATCGCATTGAATGGAAAAAGGTTTGAAGAGCTGTATGGCCTTTTCTTGACTCTACACTTAAAACTGTTCAGTGAAAGGGAAGGATTAGTCCCCGCCCTCAAATTCATACCGTCAGAATGTGCCCCTATTTCCACCCCTGCTATCATAACCCTCACCAATGCCTTCATAACCTCTCGATTTGACTGTTCCAATGTCCTCCTGGCTGATCGCACACATTCTACGCTACGTGAACTTGAGGTCATCCAAACCTGTGCTGCCCTTGTCTTAACACACAAGTCCCCTTTTCTCCTGTCATCCCTGTGCTCACTGACATACACTGAATCCCAGTCAAGGAACATCTTGATTTTTAAATTCTCACCCTTGCTTTTAAATGCCTCCATGGCCTCACCCCTTCCCATCTCTGCAATCTGGGAGGGGCAGCACGGTGGCACAGTGGTTAGCTCTGCTGCCTCACAGCACCAAGGTCACAGGCTCGATCCCGGCTCTGGGTTACTGTCCGTGTGGAGTTTGCACATTCTCCCCGTGTTTGCGTGGGTTTCGCCCCCACAACCCAAAGATGTGCAAGGTAGGTGGATTGGCTACGCTAAATTGCCCCTTAGTTGGAAAAAATGTATTGGGTACTCTAAATTTATATAAAAAAAGAAAATAAATAAATAAATCTCTGCAATCAGCTCCAACCCCACAGCCCTCGGAGATAGCTGCACCCTCTAATTCTGGCCTCTCATGTCCCCAATTTTAATTGCTCCATCCTTTAGTTGCCTTGGCCCCAAATGTTAACTGTTTCTCTCTCCATAGACGCTATCCTGCTTGCTGAGTATTCCCACCATTTTCTGTTTAACTGCAGCTTCACATTATAAAAGTTCGCTGGTCACATGGTAAATTGTATGGCTCAGAAGAAGTGAAGTGCATTTATGTAGCATCTCTCAGGACGTCCCAAAGTGCTTTACAACTAGTCAATGGTGCAGTCCAAGTAATTCAGCAGCCAACTGCGCACAGCAAGTTGTCACAAAGGGCATTGCGATCACGAGCAGGAATCCTTTTGAGTCATGTTGATTTGAGGGACAAATATTGGCCAGGTCAGAGAGGAGACTTGTCTTTTCTTGACAAGAGTGCCATGGGATTTTCTGTGCTACCCGAGAAGGGAGAGGGGGGCCATGGTTAAACACCTCATCAGAAAGGCAGCACCCCTGACAGCGCGGCACTCCCTCAGTACTGCATCGATAGTGTCAGCCTTGATTCAGTGCTCAGGTCCCTGGAGGGCTTCTGAGTTTCCACACTCTACTGAGCCAAAGCTGATACCAAATGTTGGCAGCAACAGGTTAACCTGCACACAAAGTGATCACTTCACATTTAAAACGCATATGTGCTTCCGAATTTGAGCTCCAGAAATTTCCAAGGCAAATCTGGCTGCTGAATTTTCAACACAAATTGGACACCTCCGTTCTCAAAAGCAGCCGTGTGGAGTGAATTGTCGAGACAGAGAGAGAGGAGGGCGCAGGTACACACGGGCAGTTTTGCAACTTTAATTAGCACAGGGTACGGTCCAAACTGCAAACAAATTGAAAATGGGAACGTAAACAGCAAGCATGATGAAAACCTCAACAGGAATCGTTTTAATTTCAAGAATGCGACAGGCATCAAAACATATCTTTTAAATATACAGGAATGCGAGTCAGGAAAGAAACATTCCGCAGCTAATTCAGTACAGGTCAGGGGTAGAACCTGTGTCGCCTTCTCCTTGGTTCGTGGCAATGTCTCATACGGGTCATCAGGCCACCCTGTCCTGTTGGTTCATGGAGATTCACCTCTCCTGCACTATGAAGTGTAAAACCCAATGAAACAGCAAGAAAGAAATAGCAAGTGTGAAATCCAAGGCCAATCAACAGACTGCAATTAAAATGCAGTGAAGCATGCAAGGAGTTTGGACACAGTGAACCCCAAGTACAAGGTCGGAAAGACTTGTAATCTGAGGTACTCGATTACATCTTGGCAGTTGGTCCCAAAATATGTATTTAATTCAACGTCAGGCTCTTTATCTTCATGTCACAGCCTCCCACTGTGCTCAGAGAATTTGTGTTTCTGTGGGACCTTGCATGACCTCAAGGGGATCAGGGGTTATGGGGAGAAGGCGGGAGAATGGGGATGAGAAAATATCAACCATGATTGAATGGCGGAGCAGACTCGATGGGCCGAGTGGCCTAATTCTGCTCCTATGTCTTATAATATCCCAAAGTGTTTATCAGCCGTTGGAAGTACTTTAGGGACATTGTTGAATGACTGCTGCTTCAATGGCAGATTAGAACGGGAAGACCCCCCTGGCCATTGTACAACAGATTGACATACATCGATCGCGTGACTGGGGAGGGGGACCGACATGAGAAATAAAACATTACTGATCAGTCTGTTGAGTAAAAAGACTGCTGTGTTCTTGCTGAAACAATGGATTTCTCTCTCACACATCTCCCTTTTGACTTTCTTCCTGGGATTTAAGGTTGCACACACGTGCACAGAAATAATACAAATGACAGGACCACCCACGGGTGTGTTGTTTTAATACTCTTTGTTCTATTGGCATCGGAAGTCAATTGTCCCTCTTCAGATTGTTGTTTTTGTTGCTCAGATTGCGACAATACATTTGAACCTCGGGCCCATTAACAAAGTTCCACTGAGGCTGCGCCACCTGATTAGGTTATCAATATTATGGAAAAAGATTAACAGACTTCATTTCAATTCATCCGCCAAGGACTATCCGCAGTCATCGGCAAATGCTCGAGGTATTTTGCCTCTGAAGCCTGACGGCTACGATACCCAGAGCTTGTGTAGTTCTGTTGGCCAAATGTGCCCATAATGCTGCAAACACCACACAAAGCCTTTATGGAAGGCCCCACCAGTAAACCTGACAACACCACAGAAGACCCATCGGCCCTCGGCTTAGACCCATCGGTAAGTTTACCTGAAATTGGAAAATGCAGAAATTGGAGACTACTTCCGCCAAGGCAAATCAAGATTATATTCCGAACAGAAAGTGAGGGGGTATGAAGAAACAAACAAAAACTACAAAACGGGATCCATAAAGGTCTTGAGATGTCCTGCTCAAGTGTATGATTGTCATCAAACTCTTCTGCGCCCCTGGCCGTGCACATCTGGGAATTTTGGGCTCTGTCTTCACATCTGGTCTTTGCTCAGAGCCCCTCATCATTGTAAGCCGGGGAGATGGGCTTCACAATACTCTGCGGGTTGTCCTCCAGCAGCGGTCGCCAATTCACCTCCCCAGTCAGCAGCAAGTCCTCTCCACTCAGCGAGTCCAGGTACTGGATCTGAATGGAAAAACAGACAAGAGCTTCAATCAAAGCCGAAGCCACTGCTCAAACCCCTTCTCCACTTTTACTGGTGGAAGAACGGATGAAGCAGTATGAAGTCACCAGAACCGAGAAGATGTATCCATCAGTAAAGATCGAAGAGGCTGGGATTCTCCGCTCTAGAGAAGGCTGACCTGGCAGAGGTCTTTTAAGATTATGAATGGGTTTGATAAGGGTGGATGTTGAGAAGATTTTACACTTGTGGGGGAGAACAAAACTAGGGGTCATAAATACAAGAAACCCACTATTAAATAGAATAAGAAATGCACAGGCCAACAAATGTGGGATTTTCTACAAGAAGTATTTGAGGCAAATAGCACAGGTGCATTTAAACCTCTCATAAATATAACTTGCGGCAAGTGTTCAAAACTATGATGAGATACATAATTAGAGTATACGTTTTTTAGACCAGAAGCTAATGTGGATCAGTGCACAGAGGAGTGACGAGTGAACAGGATTTGGTACAAGCACTGCAGAGTTTTGTATGGCATTGAGTTTATAGAGGGTAGAATGTGGAGGCCTCCCTGGAGTACTTTGGAAGAGCCAAGTCTCAAGGTAACAATGGCATCGCGGAGGGTTTCAGCGGCTGATAAACTGAAGCAGGGGCAGAGTCACATTAAGATAAAACTCATCACAATACTCAAATGTACAAACAGAACCCTGTTCCAGCAATGTACAATGCTCTTGGACGGACTGAAACTTACTTCACGACAGTATACCACTGCTCCTCTCATGGAGACAGTATAAAGCAAACTCTTTGCAATAAAACTGTCTTTTTGATGTCTGAAAATAGACTGATGTGAATTAAATCAGAACCCTTTGCTGCATTAAAGTACCCATTGCCTCAATGCAATGGAGCATGGTCCACTGTTGATGAAAGGTATAATTATTGAGCAATTCTAATAGTTATTCCTGCCACTCAACAGTGAGAGATAATGGACAGATTCTTTGTATCTTGGATAATGTAGGAAATCAAATGGACTTGATCTTGCCAGCCGTGCCAAATTCATATTTGTCAGCCCAGTGACAATAGAATGCATCAAATTCAGGAATCAAAGGTGAAAAATAGCAATGCTTGGGTTGAAAATGTTTGAGAGTCCGGGATATGATAGTGAATGGGAAATGCTCATTCCAAGTCAGCTCCAAACTGGATGGAGGCATGTCGGTAACCACATCATTGGCTAAAACCTGAGCACCAGTTGGTTCACCATTCTTCAGTGTAGGGGGCTATTGGATTGGATTATTGTCACGTGTACCGAGGTACAGCGAAAAGCATTTTTCTGCGAGCAGCTCAAACAGATTATTTAGTACATGAAAATAAAATAAAATAAGAAAATATATAATAGGGCAGCACAAGACAAGGTACACAATGTAAATATATAGACGCCGGCATCAGGTGAAGCATACAGGGTGTAGTGTTAATGATGTCAGTCCATAAGAGGGCCATTTAGGAGTCTGGTAACAGCGGGGAAGAAGCTGTTTTTGAGTCTGTTTGTGCATGTTCTCAGACTTTTGTATCTCCTGCCCGATGGAAGAAGTTGGAAGAGTGAGTAATTCGGGTAGGAGGGGTCTTTGATTATGCTGCCCGCTTTCCCCAGGCAGCGGGAGGTGTAGATGGAGTCAATGGATGGGAGGCAGGTTCGTGTGATGGACTCTTTGAAGTTTCAGTCGGACATAACACTGCAGCTGAACATGTGGAAAGTCAAGGAAGGAATCAACAGCAATCTGCCAGGTGCAAATGTTTGATTGTGTTGAAATGGAATATCCCACTTGATTCTGACTTCACATTAATCAACGTTACACAGTTCACATGTGCAAATCAGTTGTGGTGAGTGAAGAGGACTCTCACATCTTTCTCAGAAGGCCACTTTAGAAACTTCAGGAAAAGGGGATGCAACATTGTCAGTGGTGATGTTGTTTTTCGATGAGATGTTAAACCAAGAGCGAGGGAGAGCGGGGGAGGGCGGGCAGACACACAGACAGGCAGACACACACAGACAGGCAGACACACACAGACAGACAGACACACACAGACAGGCAGACACACACAGACAGGCAGACACACACACAGACAGGCAGACACACACACAGACAGGCAGACACACACACAGACAGGCAGACAGACACACACACAAATCTAAAGCAGTGCCTCAGGATAAAGGGCCAATCACTTAGGGCTGAGCTGTGGAGAAAGCTTTTCACTCAAAGGGCAGTGAATCTCCGGAATGCCCCACCCCAGAGGGTTGTGGATGCTCCATCGTTGAATAGATTTAAGGCTGGTACAGACAGATATTTTATTTATCCGGGAATCAGGGAGAATCAGGCAGGAAAATGGAGTTGAAGCCCAAGATCAACAATGATCTTATGGAATTGTGAAGCAGGCTCGATAGGCCACATGGCTGATTTCTGCTCCCTTTTCTTGTGTTATCCAACCTCAGGTGGTGCAGTTTCAGAGAAGAGGTCAGTTATCCTCAGTTTCCTCACCAATATTTATTCCTCAACCATCACAGGTTACCTGGTCATTTATTTCACTGTTTGCGGGAGCTTGCTCTCATGCTTCATTCATTACAACAGTGACCGACTCAAATTGTAAAGCCTATTTGGACATCCCAGGATTGTATAAGGTGCAGGATCTCAGTTAAATGTACGCTGTGGAAACTTCGTAAATCAGCACAATTTTGAAGTTAGACTGAACACCGATTTAAAAAAAAAACTGCACAATATCCTAAATAATACACTACACTTCGCCCACGTTTATGCAATTAGATCATTGGTGATTAGACTCATTGGTAAAGCATTTTCTAATTGGGGACATTTCCACAGCGTTTAATGGAGTGTTAATGATCAGTTATATCATGTTAGTATAATCAAAATATGTGATGCCAGATTTATCTCAATCCATTGCTTTGTGCTGTAAAGGTATAGCAGATTGATTTATTCCAATTGGTCAATTATTAGAATACCGTTATATTGAATTAATGCCAGTACAATAGCAGAGGAATAGCACAACATCAGGAAGATATTGTGGACGTAGAAAGGATACAGTCACTATATGGTGCTATGATTTAACAAATACTGGCAGAATTTAACTGGATAACAGTGAGCATAAACTGAAAACAGAATGGAGAGGAAGACTTGCATTTATCAAATGGCTCTCACAACCTCAAAATGTCCCAAAGTGCTTAACGCCCAATGAAGTACTTCTGAAGTGCCATCACTGTTGTCATGTAGGAAACACAGAAGCCAACTGGCACACAGTAACCTCCCACAAACAGCAATCTGACATTGACTAGTGTGTGATCCCTGTTGCGGATTCCCTTATTTTCCATTGCTTTTATTTTGCCGTTATCATTTTTGATCCATGGATGTTTAATGGACATATGCCTTTAAGTCGAGCAGAGGAAGTGAGGAACTCAAAAAGTTACAAAGTAGTACACCGTGCCGACTTCTGAACAGCGGAACCCAAGACCATTTGGCAGCCGAGCGATCGAAGGGAGTTGGTTCGATTGGCTAGCTGGCGGCCAACGAATTGGCCAAAAGAGTATTCTGCCCGGTAACAGGCATTGATTGGGTCCTACACAAGTGAGATGGTTTTCAGAGAACCAAGGAAAGGACAGTCGGGTCTTGGATGCTCAGAGAAGCTGTGCGAATCTCTCTCCCTCTCCCTCTAGAGAAGCTGCATATCTTCTGTATTTCTGAATGTACAGAAAACCTGGATGAATCTACAGTGAATAATATAGGAGGGTGGGGGATATGTTAAAGAGGGGGGTTAGGAATTAGATAATTAACCAGCTGTATTTGCTGCCTAGCTGATTATAGTAAGAAGTCTTACAACGCCAGATTAAAGTCCAATTGGTTTGTTTCAAACACTAGTTTTCAGATCACTGCTGCTTCCTCAGGTGAATCACCAGGTGGATTCACCTGAGGAAGGAGATATGCTCCGAAAGCTAGCGATTTGAAACAAACCTGTTGGACTTTAACCTGGTGTTGTAAGACTTCTTACTGTGCTCACCCCAGTCCAACGCCGGCATCGCCACATCATATTTAATTATAGTTACTATGGCTAATAAAATTGTTTAAATTTACAAATTTGGTGACTGTGTGTATTGGGCAGCCAAGAGCCAAAGACTCTGGGTGTTTTTCTAAGAACTATTTGTCAGTTTCAATTGTGTTGCAACTCTGGGTTAAGTGGGTCTGGGATTGACTGTGCCCAGGGGCTGTAACACTAGATGATGTGTTTCTTTTGTGTGATGATGATTGTGAGGTAAATATTGGCAAAGACACTGTTCCACTTCAAAAGAGAGCCAATGGATCTCTCTCATCCATCAGAGGGGGCAGAGGGCATCTCAGTTTAATATTTCATCTGAAAGACGGCACCACCAACAGTACAGCTTCGGTACTGCACTGGAATGCCAGCCTAGATTTTGATGTTCAGGTTCCCGGAGGGAGACTTAAACCCACAATCCTCTGACTCAGGTGAAAAAGTTAAACAGCTAATACAATGCCACTAACAGAAATATCCTGTGTTTCTGTTCTCTCCAGTGCATTTATGTTGGGCTCTGTGGGGCAGCTCATGTCATACTTCAATCCTTACAAGTGAAGTACCTCAGTGAGTGAGCATTGTGTCAAGATCTTAGCTCTTGCTCGTTTGCTGACTGGGCTATCCTAAGCCACAGATCAGCATAGTCACAATTTAAAGCTTACAGTTGCGATGGCCTCTTCTCTGCTGAATCAACAGGAACAAATCATTGGTTAGGGCAATTAGAACAGAGTGTCCAGATAGGCACAACTTACTTGAGGAGATAAAGACCATGTCGGGAGAGAAGAGAATAACTTGGGTAATATCAGGGAGGAAATGCCTTAGTTGTAATAAGGGAAATTGCGGCTCTTTTTGTTTAGGGGTATGGCAGTGCAGTGGTTATGTTGTTGGGCTCGCAAACCAGAGACCTAGCCTCATGATTTAGAGTTACGAGTTCAAATCCCACCATGGTAGTTAAGGAATTAAATAAATCCAGCATTAAAAAAAACTAGCATCAGCAATGGTGACCATGAAACTATTGGATTAAAAAACAAACATCTGTTTGACTAATGTTCTTCAGTTATGTTCATAGAGGTAGTTCACCACCACCTTCCCAAGGGCAACTCGCGATGGGCAATGAATGATGACCTTACCGGCGTTGCGAATATTCCATCAATGAACTTCAAAATCACAGTGAAGAAGGTTGAGAGGAGGTCGGATAAAGAAATTCATAATTCTGAGAGGTTTTGATAAAAAGTAAACCAAGAGACATGTTCATTGGCCGTGAAATGGTAATTTGAGGGCATCAATTTAAGATTACCACTAAAAGAATATCAGGAGAGGTCGAGAACTTGGCTTTCATATACAGCAGGCTGTTCAGACCTACCTGAAGCAGAATCGATAAAGGCTATTAAAACAAAAAGAAAACAAAAGAGTTTACGAGTTTGGGGAAAGGACAGGGAAGTGGGGCTATGCGGATAACTCTTTCAGGAAGTTTGCACAGGAGCAATATGTCGAATGAACTCCTCCCGTGAAGCAGGAGGAGTAAACCACACAGTCTCTCGTGTCTCCTCCACCGTTCAATACAATCACTTGCTCATCTTCTGCCTCAATTGCCTTTCTTGCCTGCTCCCCATAGCCTACACCAAAAATCTTTCTGAATATAAAATAAATTTAGAGTACCCAATAATTTTTTTTCCAATTCAGGGGCAATTTAGTGTGGCCAATCCACCCAACCAGCACATCTTTGGGTTGTGGGGGTGAAACCCACACAGACAAGGGGAGAATACGCAAACTCCACACGGACAGTGACCTGGGGCCGGGATCGAATCCAGGTCTTTAGCACCGTAGGCAGCAGTGCTAACCGCTGCGCCACCGTGCCGGCCTACTTTGAATATATTTCATGATGGAGCACACACAATCATCTGGGCCAGATAATTCCAAAGATTGGCAACCTTCTTAGTGAAGAAATTTCCCCTCATTTCAGTCCTGGATTATTGCCCCTTACCCTGGGACTGTGCCTCCATGTTCTGGATTCCCCAGCAAGCAGAAACAAATTCTCAGCATCTATTCCATCAAGCCTCTTCACAATCTTGTATGTTTTGTTGCAAATCTGAAACTGGTCAGGTTTTTAAAATGCTTCCTTTAATTTAAAGTGGAATAGAATGTCCTACGTAAAGGGATGCAAGATTATATTAAACTCTGCCCTGAGACAGGCCTCTGTGATTTGGTTGTCATGGGGAAAGCGACTCAGGTTGAAACCTACTGAAAATCAAGGGCAAATTTTCACAACTTGACACAAAAGAGAGGCAGGCTTTCTGGGGACAGGCACAGAGACTAGGCGAGGGAGACCAAAACAGTTGCTGCTATGAAAAGCAGAAGAAAAGACTATTTAGTGTAAACCACCAAGCAGAATGCTGGTGGGAGCTGGTTCTCTGTTCAAAGAGAAGGAGCTTGGGGAGATTTAAGAAACAAGGAGTCATCTGAGTAGGCCTTGATGCTGGAAGCTGGATCGGGGATACTCCGAAGACTGAGAAAACCAACTTTCACAAGGGACATTTGAAGACTCGTCCTAATTTGGGAGAAAGGTTGGAGCCTGCTGAAAAGTCAGGAGGAGTGTAGGAGAGAATCTTCAAGGCTATATTGCTGTTGGGAGCATGGTGTAACATACAAATGGCTCGTACAGTATTTCAGTTGTGTCAGTAATGGGGCAGACCTTTTCTTTAGTTTGATGTATCAGTTCATAGAATTTACAGTGCAGAAGGAGACCATTCTGCACCGGCTCTTGGAAAGAGCACCCCATTTAAGCCCACACCCCCACCCTATCCCCGTAACCCCACCTAACCTTTTTGGACACTAAGGGGCAATTTAGCATGGCCAATCCACCTAACCTGCACATCTTTGGACTGTGGGAGGAAACCGGAGCACCCGGAGGAAACCCACGCAGACACGGGGAGAACGTGCAGACTCCGCAAAGTGACCCAAGCTGGGAATCGAACCTGTGATCCTGGAGCTGTGAAGCAACTGTGCTAACCACTGTGCTACCGTGCTGCTAGTTGTTTGTCAACTAATTTTTAGTTTATGTTATTTTTAAACTTGTAAAATCTCACGTGATTCTTTCGGTCGTGCTTAGGAAACATACGTCCCTTCTTAAAAATTATCCATGTCTATGGGGATCGTAACAGTTTCAAACAGATCACCTCTCACTCTGCTAAACACCAGAGAATACAGGCCAATTTACTCAGCCCTAACCACAGACTATCCTTTCATCGCAGCGACCAATCTAAGTGAGCCTTTGCTGTATCGCCAGCAAGGCCATCAGACCTCAAGGCATAGGAGCAGAATTAGGCCGCTTGGCCCATCGAGGCTAGTATATCCTCCCTTAGATCTGGGGACCAAAACCGAGCACAGTATTCCAGCTGTGGTTTCATCAACACCCGATAAAAGTTACACGAGCACTGTAAAATTCGGATTCTGTAAAAAGTCGAGGTTACTAGATCAATTTTGTTTCATTATTGCTGACCTGTTTGCGTACATATTCCACCATCATCTCCAACTGTCCCGGTTCCTCGCACTGTTTATTGAAGAGGTGCCGCCATAGAGATGCAGCTAACACATGGTCATCTGATAGAATTCCCTGAAAAGGAACCAAACCAAAAGAAATGTCTCTCAGTGACGACACACGGCAGGGAAAACAATTCAGCGACTTTTTCTTTCAACCAATGAACAGTTGAGAAAGGGATGACTATTGGCTGATAGGGTATTGCAGCCATCTCTGGAATATAATTTATATCAGAGCTCACGTAACCTACCGAACCTCAATATTTGCATTTACAAACCATCTCATCACTTTTTTTGAAATATCTCAAATTGTTTCATGCAATGTGGTTAACTCTCAACTGCTCTCAAGGGTGATTAAGAGATGGGAAACAAATGCTGGCCTTTGCCAGTGACGCCCACGTAACATTTTTAATGTTGTAATCGCTACCTAAACAAACAGCAAGGAAACGAATGATGAATGGTTTGTTTTTTTGGTAGGATTCATCGAGGCTGGAATGTTGGTTGGACGTATCCCATCCAAGCACCGATTCTTCCAATAGGTGTTTCAGAGGGTGGATTATCATGGAGGGAATTACTCGGCCCATCGAGTCTGCTCCACCATTCAATTATATCACGACTTATCTGAATATAATTCTCAAACCCACTTTCCTGCCTCATCCCCAGACCCCTCGATTCCCTTACAGATTAAAAATCTGTCTATCTCAGCCTTGAACATATTTAACGACCCATCCTCTACAGCTCTCTGCGGTAAAGAATTCCACTGTTTCACAACCCTCTGTTATGGGCCAGGGTTTAGAGAACCCCAAAGTGTGTCATGGAGTTCATCTGACCTACGACTTTTACTAGATTATGGTGTGGGGAGCACACGGCCCACTCTGCAGGTATGGTACAGCAGAAATGGAAGCAAAACAATGTTTATTATATGAACTCAAGTTAACCTTTTTCAAACATACAGTGAACATCTTAACAACCATCAATTCAAATACAACCCCCAAAGACTACAACACTAAGTAATCCTTACTTTCCTTTTAACATCCTTAAGACATTAAAAAAACCTTTTAACAGAAGCACATCAGGTTTAAATTCACTACTGAGAGCAGTTATCACTCTGAATTCACCAAATGATGAAGAGATAGTCTTTACATGGCAGAGAGAACGGCATTACACCTTCTCTGGCTGGCTTCAGCTCCAACACCAAAACCAAACCAAAAAACCCCAGACACACCCAAGCTTTTCTCAAAGTGAAACTAAAAAGCAGAGCCAGAGCTCAGCTCCACCCACGCTCTGACATCACTGCAGTAACATGAGCAGACAAACATTTCTTAAAGTGACATTCTCATGAAACCTCAGAGAATAAATTCCTCCTTTTCTCTGTCTTAAATTGGCGACCCTTTACTCTGAGATAAGACCATAAGACAGAGGAGTGGAAGTAAGGCCATTCGGCCCATCGAGTCCACTCTGCCATTCAATCATGGCTGATGGGCATTTCAACTCCACCTACCAGCATTCTCCCCGTAGCCCTTAATTCCTCGCGACATCAAGATGATGCCCTCTGGTCCCAGACTCTCCCACAAGAGTAAACATCCTCTCAGCATCGACCCTGTCAAAACCCCTGAGAATTCACATGTCTCAATAAGGTCACCTCTCATTCTTCTAAACTCCAATGAATACAAGCCCAATTTACTCAACCTCGCATAAGAAAATCCCTCCATACTCGGGATCAGCCTAGTGAACATTCTCTGGACTGCCTCCAATGCCAGGATATCTTTCCTTAGATATGGGGACCAAAACTGTTCATAGTATTCCAGGTCTGGTCTAATTACAGCCTTGTATAGTTTTAGCAGGATTTAGCTATTTTTATACTCCATTCCCTTTGAAATAAAGACCAACATTCCATTTGCTTTCCCAATTACCTGCTGAACTTGCATGTTAGCTTTTTGAGATATATGCACGAAAACCGGGCTCGAAGAATACCCTAGTTTTCAAATACTGCCTCATGAATAACATTAATTTTTCTTTCTTTTCTAAATTAAATAAAATTAGAGTACCCAATTCTCTTTCACCGACCCCCCCCCCCCCCCCCCCCCACCCCCCAATAATTATGGGGCAATATAGCGTGGCCGATCCACCTACCCTGCATGCCTTTGGGTTGTGGGAGTGAGACCCACGCAGACACGGGGAGAATGTGCAAACTCCACACCTTCGGTGACCCGGGGCCGGGATCGAACCCGGGTCCTCAGTGCCGTGAGGCAGCAAAGCTATCCGCTGCGTCACCGTGCCCTGCGAATAGCATTTATTTAAAGCATGAGCTGTGACACAATCCCAAGTCTGAAGATTGTAGATTTAAGGGTATGTTGAGCACAGAGTTAGTCTTGATACTTCCAATGCAGCACTGAGGGAGGTGAAACGTTAAATTATAGCCCAATCTGCCTTCTCAAGAGTTCCAAGGGAGTTCTGGCCAACACCGATCCCTCAAACAACCCTTAAAACAGACTAACTGGCCATTATCTATTGGCTGTTACTGGAGGCTTGCCGTGTGTCCATTGACTACTGTATCATCGTCATTACACCGAAAAAATACTTCATTGACTGTTAAGCACCTCACGACACGATATCCTGAGACTATGAAGCCGTAGCTGTCTCACTCAGGCAGAGCCATCACTGAGCTAAGGCTGACATATAAATAATGAAAAAAAGAGGAATTGAAAAATATATTCCACATATAAAAATGGAGAAATTCACTCGATGTCCAGCAGATGGTATAAGCTCCATTGCACCATCCTAATCCTGAGAAAGATTACCATGTGCATAATATTTCCATTGATAGAACAAAATAACTGGCCCAAAGCCCAAACTGATACCATTTTGTGCAGTGAAGCCGTCCGACAGGGCAGTAGTTCAGAACGCCCCTCAAACACATTCAATGGCCACAAAAATAGGACCCACGGAATGGGATCAGGATCCACAACTTTTCTCTGCATTTCTTGGCTCAGTGAAGCAATAAAAAAAGTGCAAAGAAAGCAAGGAAATGTATAAGTGGTATTTCATGAGATTACTTCCAAATCAGACAAACCCATGCCAAATGATTTTGGTTTAGAATCACAATGTAGGTTTGTTCTGACTCGAGCTTTTTGATGGGGGTTGTATTATTTTAGTACTTTGCAGTGAAAGCACACATGAAGATTAGATGGCGAGGGGGAGGAGGTCATCAGGAGTGAATATCCATAGTCGCCAGGGCATAAACCGAACCAGGGGCCATCAGTACAAGATAGTTATTAATACATCCAACAGGCAGTTCAACAGAGACATCGTTACCCAGGGAGTGGTTATAATATAGAATTCTACACACTGAATAGTTCAGATGCATTAAGAAACAGATGAGGGAGGAAGTATTAGAGGGATGTGCTGATAGGACGAGATGAGGGAAGGTTGAAGGAGGTTTGCATAGAGCATAAAGACCTGCTGGTAAATTTTTATGCTGTGAATACTTTGTAGCCAGCCATATTATAACAGCCCATTGCTCTGTGCAATAAATCCTATAAAACATAAAAAGCAACTGTAGCATCTCAACCTCCAGAGTGGCGGGGGGGGGGGGGGGGGGGGGGGCGGTTCGGACGGGCAGATATGACAGGCCAAATGGCCTCTTCCTGTGCCAAAAGCTTTCTCGCATTTTTAAATAAACTAGATATGAAGTCTAAAAATTACAGCACAGGAACAGGCCCTTCGGCCCTCCCAGCCTGCGCCGATCCAGATCCTTTATCTAAACCTGTCGCCTATTTTCCAAGGATCTACTTCCCTCTGTTCCCCGCCCGTTCATATATCTGTCTAGATGCATCTTAAATGATGCTATCGTGCCCGCCTCTACCACCTCCGCTGGCAAAGCATTCCAGGCACCCACCACCCTCTGCGTAAAAAACTTTCCACGCACATCTCCCTTAAACTTTCCCCCTCTCACCTTGAAACCGTGACCCCTTGTAATTGACACCCCCACTTTTGGAAAAAGCTTGTTGCTATCCACGCTGTCCATACCTCTCAATTTTGTAGACCTCAATCAGGTCCCCCCTCAACCTCCGTCTTTCCAATGGAAACTATCCTAATCTACTCGACCTTTATTCATAGCTAGCACCCTCCATACCAGGCAACATCCTGGTGAACCTCCTCTGCACCCTCTCTAAAGCATCCACATCCTTCTGGTAATGTGGCGACCAGAACTGCACGCAGTATTCCAAATGTGGCCTAACCAAAGTCAAATACAACTGTAACATGACCTGCCGACTCTTGCACTCAATAGCCCGTCCGATGAAGGCAAGCATGCTGTATGCCTTCTTGACCACTATCGACCTGATACGCCACAGGCATTTCCAATCCACCACTTGCCTTGCCTCCCTCATAGGAGCTCTAACTTGCTGGTTAAAAAATATTTGTGCCGGCTATCTCACTTAAGTGGCTCCTCTTCAGTTGAGAGTTTGGACAGAACGTTACGTAGGAACAGGAGGTTTTTAAGCCTCTCAGGCCTGTTAGGCTATTCAATTGGATTTCTGATGATCTGCATCTCAACTCCATTTCCCCACTTTGGTTCCATAACACAATACCCCTCCCTGCCCATCAAAAATCTGCCAATCTCCATTGTGAAATTTTCAATTGGCTTCTTCTAACCTCAGCAGCATTTTGGAAGAGAGAATCTGGCATTCCCACTAACCTTTGTATAAGGAAGTGTTTCCTGGTATCAGCCCTCAAATTATCCTGCTCGAATGTTAAGGTGAGAAACATGCTGTTGCCACACATGCACGCAGAGAACTTACAAATCTTCATCTTAAAAAGGCTTTCCTCCTTTCCGGGGGGCGAGAACTTGAAGGAAATTCAACACTCACCTCATCATATCCAAAAATAGCTGCGTAGAAGTTTTCCGTCATAACTCTCATATTCTCCTTCAGCACAACAGATTCGATCTGAGGATGAATGTTTGGCAGGTCATTAATTACACTTCTTGGAAGATCAGGTTAGAAGTAAATAGACATCGGGATATTGCCAAATCCAGTGTCACTCAAGAGTAGACAACAGCAGCTTCTAAGCGTGTCCCTCATGGCAGACTGGTACCGAAGGTGAAGTCACACAGGATCAGAGGTGAGCGGGCAAGATGGATCAGTCACAGAAGCCAGAGGGAAGCAATGGAAGGCTGCCTTTCTTGAATGGAGGGCTGTGACTAGAGGTGTTCCACTGGGAATAGTGCTGGGACCATTGCTGTTTGTAGTATATATAAATGATTTGGAGGAAAATGTAACTGGTCTGATTAGTAATTTGTGGACGACACAAAGGTTGGTGGAACTGTGGATAGCGATGAGGACTGTCAGAGGATACAACAGCACATAGATCGGTTAGAGACTAGGGCGGAGAGATGGCAGATGCAGTTTATTACCGGACAAATGTGAGGTAACGCATTTTGGAAGGTCTAATACAGGTGGGAAATAAACAGTAAATGGCAGAATCCTTAAGAATTTGTCAGGCAGAGGGATTGGGTGTACAGGTCATTGAAAGTGGCAACACAGGTGGAGAAGGTAGTCAAGGCAGCAAACGGCGGCTCCTGTATATTATTATGATGCCCGCGGAAGGAGGGGATGCAGAAATAGTGGCTCCAATGGATGCAGAGAAAGCCTTTGACAGGGTGGAGTGGGAGTACCTGTGGGAAGTGTTAGGTAGGTTTGGATTCGGGGAGGGATTTGTTGGGTGGGTCAAGCTACTATAATCAGGCCCCCGCAGCGAGTGTGTCCACGAACCAGCTGAGGTGGGAGTATTTTAGGCTGTACCGAGGGGTGCCCCCCCCATCCCTGTTACTATTTGCCCTGGCATTTGAGCCGTTGGCCATAGCGCTGAGGACTTTGAGGAACTGGGGGCGGCGGGTCCGGGGGGCCGCGGGCACCGGGTTTCCCTCGATGCAGATGACCTGCTGTTGTATATTTTGGACCCGCTAGAGGGGATGGGGAGGTCATGCGGATCCTGGGGAACTTTGGGAGCTTCTCGGGGTACAAGTTGAACGTGGGGAAAAGTGAGCTGTTTCCAATCCACGCTAGGGGTCAGGAGGAGAGACTGGGGAAGCTCCCGCTCAAGTTGGTGGAGAGGAGCTTTCGTTATTTAGGTATACAGGTGGCTAGGAACTGGGATGCCCTACACAGGCTCAACTTATCTCGGCTTGGTGGAGAGAGACTTTAAAAGGTGGGACATGCTCCCGCTTTCCCTGGCGGAAGAGTGCAGACGGTTCTTCCCAGATTCCTGTTCGTTTTCCAGTGCCTCCCCATCTTCATCCCCTATTCCTTCTTCAAGCGGGTGAACAGGATTATCACGGGATTTGTGTGGGCAAACAAGACCCCACGGTTGGCATTGCCGAACTTCTGTAGCTACTATTGGGCGGCTAATGTGGCCATGATTAGGAAATGTGTAATGGAGGAGGGGTCGGCGTAATGCAAAGGTACCAGCCTAGGGGCACTAGTAACGGCACCGCTGCCGTTCTTGCTGGCACGATATACCACAAGCCCGGTGGTGACGGCGGCACCGAGGGTCTGGGGTCAGTGGAGGAGGCACAGGATGGAGGGGGGGGGGTGGGCTTCAGTTTGGACCCCGATACGGAACAACCATAGATTTGCTCCGGGCAAGATGGGGGGCCTGTTTATAGATGGAACTTTCCCTAGCTTGAAGGCACTGGAGGAGAGGTTCGGCCTGCCCCTGGGAAATGCTTTCAGATACCTCCAGGTCCGGGACTTTCTCAAAAAACAAGTGGAGACATTCCCGCGGCTACCCCATCGAAGGATACAGGACAGGGTAGTGTCTGGCATCTGGGTAGGAGAGGGGAAAGTGTCGGACATATACCAGGAGCTGCAGGAGGTGGAGGAATTGAAGGGCAAGTGGGAGGAGGAGCTGGGCGAGGAGCTGGAGGAGGGCTGATGCCCTGGGCAGGGTGAATTAGCCCGCATCATGTGCCAGGCTCAGTTTAATTCAGTTTAAGGTGGTGCACCGGGCTCACATGACGACGTCGAGAATGAGTAAGATCTTTGGGGTGGAGGACAGGTGCGCGAGATGTGCAGGGAGTCTGACGGACCATGTCCATATGTTTTGGGCATGCCCGGCACTTAAAGAATTCTGGCAGGGCTTTGCGAGGGCCATGTCCAGGATTTTGGACACGGGGTTGAAGCCGAATCCAACAATAGCGATCTTTGGGGTGTAGGAGGATCCGGGAGTGCAGGAAGCGAAAGAGACCGAGGTGTTGGCCTTTGCCTCCCTAGTAGCCCAGAGACGGATCTTGTTAATGTGGAGGGACTCGAAGCCCCCGAGCGTGGAGACCTGGGTTAGTGACATGGCTGGGTTCCTCAGCCTGGAGCCAATAAAGTTCGGCTTGAGAGGTCCTTGCCGGGGTTCTCCCAGCGGTGGCAACCTTTCCTTGACTTTCTAGGGGAGTGGTAAAATGTCAGCAGCAGCAGCAACTGGGGGGGGGGGGGGGGGGGGGGGGGTTGTCTACTTAATGTATATTTGAGTTTTGCATAATGATAACAGCCACCTAGTTTTGTTAAATATTTTTCGTTTATTTTTCTGTTATGTAAAAATTCCGGTTGAAGAAAGCTTTAACAAAAACAAATTTTAAAAAAGGCAAATGGCATTCTTTCCTTCATCGGACGGAGCAGAGAGTATAAAAATTGGCAAGTCATGCTGCAGCTGGACAGAGCCTTAGTTAGGCTGCACTTGAAATATCATGTTCCAAGGAATATAGTCGCCACACCACCAGAAGGCTGTGGAGGTTTTGGACAGGGTACAGAAGAGGTTTACCAAGATGTTGCCGGGTCTGGAGGCCCATGAGGAAAGGTTGGATAAACTTGGTTTGTTCTCACTGAAACATCGGAGGTTGAGGGGCGATAGAAGTCTACAAAATTATGAGGCATGGACAGAGTGGATAGTGAGAAGCTTTTTCCCCAAAGTGGGAAGAGTCAATTACTAGTGGACATAGATTTAAGGTGAGTGGGGTAAAATTTAGACATGTGCAAGGGGAATTTTCTTTTTTGTTTACAGAGGGTAGTGGGTGCCTGGAAATCACTGCCAGAGGAGGTGGTGGAAGCAGATACGATTGTGATGTTGAATGGGCCTCTTGACATATACATGAATAACATGCGAATAGAGGGATATGGGCCCCAGAAGTGTGAAAGGTTTTAGGTTAGATGGGCAGCATGTTTGGTGCAGGTTTGGAGTGCCGAAGGGCTTGTTCGTGTGCTTGTGCTGTTCTTTGAAATGCTCATCAATAACGAGTTGGCTTACACCAAGTACTGCTCGAGTGTAGGATAAATGCTGGCAAGGAGTGGAGGGTCTGAATCGCCCGTTTCTATCCTGCATATTCTGTATAATACATTTTCCTCTTAATTGCAGCATTCACCAGGCTCTCGTTTTTATCCGGCCCCCTTCTCCACAAGTATTAACAAAGGCACGCTGTATTTTACTGGGTGAAGTGGAGTGGTAACTCAGAGGGGTCAGATGCATAGGAATATTGAGTAAACCCAGCTTGCAGATATTTCAGACATGGGTAGATGTTCTTCCCTGAAAGGTGATATTCATAGATGAGGATTAACATCTTCACAGTGAACGACCAGAGCAACACTACAGCAAGGTGATGCTCCTAACCGAATCTCCTCGTGTACAGAAAAATAACGTCAATTCCCTTACATCAGTTCCAAATCTGGCCATCCCATTTCTCAACTTTAGCTACAGACCTTCCATCTTACATTTCTTTCACCTTTGAAGCATTGTACGGTTGGGACAATGCTCGGGGAAAGGGATAAACAATGCTGGTAGCTTTAGAATGTTGGCTGCTCATTTCTGCAATATGACCAGGTGATCTTCGCTACCTAATTCCTCTCTTTTAAATGTATCAACTCCCGCTAGGGAGTTTCCCAGGGCGGAAGAGTCAATTACGCGGTGAGTACAGGCACATCAGAGCTGGACCTGACCAATGTCTTACTCAATGTTAGTTTCCAACCCCAGGCATCACTGAGGCCTTTCTGTCCATTTTTATTAAGGGGCTTTGATCCCTACCCACTGGACAAAGAAGGGGGTTGATCCCTACCGGCTGGGCAAAGGGGCACCGATCCCTATCCACTGGGCAAAGGGAGTTTTTCCAACCACAGAACAAATGCAGTGCCCCCAGCTACTGCAAAACAGCAAGGAGATGGGATCCTGATTCCTGCCTTACAGTGAAATGGAAGGTTGGTAAAAAGAATGTAGATTTTCAAGTGCAACATTCAGAGGTTCCACTTTACTCATTTGGCAAATCCTTAATCTTGTTTGTGAGGAATATGATCCAGGTAGAGAAAGGCTACAGCCACTGGTAGCTGAAAAGGCACACACAAAAATCTGAAACCTGGGGAAACATGTGCTAGTCACCTTCAGGCAAATGCAGCAAAGCCAAAGAACACAGTGGGTTCCCTGATAAGTGAATATTTCTGCTACATTAATATTCACGGAAAACCCAAACCATTTGCTATCTAAACTGGTTCTATTCCTTCCTGTTAACTCAGTACTATCCTTGTGTAAATTTCTAGTGCAGTTAAACAAACAGCTCAGCAGTGGATTACACATCATACCACTGTTTCATGTCTGACTGTTTGTCCTAGAACATATCCCGCGTGGCTGTTGAAATATGTATATTTCTGGCATCCCGCCAATACATGACAAGTTAAAATTTTACATAAAAAGATGTTGGAAATTGTTCACAGCAAAATTTATAAACTTTTCATTGGACTTTAAAAATGTGTACCAGAGCTAGCCGTGGACGGATGGCAAACTTCGCGCTTCAGCGCTAATCGCACTGGTAATCTCTTTGCCCAGAAATGGTGGCTTTGCTCATTGGCTTACAGGAACAGCACAGGCAACTTGTGTTACTGTAAGTCCGCAGCAGCCCGCCTGAAATACACCAGAGTTTAAAAACTCCATGGGCCAGCGCCTTAAACGAGCACAAGCAGCTACCAATTAAAAGATATCCCAAACATCCAAGGAGCCTTAAAGACCCCCTGACCTTTCTGATGGCTGCCATGCACTCCAATGCTAATAGCAGTAGCTTTATTGGTGCAGTCTTCCCCCATGTAAGTGAAACAGACTCCCCCCCCCCCCCCCATGTCCCTTGGAGCAAGGGGCGAGTGGTGCAGAAGGCAGGCTGGAATACATTAAGAGTTGAAACCTAGTGTAGCTGGAGTGCCAATCCCCAACAAGGAGGGAAAACATTGCCTCATTAAATAAACTGACAAAATAAAAGAGCAGAAATAAAACGCAGAGCACCAGCTCTTAAAGAAAGCACAATTAAGTGCAAGAGAGAGAGAAAAAAATCCTTTTAACCCTGTGATAATTTGTTCAAACCGTTTATTGTTATGGAACATTCCACAGAAACATTGGGCAGGATCTTCAAATGCCCCTGTCGGTGAGGTCAGGTGCGCTTTAAAAATAACACTCCCGGAAGGCACGTCAGGTTGGGGGATGTGCGGAGGAGCCAGCAATCTGTTTGCCTACAATTAACTGTCTGTTAAACCCGCGGAAGAGCTCGTTAATGGGCTGGAGAAGACCAGAATCTTTTTTCAAAGCAGTGAACAGGAAGAGCAAATGGTCAGGTCCACATCGAGAGCCATTATGTAAAATAAAAACAGAAAGTGTAAAGGTTCAGTAGGTCTGTCAGCATCTGTGAAGGGAGAGGGAGAGTGGACGCTTCAATGGCAATACGACTCTTTTCTGGTAGATATTGGTCTCCTTCTAAAAGTTTCAAAGATCCTCATGAAATAGGTTTCAGATTCATTAGAATCGGATGTTGCCAGACCAGCTGAGATTTTCCAGCACTTTTTATTTCATGTCTCCAGTATCCTCGGCTTTTTGCTTTACGTTTAGTGCCATTACGTGATGCTGCTGCTGGATTAAAGTGCGAGGAATAAAAAAGGGTTATTTAAAGTGCTCAAGCAGTGGCACAAAGTTTCCACTGCTCGAGCAGAGAGTGTCAAGTACCTTATGATTCATCATTTAACCACTTGTATGCACCGTGAGGCTGCTGGCCCTCCACTCTCCTGCAGGCTCCAATCTGCAAGCCCTGTCATGGCTGTTGTCTTTGAGCATTGAGCTCCAGATCCAGATCCTGCCTCCAGGCCCTGGCCCCATCTCCAGGCCCGGCCTCCAGGCCTCCAGGCCCTGGCCCCGAGGCCTCCAGGCCCTGGCCTCCAGGCCCTATCTCCAGGCCCTGGCCCCTCCTCCAGGCCCTGTCCCTCTCTGCAGGCCCTGTCCCTCTCTCCAGGCCCTGTCCCTCTCTGCAGGCCCTCTCCAGGCAATGCCATGCCACTAACTAGATACCAGGACAATTAAAGGCTTTGTATATTGAAGTAGCGTCACACCGCCGCACCAGACAAGGGACGTGGGATCGGGACCGGAAAATAATCAGACCCCAGATTGAAAATTCAGTCCATTGTCTAAATTGTGACGTTGCATGTTCACCCCCGTGTGTGTGTGGGTTTCCTCCGGGTGCTCCGCTTTCCTCCCACAGTCAAAGATGTGCCGGTTAGGTGGATTGGCCACACTAAATTTCCCTTTAGTGCCCCAAGAGTTAGATAGGCTTATGGGATAGAGTGGGGAAATGGGCCTGGGTCAGGTGCTCTTTCAGAGGGTCGGTGCAGATGGACTGATGACCACCTTCTGCACCGTAGGGATTTGATTACCCAAAGGGAAACATCAATAACAGTTCACCATCCACAGAACTGTTACAATTCTGAGCTCTTTAGACTTTGTAGGAGAATGAGGTATAAAACGCACCTTTGTTCAGATGAGTTTTGTTGGAAAAGAAACACTGTAATCTTGCAAGTTTAACCCTTTTTTGGCAGAATTCTTGGAGAAGGAACTTGCATTCATATAGCACCTATCAGGATTTCATGAGGCACTCTAGAGCCAGTGAATTGTTTTGAACACGCAGTTAGTTATAATTACACACAGAATTATCCCTCAACAACACAGGCCAAGAGGGACTTCAGTTATGTGGCGATATTGGAGAAGTTGGCATTGTTTGTCTTAAAACAGTGAAAGTTAAGGGGAGATTTAATAGAGGTATTCAAAAACCATGAGAAGTTTTGAAAGAGTAAACGGGGTGACCGTTTTCCATTGGCAGGAGCATTGGCAACTATAAGATACAGATTTAAATCAATTGGCAAAAGATTCAGAGTGGATATGAGCAGGATTTTTAAAAGTAGCGAGTTATGATGATTTGCCTGAAAGGACGGTGATTTCAGATTCAACAGCAACTTTGTGGAAGGAATTCAATATATATTTGAATGGGAAAAATATGATGAGCTATGCGGGCAGAGCAGGGGAGTGAGACTAATTGGGGAGCACTTTCTAAAAGCCAACACAGGCATGATGGGATGAATGGCCTATCTGTGCAGTGCGATCCCATAAATAAGAGAAGTGACAATTAATCTGTTTTGGCGATAGACATTTGGGGGAGGGAATGTTGGTCAAGGCTTTGGAGAACATTGCACTCTTTCAGCGTGGTTTTTACACCCATCTGCACAGCAAATCCAACACCCCCTGCACCAGATACTCCAACCATGTACTTGCACTGAAACATCAGCCTATTTATGTGCTCAAGTTGAACTTGAATCTCCTGCCTTCCGATTCAGTGTGCGTGATGTTACCAATGAGCCATTCAACAAAATCAGAAAGCAATCTGATAGGGCTGAGCAGCGATGATAAGGACTCTGCAGGAGGTTGAGGGGTGCAAAAGACAGGGTATCTATAGATCAACAATCAATCTTCCAGGAGGCCAAATGGTAGATTGGGCCGACAGGTCCTTGTGGAAGTGATGCACTGTCTAGGAAGTTCTAAAGCTGCATAGTTAGAGGCTTGAGAATCACAAATCGGAGGCTAGCGGACCCAACAACTGAACGTATTAAAAAGATTTTAAGCCCCAGGAGTTTAAATAATCAAGACAAGTTTACAAGGGAGTGTTAGAAACAAAAGCCTCTATAAAAACAATCTAGATAATGACGCGCAGTTATTCTCAAGTCTTGATCAATCTATCAGTTAAAAAAATGTACATATGAAACTTGACTAGAACAGTTGAAAGCGCTGAGGCCAGGAGCTCTTTGTGTTGTTTATACAGCTGTGTCAATTTTTGATTCCCTAACTTTGCCGACAAGTTTGGCTGAAGCTTTCTTGATTAACTAAGAGACGGGCTTGAAAAAGAGGGGTGCCTCTCACTAACGGCTTTGCTAAGAGTTTAGTTCGCGCCTCAAATCTCAGAATTCGATGACCTAAATTCAAACAAACATTAGACATTAATAATGGTTGCCATGTGTCTACTCTTGCGCTGCCATCTGTATCGGGACGAGGGCTTATTATCAGAACATTTTTAAAAAAGCAATATGGAATTTTTCTTCTGACTTGCTTTTACTGAACTCCATGCTGAGCCATGACGAGAGTTCCTTGCGCATTTGCCATTCTGCTCTGCCACCCAGAAATGGACTCAGACAACAATCATTTGCATTTATATAGTGCCTTTAATGTAGCAAAAATCCCAAGGCAATTCACAGGAGAGTTAACAAATACTCGATGAACTGCATGAGGAGATATTCGGGCAGGTGACCAAACTCTTGGTCAAAGAGACCGGTTTTAAGAAGGAGCTTCAAGGAGGAGAGAGGGCTAAAGAGATGGAGAGGTTTAGGGAGGTAATTTCAATGTTTAATAATATAATAATAATATTCATTATTGTCACAGGTAGACTGCAATGAAGTTAATGTGAAAATCCCCTAGTCCCCACATTCGGGTGCCTGTTCAGGTACACAGAGGGAGAATTCAGAATGTCCAATTTACCCGACAAGCACGACTTTCGGGAGGAAACTGGAGCACCCGGAGGAAGCCCACGCAGACACGGGGAGAACATACAGACTCCGCATAGACAGTGACTCAGGTGGGAATAGAACCTGGGGTCCTGGTGCTGTGAAGTCAAAGTGCTAACCACTGTGCTAGCATGATGCTGCTCGACAAATGAAATAGTGCTGAGACTGAGAGCTCGGAGGTTTGATGAGGAAAAGACTTGCATTTATTGTGTGGAACCTTTCAAAACTAAAGGATGTTCCAAAATGCTTAACTAACAGAGTACTTTGTTTTTTTGAAGTGCAGTCATTGATGCAATATCAAAAATGTGGCAACTGATTTGTGTATAGTGAGCTCTCACAAACAATGTGATAATCTGCTTCAAGGATAAGTATTGGCCAGGACGACACAGAGGTTAGGAAAACCAACGGATTTATATTTGTATTGGTAAACATTAGAAATAAGGCATAGTTTTAAGCGGGTTTAATTTAATGTTTCTGTACCTGGAAGGGTAAAGCCTGTGGTGAATTCATACTACACAAAGGTTGCAAACTATATTTGGGGGTTGGTCAAGTACCAACTGTCTTTTCTATTGTGGTAGAGAGGGCTGCGGCGTAATGTAAAAATAGTGGTAAGGGCGTTGCTTGGCAACAGGAGGCCACCTTCCTTTGTTATTAATTTTAACTGGAAGCCAGAGCAGTCGGAGACAGGATCTCAGGGAGTGAACATCTCTCAACTATGCCAGAGGAAAGACTGGACAGAACGGGAGCTGCAAAGAGGCAGGCTTCCTAAAGTACAAGTCACAGTCCAGATAAACAGGGAATTGGGACAGAAAGTGTATTTTAAGGCGGCTGGAGTTAATCTGAACAGAAACCAAGGTATTGTTCAGAAGAATTCAAGGAAGAGGTAAACAATGTGTTCTGAGTTAGAGACACAATTGCAGCAACTTGATTTAAAATGGGACAGCAGATTTCAGGGGTAGATGAAACGTTTGGTGTCATTTAAATACCTTCTGGGAATCGTTAAAGCATTTTGAGCAGTTTTCACAGCAGTCAAGACAAAGAAATCCTGGACTGGATTCTCTGCTGGCAGAGTGGGAGCTCTGTTTGACAATGCCATCTGTAAAATCAGGACTGGGGTTCGGAATGCAAACCTCCAAGGGAAAGCATTATTTGAGATGAAGGGATTAAAGCTTGCTTTTGAGAGTGGAGTTTGGAAACCCTCACGTGACAATCATCTGAAAGGATACCGAGGAGAAACCCAGTAACTTGGGTTCAGAGCAGTGTGTGTACTTGGCCACAGTCATCTTGTATGCTCAAAAGGGACTTTTTGAATGAATGAGACCACTGTAGCTTAATGTGTACTTTGTAATCCATGTTAATCTTTAAATCTGTGTGTATTTATTAAACTAAGGGGGAGTAAAGGAGTATCGCATTATAATCCAATGTTATTATTTTTGTTAAAACTAATCAGTGGTTCTGTGACTCCATTCCTCCACGTTTTATAAAAACAGGTAAAGTTACAATCTATTGAGCCAGGATTCCATTCTAGGATCTTCCCATCCAATTATAACACCAACTACGATTGTAACTCAGGGGAGAATTCCCCTGCTCTTCTTCAGAATACATGGAAACCTTTTCCAGCTGCCCAGGAAGGCAGATGTGGTCATCATTGAAAGTATCATCTGAAAGACGGCACCTCCAACCGTCCAGCACCCCCTCAGTACTGCACTGGAGGGTGAGCTTCGATTTTCATGTTCAAGTCCTGGAGCAGAACTTGAACTCACAACTTTAGTTAAGAGTGCTAGTAACTGGGCTGACACTGGAGATAGGGAGGGTGAGGGCACAGGGGGATTCTGAAAAAGAGGATAAGAATTTTCAAACGGAGTTGTCACCAGACTGGGTGCCAATGTAGGTCAGTGAGCACTGGAGTGATGAGGACATGACATTTGCTGCAACGTGGGCAGAGTTTTGGATGTGCCCATGTTTGCAAAGGTCAGCCAGAAGATCATTGCTTTAAATCATCCATCACCCCCTCCATCACTGAGATGCATCTGACCAGTTATGTTTAACTTTACAGAGAATGGGCCAGACTGAGGACATAACCCACAGCAGGAGGAGCGCTTACTTGGAAATGCTTAGAAGCTGACTGGGTTGTCTTAATAACAAATGTTCCTCCAGGAGCTGACACAAGCAGCAGAAATGTGTGTTTTCAGGGGCCAATTAGCACAACGAGTGAAAACATTCCTTTCGCGTTTGAGACAATGACTCATAACCAGCCCAGACCAGGATTGAAAATACCCCTCTGGGAGCCACAGGAAATTGAAGTGAAAGGAGCTGGAAAGGCAATCCTCAATCCAGCTCCTGTTGGGCACCAGTCCACAAGCCTAACTTGCCCGCAATTTGGCACCAACTGGCGGATTCACTTAGTGAGGAGATAAGACATTCGCTGTGGGATCTGGAAATTTTCTGTATCTTCTTTTGGATAGGTGCATTGCTGAGGAGGAGTAGAGGGAACTTGCAATCTTAAGCTAACTTGTACTTGAGCAGCGCTGGGAAATACTAGCTCTGAAATGGAAAAGTATTCCACTCTGCAACACTAGGCTGAATGATACCAAAAATAAATCCTAACAGGTTCACTGCCATTCTGCAGTAAGGTCCATTGCCAAGTTGGCAGTATAAACATAAACTGCCACGTTAATGTGGTCATAAATACTCCCATTTTAAAACAAAGCCACACTGTTTTGTGTGCTACAGGCAAGCAACTCTGGAATATCTTGGTCTATATACAGTTAATGGCAGGGGTGTTATAACTGGTCTCTTATTTTCTGACCAACATCGTACCATGTTGAGCATATCCAGCCTTTGTAAATGTATATGATACACTTCCTGCTCAACACCCATGGATATGTTTGGTATATATTACCCAGATTTCATTTCTCCAATATTATTGGTGTGACTTGAAAGAGAGGAAGACGTGCATTTATATAGCATCTTTCACACTCGAAGTCCTTTACACCAAAGATCTACTTTGTGAGGAGCAGTCAGTGGTCGCAGCGTAGACAACACTGCACCCAATTTGCACACCACAAACTTCCATAACCTCAATGTGACAACGCGAGGTAATCTAGGAACGAAATATTGTCCAGGATGCAGGGGGGAATGCCCTGCTCTTTCTCAAAACAGTATCATGGAATCTTTTACAACCACTTGCCTTGGTTTAAGCCTCACCTGAAAGGCAGCACATCTTCAGCCGCTTCCCACTCCCTCAGATCGGCTCTGGAATGTCAGCCTTGGTTAGTGTGGAGTGGGAAGAACTCATAACCTTCTAATTCAGAGTCTTATCCATTGCTGGTGCAAGCAATTTTCATCCATCAGTCTTTGATTCTTAACCTATAAAGACTCCCAATTCATTACTTCACAAGAGAACCAATAGTCAGAGCAGTTTAGAGTAGGAACACAAAATCCTGCACAAGTCTTAAGCCAATTGTCAACGTTTTAGTAAAGGTGGAGCTATTTTCTCTCACTGCCCAAAATATTAGGATTCTAGCCTTCTCAACTGGTTTCTGAGAAAAGTATTCTAATATAATGCGAAGCATTTTGGCCTCATCACTGATGTTGCAGTGGGAGCAAGTTCAAGATGAATTAGGAGTATTACACACACCATGGGCGGTACGGTGGCGTAGCGGTGAGCACGGCGGCCTCTGTGCCAGGGACCCGAGTTCAGTGCCAGCCTTGGGCGACTGTGTGGAGTTTGCACTTTCTCCTCATGTCTGCGAGGGTTTCCGCTGGGTGCTCCGGTTTCCTCCCACAGTCCAAAGACTTGTCCACTTTGGCAGGAAGAATAAAAAAGCAGCATATTATCTAACTGGGGAATGATTGCAGAGGTCCCAGGTACAGATGGATCTGGGTGTTCTGGTTCATGAATCATGAAAAGTTAGCTTGCAGGTACAGCAAGTGATGAGAAAGGCAAATGGAATGTCATAATTTATTGCAAGGGGGATGGAAGGGGATACATAAATAGGGAAGTTTTGATCTCGTCGCACAGAGCTTTGATGAAACAACATCTGGAATAGTGCATTTTGATCTCCTTACTCAAGAAATAATATAATTGAATTAGCAGCTTGGGGAAGGTTTCTGGGATTAAGAGGTTATCGTATAAGGAAAGGTTGAGCAGGCTGGGCCTATATCCGTTGGGAGTTTAGAAGAATGAGGGGGTGATGATATTGAAGCATAAGATCCCGAGAGGACTTTATAGGGTGCACGCTGAAAAGATATTTTCCCCTTATGCGAGAGACTAGAATGAAGAAACAGTTTAAAACAACGAGGGTCTCCCATTTTAAGATGAAGACGAGAAGAATTTGTTTCTCTCAAAGTCGTTAGGCTCTGGGATATTTTTTCTCCAGAGGAGCTGTGGAAGCAGGATCACAAAATATTTTTCAGGAAAATAGAGTTGAGGCCCCATCAGATAAGCCATGATCTTACCCAATGGTCGAGCAGGATTGAAATCCTTAAAACCTACCTCGTTGACAAACTTTTGGTCATCCGACCAATGGCTTCTTATTTGGCCTGGTGTCATATTATGTTTTTAGAATCATAGAATTTACAGTGTAGGAGGCCATTCAGCCCATCGGGTCTGCACCGGGCCCTTGGAAAGAGCATCATACTTAAGCCCATGCCTCCACCCTATCCCCGTAACCCCAACTAACCTTTTGCACCACTAAGGGGCAATTTATCATGGCCGATCCAACAAAACCCGCACATCTTTGAACTGTGGGAGGAAACCAGAGCACCCGGAGGAAACCCACGCAGACATGGGGAGAAAGTGCAAACTCCCCTCAGCCAGTAACCAGAGGCCAGAACTGAACCTGGGTCCCTGGTGCTATGAGACAGCAGTGCTAACCCTTGTGCCACCGTGCCGTGCCACCGTGGTTCCTGTGAAGTGCCTTGGGATTATGTGTTAGATTAAAGGTGCTATATAAATATAAATTGATATTCTAGAGGTTCTGACCATCTTATCATGCTGGGAGCTGACCCATAAATACTATATGTATTGTATGATAAGAGCAAACAAAGGAGAAAATAATTCAATCCTGTGACCTGGACTAGATAAAAGAAATATCACGCCAGCAAGTCATCATCTCATTCATTTAGTTTAATATCTGTGCGATGGTAAGAATTAGGAGCAGACTACATGACCGCTCCAGTATTCTCTGCCATTCACTAAGATCATGCTGGATCTTTTATCTCAAATACACTTTGTTGCATGATGCACATATCCCTGGTCTCCAAAGGTCCATCAATCTCTATCTTAAATATAACCAACGACTGAGCATTCACACCTCTCTGGGGTACAGAATCCCAATGGTTCACAATCCTCAAAGTGATAAAATTTCTCATCTTGGTCCGAAATGTCTGACCCCTTATTCAGAAGCTATAATCCCTAGACATAGACATAGAACAGTATAGAATAGTACAGCACAGAACAGGCCCTTCGGCCCTCGATGTTGTGCCGAGCAATGATCACCCTACTCAAACACACGCATCCACCCTATACCCGTAACCCAACAACCCCCCCCCCCCCCCCCTTAACCTTACTTTTTAGGACACTACGGGCAATTTAGTATGGCCAATCCACCTAACCCGCACAATCTTTGGACTGTGGGATGGAAACCGGAGCACCCGGAGGAAACCCACGCACACACGGGGAGGACGTGCAGACTCCGCACAGACAGTGACCCAGCCGGGAACCGAACCTGGGACCCTGGAGCTGTGAAGCATTTATGCTAACCACCATGCTACCGTGCTGCCCCCTAGTTCCAGATTTCCTGGGAAGGGGAGACAGCCCCCTCAACACCTACCTCATCAAGCCCTCTCAGGCTCTCTTATGTTTCACTGAGACCATCTCTCACTCTGCAAAAGTCTAGGGAATAGAGGCCTAGAATATCTTTGAGGGACAGCCTTTTTATAGAAAATAACGAAACTTGCCCAGATGAGTGGTTTTCATTACTTGGCTTCAACAAAACAACTTCCAATTATCCTGAACCATCCGTGTTATAACATCTTTCTTGCTATGCCCTTCAACAGAAGCTCGTACTTTTACAGCCTTCCTGTTTCAAGAAGACTGTCTTTCTAAATCACTTGAAAAACTGGCTCTTGCAGCATAAGGGTGGCCAATTAAATAACTAAATCAACTGCTTTGTCCAATAAGGGGCAATTTAGTGCGGCCAATTCACCTATCATAGAATTTACAGTGAAGGAAGCCATTCGGCCCATCGAGTCTGCACCAGCCCTTACAATGGGCACCCTACTGAAGCCCACATATCTACCTTATCCCTGTAACCCAGTAACACCCACGTAACTTTTGTTTTGGACACGAAGGGCAATTTATCATGGCCAATCCACCTAACCCGCACATCTTTGGACTGTGGGAGGAAACTGGAGCACCCGGAGGAAACCCACGCACACACGGGGAGAACGTGCAGACTCCACACAGACAGTGGCCCAGCCGGGAACCTGGAGCTGTGAAGCAACTGTGCTAACCACTATGCTACCGTGCTGCCTACCGATCCGGCACATCTTTTTGGAGTTGTGAGGGTGATACCCACCCAGACACGGGGAAAAGGTGCAAACTCCACATGGACAGTAACCCAGGGCCGGGATCGAACCAGAGTCCTTTGTGCCGTGAGACAGCAGAGCTAACCACTGCGCCAGCGTGCTGCTCCAGGATGTCTTTTTTTTTTAAACTAAAATGTATGACAACACACGCTGCTTTAAAAATACCAACACCAAAGTACCCCTTATCCTAATTATATCCTTCATCAATCTCAGTTTTGAAAATTTTCAATTAACCCGTGGGGAGGAGGGAGTTTGAGATTTCCAACATCCTTTGTGTGAAGAATTGCTTCCTGTCATCACCCAGTTTTAATCTTCAGGTTACAGCCCCCCCCCGGGGCAGGCCGAAAGTGATGATCTCATAAACCCGAGGGAATCTGCTGAACATTCATGAGCCAAGGTTAAAAAAACCCAAATCCTATTAAAGCAGCCAGGCACACTTGCTCCTGGTCTCGGGCAATGAAGGCTAAAATCCAGGAGGTGTACTTCATTCTCAGAGTGAATGTCAGTTAACGACAAGGTCTGCAACTCCCTTTACAAGCATTTGCAAACAAGTGCTTAAAGTAGAATGCCATAATCAGTGTGTGCAAAGTTATATCTGATAACGGCACCGGCGAGTGAATTGTCTGTATTACAAAGTAATCACAGCAGAGAAACAGGTCGTTCAACACAACTGGTCCATACTGGTGTCTATGCTCGACAATCGCCTCCTCACTTTATCCCATACCTTTTTATTTCATTCTCCTTCATGTGTTTATCTCCCTTCCCCTTTAATGCATCAATGCTATTCACCTTAACTACTCCACATGATGATGAGGCCCTCATCTTAGCCACTCTCAGGCTTTTCTACTTAATTCCCAATTGGATTTATTGATTATTTTATATTTATACCCCTAATTCTGGGCCCACCCACAAGTGGAAAATTATTCTCAACCTTTTATAACTTAGATGACTCCTTGGCATCTCTGTTCAAGCTTTCTTCATGGACATAAGATCGCAGCTTTTTTGAATCATTCCAGTATATTTTTTCAACATTCTGGGTCTCTCTATCCTTTTTATAATATGGAGACCAGTTCACAGCACTCCAGGTGGGCTACCCAGGGTTCTTTACAGGTTTAACCTAACTTCTCTGCTTTCAATTTTCTCCCTCTTCATATATCAGTCCCGCCAGCTCAGGAATCTATGCACTCCCTCCAAAGCAAGAGCATCCTTCCCTCAGATAAGGAGACCAAAACCACACACAATATCCCAGGCAAGAAATCCCTGTTCCTGTACTCGAATCCTCTCCCTATGAAGGCCAACACATCATTTAACCCATAGGGGCTGTTTAGCACAGGGCTAAATCGCTGGCTTTGAAAGCATGCCTAGGCAGGCCAGCAGCACGGTTCGATTCCCGTAACAGCCTCCCCAAACAGGCGCCGGAATGTGGTGACTAGGGGCTTTTCACAGTAACTTCATTTGAAGCCTACTTGTGACAATAAGCGATTTTCATTTCATTTTCATTTGCTTTCTTTACCGCCTGCTGTACCTGCATGCTTACTTTCAGACACTGGTATTTTGTTTAGCACAGGGCTAAATCGCTGGCTTTCAAAGCAGACCAAGGCAGGCCAGCAGCACAGTTCAATTCCCGTACCAGCCTCCCCGAACATGCGCCGGAATGTGGTGACTAGAGGCTTTTCACAGTAACTTAATTTGAAGCCTACTTGTGACAATAAGCGATTTTCATTTTCATTTCATTCAAGGACACCCAGGTCTCATTTCTCAATCTATCGCCATTCAGATAATAATCTACTTTCCTGTTTTTGCTATCAAAGTGGATAGCTTCACATTTATCCATATTATACTGCATCTGCCATGCATTGTCCTACTCACTCAACTTGTCCAAATCACACTGAAGGATCTCTGTAGCCTCCTCACAGCTCACCCTCCCACCCAGCTTTGTGTCATCTGGAAATGTAGAGATATTGCATTTAGTACCCTCATCTAAATCATGAATATACATGGTGGCTAGCTGGGGTCCAGGCACTGATCCCTGCAGTATCCCACAGTCAGTGCCTGCCATTTGTAAATTCCTACTCTTGGTTTCCTGTCTGCCAACTAGTTTTCTATCCATCTCTATCCCAATCCCACGTGCTTATATTTTACACGTTAATCTCTTATATGGGATATTGTCGAAAGCCTTCTGAAAGTCCAAATAAACCACATCCACTGGCTTCCCCTCATCAACTCTACTAGTTACATCCTCAAACAAATTGCAGTAGAATTGTCAAGCATGATTTCCCTTTTATAAATCCATGCTGACTCAGTCCGATTCTGCCACTGTTTTCCAAGTGTTCCGCTAGTAAATCTTTTATAAACGGAGTCCAGAAATTTTCACACAAGCTAGAATTCCATTCCTCTGACATTCCCCGTACTTGGTTGGGTGGGGTGACAACCGAATGCTTTTACTGTGCAATTACCAGGTTATAAAGGTTATGTGCACTGTGATTGTCCACAATGGTATTCCAAATACTTAGCTCACGGATTGGAAACGCAGAAGCAAATCTCTGTTCAGAGGAGGAAAACACGTTATTGCACAATCAACTAAATTGTTATGCAGTTAGAAAAACAGCCGCAGGGTCATGAAGAATCTCAGAGTCAGATGTAAGCCTGAACACCACGTACTGGCATGGCTGCGCGAGGTTACTGACAAAACAGGCAGCAACGGTGTAAGAATCACTAAACACGGTTTAGTTTGGACTGGCCTATCTGGTTTGAGTTTTACAGGACCATGGGCGGGATTCTCCGACCACCCCCTCCCCCCACCGGGTCGGAGAATCGTCGGGGGGGGCGGCGTGAATCCCGCCCCCACCGTCTCCTTCGGCGGGGGGGGCGGGAATCGTGCCCACCTGTCGGCGGCCCCCCCGGCGATTCTCCGGCCGGCGATGGGCCGAAGTCCCGCCGCTGTCATGCCGGTCCGCTGGCGTGAATCAAACCACCTACATTCCCGACCGGGACCGGGCGGCGCGGGTGGGCTCCAGGGTCCTGGGGGTGGCGGCGGCACGGGGCGATCTGGCCCCGGGGTTGTGGGGGGTTGCCCCCACTGTGGCCTGGCCCGCGATCGGGGCCCACCGATCGGCCGGCCGGGCCTGTGCCCTCTTTTCCTTCCGCGTTCGCCATAGTCTTCACGATGGCGGAGACGGAAGTGACCCCCTCCCCAGCGCATGCGCGGGGATGACGTCAGCAGGCCGCTGACGCTCCGGCGCATGCGCGGACTTCCGCTGGCCGGCGAAGACCCTTCGGCCCCCGGCTGGCGTGGCGCCAAAGGCCGTTCCAGCCAGCCGGCGGGGCGCCAACCACTCCGGCGTGGGCCTAGCCCCTCAAGGTTAGGGCTTGGCCCCATAAGGTGCAGAGACTTCCGCATCTTTGGGGCGGCCCGACGCCGGAGTGGTTCACGCCACTCCATCCCGCCGGGACCCCCCGGGTACGGGAGAATCCCGCCGCATATTTCAGAACGCTCTGGTGTTAGTGAAGGATGCCTATTGTGCTGCCATTTTTGGAAACACTCACGTTAAAGAAAGCAGACTGGACGAGGCGACCTGGATTTCGAGTAATCATTGGGAATGGTTTCATAGAAAACTGGCTTCCAATTTATAACTGCTCTTTTCAGTCCAGTATGAACCAATGGCAATTGAGACTTTTAAGCTGAATTCAGTTTAAAAATTCTACTTTTGAAACAAATATCTAAATATTAAGCTGAGCGCGAAAAATGTGGATCGTGCCACCTGAAATGGTGGTGGAAGCGGATTTCCATAATCATTTGAAAGGGATTTGGACATGGTTGAGGAACCTAGCAGGGATACAAGGCAGATACAAAGTGGGACTAAGCCCAACGCTCTTTCAAAGAGACAGTATCGGGTGATAGGTTGAGTGACCTTCAGTCGAGTTGTAAGTTTCTACACTCAGTCAAAGCGAGCAGGAAGCTGTAGGGTTTTTTTTTAAAATAAACATTTTATTGAAGTATTTCTGGTATTGTAACAACAAAATAAACAATGTACATGAAACTATAAACATAGTGCAAAAGCCGTGTCCCTTCCTTACAGGTCCCACCTTTATTAACCCCCTACTCTAAGCTACCCCCCCTCACCATTCTGCTGACGATTAATTTTCCGTGAAGAAGTCGACGAACGGCTGCCACCTCCGGGCGAACCCTAACAGTGACCCTCTCAAGGGGAACTTAATTTTCTCCAAACAGAGAAAGCTAGCCATGTCCGATAGCCAGGTCTCCGACTTGGGGGCTTTGAGTCCCTCCAAGCTAATAGTATCCGTCTCCGTGCTACCAGGGAAGCAAAGGCCAGAATGTCTGCCTCTTTCTCCTCCTGGATTCCCGGGTCTGCTGACACCCTGAAAATCGCCACCCTCTGGACTCGGTGCCACCCTTGTTTTTAACACCATGGACATGACATCTGCAAACCCCTGCCAAATCCCCTAAGCTTCGGACATGCCCAGAACATGTGGACATGGTTCGCTGGTCCTCCCGCACAGTTAGCACATCTGCCTTCCACCCCAAAGAATCTGCACATCTGGGCCACTGTCATGTGAGCCCGATGAATGACCTTGAATTGTATCAGGCTGAGCCTGGCACATGTTGCGGACGCGTTGACTCTACTCAATGCATCCGCCCATAGACCATCCTCGATCTCACCTCCCAGCTCCTCCTCCCACTTGCGCTTCCGCGCCTCGGTCTGCGCCTCCTCAGACCCCATAAGTTCCTTGTAAATGTCAGAGATGCTTCCTTCTCCTACCCACCCTCTGGAAACTACCCTGTCCTGAATCCCCCTCAGCGGTAGGAGCAGGAAGGTTGACACTTGTTTACATAGGAATTCCCGCACCTGCAGGTACCTGAATTTGTTTCCCCTCGCCAACCCAAACTTCTCCTCCAGTGCCCTCATACTCGGAAAGCTCCCCTCTATAAACATATCCCCCATCTTCTCAATCCCTGCTCTCCGCCATATCCAGAACCCCCCATCCATACTCCCTGGGGCAAACCGGTGATTATGACAGATTGGGGACCAGCCGATGCTCCCTCTGCTCCCACATCTCCTCCACTGGCCCCAAACTCTCAGGGCCACCACCACCACGGGGCTGGTGGAGTACAGTGCCGGCGGGAACGGCAGAGGCGCAGTTACCAACGCCCCCAGACTGGTGCCCTTGCATGAAGCCGCCTCCATACGCTCCCATGCCGACCCCCCCCCACCACCCACTGCCTGATCATGACTATATTGGCCGCCCAGTAATAGTTACTAAATTTGTCAGAGCCAGTCTGCCCTCTCCCTGACTCTGCTCAAGCATTACCTTCCTTACTCGCAGGGTCTTGCCCGCCCAAAAGAAGCCAGTGATCACTTTGTTGACCCGTTTAAAAAGGACCGCGGAATAAAGATGGGGAGACATTGAAAAAATGAACAGGAATCTCGGGAGGACCGTCATCTTCACCGTCTGCACCTCCCAGCCAGTGACAACGGAAGCGCGTCCCATCTCCGAAAATCATCCTTCATTCAGTCGACTATCGGGCTAGATATACTTTATGCAGCCGGTCCCATTCCACACCACTTGAATGCCTAGGGACCTAAAGCTTCCCCCTACTAATCTAAACGCCAGCTCCCCCAAACGCTGCTCCTGTTCCTCTCGCCTGGACCGCAAACATCTCACTTTTCTCCATATTTAGCTTATACCCCCGAAAAACCGGCCAAATTCCCCTAGATTCCTCATGATTTCTTCCATCCCCTCTATTGGGACCGATACATACAGAAGCAGGTCGTCTGCATCTCTGTGCTCCACCACCGCCCACGCCCGGACCAGCCCCTTCAAACTCTCAGCGCAATTGCCACGGCTGTATAGCTAGCACGAACAACAGTGGGGAGAGGGGGCATCCCTGTCTTGTCCACCGGTGCAGTCTAAAATAGTCCAATGTTGTCCTCTTCATCCGTACACTTCCCACAGGAGCCTGATACAGCAACCTGACCCAGTCAATGAAGCCCCGCCCAAATCCGAACCGTCCCAGTACCTCCCACAGATAATCCCATTCTATCCGATCAAAAGCCTTTTCTGCATCCATTGCGATCACTACCTCCACCTCCCTAACTTCCAGGGGCATCATGATCACATTTAACAGTCTTCTTAGATTGGCCACCAACTGCTTACCCTTAACAAACCCAGTCTGGTCCTCCCCAATAACGTCCGGAACACAATCCTCAATCCTGGAGGACAAAATTTTGGCCAGCAATTTGGCATCCACATTCCACAGGGATATCAGCCCGTAGGACCCACACAACTCCGGGTCCTTGACCTGCTTCAGAATCAGCGAAATCGTGGCCTGTGACAACGTCGGGGGCAGCACCCCTCTTTCCCTTGCCTCATTGAACATCCTCATCAACACCGGCCCCAATATCCCAGAGAACTTTCTCTAAAACTCCACAGGGTACCCGTCCGGCCCCGGGGCTTTACCCGCCTGCATGGCCTTCAGACCCTCCACTATCTCTTCCAACCCGATCGGGGCCCCCAGCTCTTCCAGCAGCTTCCCCGTCCACCTTTGGGAAATTCAGCCCTCCAGAAAGTGCCTCAACCCCTCCGGCCCCGAAGGGGTTCCGACCTGTACAACCGACTGTAGAAATCCCCAAACGTCTTATTCACCCCTGCTGCATCTCCAACCAGGTTCCCATCTCCGTTTATTTACTTTCCCCATCTCCCTCCCCTCTTTCTAAGCTGCTGTGCAAGCATTCTGCTGGCCTTCTCTCCATGCTCATAGATCGCCCCGCTCAACCTTTCTCAGCTGCTCCACCGCCCTCCCGGTTGTTATCAGCCGAACTCTGCCTGTAGCCTCCGCCGTTGGAAGCTTGTAGTTTGGCATAAAACCCAACTGGTTCACTACTGAGCTTTAGGGAAGGAAAGCAGCCATTCTTTACCTGCTCCAGCCACATCTGAGTCTGCTTCCACACAACGTAGTTGACTCTTAAACTGCCTCTTGATATGAGCGATCAGGCAGTTCGGAATTGCCACTTTCCTCTGGGTAATAATCCAGCATTTCAACACTGCATTTTTCCATTTCACCACAACAACCACTTGCATTTGTGCTGCAAGCCTTTAACACAAAATGTTACAAGGACACTTCACTGGATTGTTAAGCTACAAAAAAAAAATACCTGATGCAGAATTAGGCATGGCGAAGTTAGATGACTGAAAGCTTTTGTTGGAGTAGGTTTAAGGAGTGTTTTAATGGAGAAGCTGTAAGAGAGACAAAAGATTTAGGGAGAAGGCTCAACGTTTAGGGCTTAAGAAGCTGAAGGCACAGTCAGCAGTGATGGGATGATTAAAAATGGGCGGGGGCGGGTGCAAGGGGCCAGAATTAGAGCACTGAATCCCGTAGAGGTAGGGAGGGGTCGGATGTGAGCTTTGAAAACAGGGATGAGAATTTTTAAATGGAGACATTGCAGGACCGACAGCTAATGTGAGTGCACAGGTGATGGACGAAGGAGACTTGGTGCAAATTAGGAAATGGACAGAATTGTGGATGAGGTCAACAGGACAGAGGCTGCAAGGAGTGAGGCTGGCATGAGATTTCAAATAAGGAACAATAAAGTATGATGTTCGGCAGTCTGGGCTAAAGGCAACAAAAAGCTTCCTCGTGGCAGGAAAGGACATGTTTAACTGCCATGCACAGAAACTGCGTTTTCCTGAGTGACCTTCTGGCCACAAAGCTATGGCTGGTGGTACCAAACACGCAATACAAAGTCCTTGAATAATTATTTCCTCTTCTTTTCTTAAAATCGATACAAATATTGGCACCTGACCTGAACAGCAGAGATAACACCAGAGGGTGGCACAGTGGTTAGCACTGCTGTCTCAGCTCCAGGGACCTCAGTTCAATTCCGGCCTCGGGTGACTGTCTGTGTGGAGTTTGTACATTCTCCCTGTGTCTGTGTGGGTTTCCTCCGGGTGCTCCAGTTTCCTCCCACAGTCCAAAGATGTGCAGGTTAGGTGGATTGGCCATGCTGAATTGCCCCTTAGTGTCTAAAAGGTTAGGTGGGGTTACTGGGTTACAGGGAGAGGGTGGAGGCGTGGGCGTAAGTAGGGTGCTCTTTCCAAGGGCCAGTGCAGAGTCGGCGGGCAGGATGGCCTCCTTCTGCACTGTAAATTGATTCTAATGAACTGGAAGCCGGCATACCAGAGGGCTGAGGATGCTCAATCACCGAGTATGTTCAGGACTGATTTTTGAACATTAAGGGAATCGAAGGACATGCTGCGAGTGCAACTTGAGGTTGAAGATCAGCCATGATCCTAGCGAATGGCCAAACAGGCTTGAAGGGCTGTGTGTATGCTAGTTTCAATTTCTAATGCAAGAGGTTTTAGCTATATCCGAGCCTAAATAAGACTGAAACATGGATTTATTGAATTTTCATTGGTCAACATTCCACCCTCCCAGGCTTGTAAAAGTAGTTGGACATCACAAATGCACCACACAATCATCCTAATTTCCCTCTCTGTATAATCACCTAATTATTGCAAATTGGATTACAGTCGACCTGCGTTGTACAATATGGGTAACACATGACTGCTGTTACTGTGTTAGAATAGATCGACCAGAACACCACTTGGCCCAATTTATTTATTCGTTTGCTCATGGGGATGCGGTACACGTTTTATATTTTTTATTTTCTTGTGAAAATAGATCATTTGGCAGAGTTCCTGCAATTTCACAAGAAACCTCGAAAACCTCCTCTCACCTTCCTTTGCCGTTCACCGCTTCCCCCCAAACAACTAGCAGAAACATCCCCCCAAACACTGCAGAAACGCCCCCCCCATCACTTGCAGAAACGCCCCCGACCCATACACTGCAGAAACGGCCCACCCCCATACACTGCAGAAACACCCCCCGCAACACTGCAGAAACCTCCCCCCAAACGCAGAACCCCCCCCAAACACTGCAGAAACCCCCCCAAACACTGCAGAAACCCCCCCCCAACACTGCAGAAACCCCCCCCCAAACACTGCAGAAACCCCCCCCCAAACACTGCAGAACCCCCCCCAACCCCGCAGAAACCCCCCCCCCCCAAACACTGCAGAAACCCCCCCCCCAAACACTGCAGAAACCCCCCCCCCCAAACACTGCAGAAACCTCCGCCAAACACTGCAGAAACCCCCCCCCCAAACACTGCAGAAACCTCCCCCCAAACACTGCAGAAACCTCCCCCAAACACTGCAGAACCCCCCCCAAACACTGCAGAACCCCCCCCAAACACTGCAGAAACCTCCCCCCCAAACCTGCAGAAACCCCCCCCAAACACGCAGAAACCTCCCCCCAAACACTGCAGAAACTCCCCCCAAACCTGCAGAAACCTCCCCCCAAACCTGCAGAAACGCCCCCCCCCAAACACTGCAGAAACCTCCCCCCAAACACTGCAGAAACCTCCCCCCAAACACTGCAGAAACCTCCCCTCAACACTGCAGAACCCCCCCCAACACTGCAGAAACCCCCCCCAAACACTGCAGAAATGCCCCCCCCCAAACCTGCAGAAACCTCCCCCCAAACACTGCAGAAACCTCCCCCCACACACTGCAGAAACCTCCCCCCCAAACACTGCAGAAACCCCCCAAACACAACAGAAACACCCCCCCAACACTGCAGAAACCTCCCCCAAACACTGCAGAAACCTCCCCCCCAAACACTGCAGAAACGCCCCCAACACTGCAGAAACCCCCCCCAACACTGCAGAAACCTCCCCCCAAACACTGCAGAAACCTCCCCCCAACACTGCAGAAACCTCCCCCAAACACTGCAGAAACCCCCCCCAACACTGCAGGAAAGCCACCCCCCAAACACTGCAGAAACCGCCCCCCCCACAACACTGCAACAAGCAGAAACCTCCCCCCAAACACTGCAGAAACCCCCCCCAAACACTGCAGAAACCCCAAAACACTGCAGAAACCTCCCCCAAAACACGCAGAAAACCTCCCCCCCAAACACTCAGCAGAAACCTCCCCCAAACACTGCAGAAACCTCCCCCCAAACACGGTCAGAAACGCCCCCAAACACTGCAGAAACCCCCCACACACACTGCAGAACCCCCCCCCACACATGCAGAAAACCTCCCCCCCAAACACTGCAGAAACGCCCCCCCAAACACTGCAGAAACCCCCCCCACACAACACTGCAGAAACGCCCCCCCAAACACTGCAGAAACCCCCCCAAACACTGCAGAAACCTCCCCCCAAACACTGCAGAAACCTCCCCCCCAAACACTGCAGAAACCCCCCCCCAAACACTGCAGAAACGCCCCCCAAACACTGCAGAAACCTCCCCCCAAACACTGCAGAAACTCCCCCCAAACACTGCAGAATCACGCCCCCCAAACACTGCAGAAACCTCCCCCAAACACTGCAGGAAAACCTCCCCCCCAAACACTGCAGAAACGCCCCCCAAACACTGCAGAAACCTCCCCCCAAACACTGCAGAAACGCCCCCAAACATGCAGAAACATTCCCCCCAAACACTGCAAAACCCCCCAAACAGCAGAAACTCCCCCAACACTGCAGAAACCTCCCCCCAAACACTGCAGAACGACCCCCCAAAACACTGCAGAACCTCCCCCAAACACTGCAGAAACCCCCCCACCAACACTTGCAGAAACCTCCCCCCAAACACTGCAGAAACCTCCCCCCAACCCAATGCAGAAAACGCCCCAAACACTGCAGAAACCTGCCCCAAACACCTGGGCAGAAACATCCCCCCAAACAATGCAGAAACGCCACCAAAACTGCCAGAAAACCCCCCCAAACACTGCAGAACCCCCCCCAAACACTGCAGAACCGTATCCCAAACACTGCAGAACATCCCCCAACACTGCAGAACACCTCTTTTCCCCCCCCCCCCCCCCCCCCCCCCCCCCCCCCCCAAACACTGCAGAAACAAGTGGAAATATGGCGGACCATTGCAATCCTTGTACATGTGCCAACAAAACTCCGGGAAAAAAATCTAGTCGGCTATCGGCTGCTCAAAGCCACAGAGAAACATGGACTGCAAGCTAATTTCTATTGTATGAGCATCCTCCACTCTGCATTTTGCTGGAGAAATCAATCTCTTTATAATTTGAAGAGTTTGCGGTAGATTTGGTCATCAGGTTCTATTTGCTGTTTAGCATCATTTCCGCCCTGTCTCTATCACAGTGATGTTCATACCCACGTGGAGTGTTTCCCATGACAGAATGGTTAATATAACGATGTTTGTCGTTTGTAATGCGTGCTAAGCCACGCGCTGAAATGAAAGGTCAGACAGCACCATTTGAACCAGTATTCACACACACTCTAGCCAGAAAGGCAGGTTGCTTTCAACTTACTGTAAACCAATTTGGAATAAACAAGTGCACTGGGCTAGTAAATTAGTTTTAAATGATGAGTTTTAACTCCGGCCATACCCTGCAGCAAATAAATCCCCAGGCTCATTCAGAAGTACATGCAGGACCGACAGAAATGTCAGTTATCTCTTTGAGGCGAAATGCATTGAGTAGATGTGAAGTGCAGAAGAGTGAGCTTTTGTGCAAAGTATGTGATGCGGTGGAGTGCTCACCCTTCGAGTTCACTAGGGTTTTACGCTTCTCTGCTTGCCAGGCCACGATGACTCTCTCTGCCTCCATTCAAGTCACTGGGCGGAAACTAAGAGTCCAGAAATAGAAATCTCCAGCCAGTAACTTTCTGACTGGCAGATAAATAACTCACTGACAGATGACAAATCTCGGCTACGAACTATGAACCAGAAAAAATAAACACAGAAAATGAACAGATGCAGAAGTCAAACAACAAAAATAAATCATCGTGGTTTTACTGCACTTAAAAAACGCGCTTCCTAAACTAAACGGCTTGAAACTTGGGCACATAACTGAGTGGAACGGCTTCCAGATGAAATTGGACGTATTTGGGAATTTCCACTTACCCAGCCAGTCAACCAACTATCAGAGCAGAAATGACCCACACAAACCTTGATAAAAGATCCCAATTATACCCCCGGATTACACTGACAGCTGAACTTGTATACAAGATCAAGTAGAGGCATTTAAAATTGCTCAGGGATTTGATGGGGTAGATGTAAAGGAGTTTCTGTACATTGGTCGGTGGCTGGGTGGGGGGTGGGGCAGTGAAGTGCAATACTTCGGGCTATCAATAAAGAGCAATCATTGATAAATCGATCACAGAATCCCTACAGTGCAGGAGGGCTATCGAGCCAATCCCCGTAATCCAGCTAACCTACACATCCTTGGGCAATTTATCATAGATTATCATAGAATTTACAGTGCAGAAGGAGGCCACTCGTCCCATCGAGTCTGCACACCCTACCCGAGGTCAACACCTCTATCCTATCCCCATAACCCAGTAACCCCACCAAACACTGACGTCAATTTTGGACACTAAGGGCAATTTATCATGGCCAATCCACCTAACCTGCACATCTTTGGGCTGTGGGAGGAAACCGGAGCACCCGGAGGAAACCCACGCACACACGGGGAGGATGTGCAGACTCCGCACAGACAGTGACCCAAGCCGGAATCGAACCTGGGACCCTGGAGCTGTGAAGCAGTTGTGCTATCCACAATGCTACCGTGCTGCACCGTGCATGCTACCGGGGAGAAAGTGCAGACTCCACACAGTCACCTAAGGCCCGAATTGAACCCGGGCCCCTGGCACCATGAGGCGGCAGTGCTAACCACTGTGCCAACATGCCGCCCAATACGGAACTCAGGAGAAATGTCTTTACCTGGAGTGTTTAGAATGCAGAGTTGGCTACCATGAATAGTTGGGGTAAATAACTTAAGGAGTCTGAAAAGGGAAGCTGCACAAGTAAAAGGTAGAGAAAGGAACAGTAAGATTACACCTCTGGGGTTAGATGAAATAAGGCGGGAGGAGGCTCATTGAGAACACAAACACCAACATGGACATGACGGGGTCGACAGAGGCTGCTTCCCCTGCTGGGAATCTGGAACATGGGCCACAATTTCAGAGATAGGGGTCGATCAATTAAGACCGAATAAGGAGAAATTTCATCAAGCAAAGGGTTGAGTGTCTTTGGAATTCCCAACTAGCCATAACCACATAAATACTGTGGTAACCGGAACAGGTCAGAGGCTGGGAATCCTGCAGTGAGTAACTCACCTCCTGACCCCCCCCCCTCCCCCCACCCCCCCAACCCCCCCCCCCCCCCCCCTCCCCCCCAACCCCCCCCCCCCCCCCCCCTCCCCCCCCACAAAGTCTGTCCACCACCTGGAAGGCTCAAGTCAAGAGTGTAATGGAATACTCTCCACTTGCCTGGGTGAGTGCAGCTCCAATAACACAAGAATCTCAACATCATCCAGGACAAAGCAGCTCGCTTGATTGTTACCCCTTCACAGACATTCACTCCCTCCACCACAGCACAGCAGCAGCCGTGTGTACCATCTACAAGATGCACTGCAGGAACTCACCACGGCTCCTCAGGCAGCACCTGCCAAACCCGCGACTTCTACAATCTAGAAGGACAAGAGCACCCGATACCCGAGAACCCCACCATCTTGAGGTTGCCCTCCAAGTCACTCACCATCCTGACTTGGAAAAATATCACCGTTCCTTCACTGTCACAATACTGGAACTCCATCCCTAACAGCAGAGTGTGTGTACCTACACCTCATGGACTGTAGTGGTCCAAGGTGACAGCTCACCACCATCTTCTCAAGGGTCTACTCGGGATGAGCAATGAATCCTGGCTTAGTCAGTGATGCCCACATCCCATAAAAGAATTTTTAAAAAATCCCAGTAAGCTGTGGCTGCTCCATGTTGAATTATATTTAAAGTTGAGATGGACAGAACTCTGGACTCTCCACAGAATTCAGGGATCTGGACATCGGGTGAGAAAATGGAGCTGAAGCGAAGGTTCAGCAATTATCGGACTGAATGCCAGAGGAAGTTAGAAATTAAACGAAATGAAATGAAAATCGCTTATTGTCACGAGTAGGCTTCAATGAAGTTACTGTGAAAAGCCCCCAAGAGAGGCTGAATCCATAGAATCCCTGCAGTGCAGGAGGCCATTTGGCCCATGGAGTCTGCACCAACCTTCCGAAAGAGCATTCTATCTAGGCCCATTCCCCGGCCCAAGCCCGGTAACGCCATGCATTGATCATGGCCAATCCACCTCACCAGCACACCTACTCCTGCTCCTATTTATGTTCTTATGGGCCTGATGGGTGCAGTAAATTCTATCTAATTCTGTAGAAAAGGATTACATTGTATGAATTGCTCACGATAGATTCAAATAGAGGCAAAACAAAGCCAGTCTGAAGACTTATGTTGACACTATGTTTGCGCATTCAACACAAAGCAACTCCTATCGGGCTGCATCACAGCCTGGTATGGCAACTGCTCGGCCCAGGACCGCAAGAAACTTCAGAGAGTCGTGGACACCGCCCAGTCCATCACACGAACCTGCCTCCCATCCATGGACTCCATCTACACCTCCCGCTGCCTGGGGAAAGCGGGCAGCATAATCAAAGACCCCTCCCACCCGGCTTACTCACTCTTCCAACTTCTTCCATCAGGCAGGAGATACAGAAGTCTGAGAACACGCACGAACAGACTCAAAAACAGCTTCTTCCTCGCTGTTACCAGACTCCTAAATGACCCTCTTATGGACTGAACTGATTAACACTACACCCTGTATGCTTCATCCGATGCCGGTGTTATGTAGTTACATTGTGTACCTTGTGTTGCCCTATTACGTATTTTCTTTTATTCCCTTTTCTTCCCATGTACTTAATGATCTGTTGAGCTGCTTGCAGAAAAGCACTTTTCACTGTACCTCGGTACAAGTGACAATAAACAAATCCAATCCAATCCGATGTTAGATTTTTTCCTGACAGTCTGACAATCCCAAAATTTTTCCAGTGGCTGGAGGATCACTAACCCGAGGACACAGATTGAAGGCAATTGCCAAAAGAACCAGAAGAAACATTTCTTCACACAGTGAGTTGTGATTTGGACCACGCTGAGGGTGTAAAGCGGATTCAACGGTAACTAACAAAAGGAAATTGGATAAATCTGTGAAGGTGAAAAATTTTAGAGCGATGCAGAAACCAAATATGCTTCCAGAGATGAGGAAATTTAGCTATATTTGCGAGGTTGCAGAAGCCGACGTTGCTCTCCTTGGAGTGAAGGAGATTCAAGGGAGATTTGATAAAGGTACACAAGATTAGGGCAGATTTGGATCAGGCCGACAAAGAAATATTGCACCAATTAGCTGACAGTACAGAGACTAGGGAGACTAGGATTACAGTTTTCAGCAAGAGATGCCAGGGTTTATGCAGTAAGTGGTAATGGCCGGGAACTCGCTACTTACAAGGTAGGTAGAAGTGGAAATAATTCATGATGTCAAAAGGGAATTGGATGAGCAATTGATGTAGTGCTATAGGGATAGGGTGGGAGAAAGGCACTGACACGATTGCTCTTGGGAGCCGGCTTGGATCAGAGGCTGGAATTTCCCAGCCATTCTCTCTAGCGAGATTTTAGAATTATAGAATCACGACAATGCAGGAGGCGGCCATTTGGCCCATTGAGTCTGCACTGACCCTTCAAACGAGCACTCTACCCATGTTCACACCCCATCTACTCCACCGTATCCCCGTAGCCCCATAACCTAACCTGCGAATCCCTGGACACTAAGGGGCAATAAAGGGCCGATCTACCTAACATGCACAGCTTTGGACTGTGGGAGGAAACCGGAGCACCCGGAGGAAACCCACGCAGACACAGGGAGAGCTTCCAAACTTCACAGTAACCCAAGGCCGGAATTGAACCCGGGTCTCTGGAGCTGTGCGACAGCAGTGCTAACCACTGTGCCACCACAATCCCGTGGTCTTCTGGTTCCTCAGATGGCGAACCCCCGCTACAGGCTTCCTGGCGGCAGGAGGGGGTGCATTGGACCGGGGTGAGCCCCTTCCACCACGACGAAACACGCCGCGGGGGCGCACAGAAAATCCCACCCATTGAGCTGAATGTCCCCCTCCAGTGCTTTAAGGACTCGATGAGGGACAGGGTGGGATTAATTTGATATCCCCACCAAGGAGGAATGGGACTAATGGCTTCCCCCTATGCTTTATTTATCATTCTGCGATTCCAATTAGCTGTGTCCGACTTGACCCTCCAACCTTTTATTTTTCGTGTGCGCAGCTGATTTATTTAAATGCATGGCCCTTTATTTTGTTTTTGCGTGGCCCTGTAAGAGCAGTAATATAACAAGGCTGCCTGTGCAGGGACACTCAGGGTGATTGCGTCCAGGTAGCTTAAATATAAAGAAAAAAGACTGACACTTCTCAAGGCCACCAAGTCTCATGGCGCCTCATTGCCAGCAAAAATCAGCAAGCTTCCACAAACAGCAATTTTATGACCACCAGATAATCTGTGACACTGACTGAGGGATAGGTATTGCCCTGGATACAGAGGTGAATTCCCTGTCCTTTAGAACAGTATCAAGAAATCTTTTATCTCCACCACAGCAGGCAAATGGGGCCTTGGTTTAAATTCTCATCTGAAGGCAGCATCTCTGACTGGCAGTGCAGCCCTCCCTCAGTTTCAACCTCGAGTTTTGTGCTCCAGTCCTAGATTGAGAATTGGACCCAGAATGTAGCGATTTAGCAGTGAAAGTGTGAACAGCTGAGCCATGGCCGACAATGCAGCTTGAACATTGCTTGTAAACCAACATTAGTTTGTTTGTCCAACCATACAGAAGTGACGTTAACACACGATACGAATGAAGAATCGCTTACATGAGCCCTGCCTGCTTCTAGTCAGCACTAAAGAAATTAAGGGGGTTGGCCATCGAAACTTACTAGACAGTCTTTTGTGGTCGTCTACAAAAACTGACCTCTCAGACCGAAGCATCCGTTTGGAGAAAATGCAAAGTTGTTACGCTTACATATGGACATCCTTTTTCTAAATTTCTGACCTTTTATTTGGTTTTGTTCTGCGCTGCTTTGCTGCATATTAAAAGTTTTTCCCCCCTCTACAATAGCAAGTGTGTTGATATCACCTGACGAGAGCGTTTTACTGAAACTGCAATTGGAAGCTGATAGCAATATGTAGGAGTGGTTGAGTGATTTTAATTGTGCAGGATCACTCTTCCTCCGAGATTAAGGACCGCACAGCTTCCCTTACCCACATCAGCATTTGATAGACACTTCATAAAAATGTTAAATTTTTTTTTTTTAAACCCAGGGGCCGCAAAAGAACAATAATAATAAGATCGAGGTGCCATTAAAACAGCGTAAAGTTCAGAAATGGACATCGGAGAATATGATTTTTAGCGGTTGCTGCCTTGAAGTCCAGGTTACGTCGTCAAAGACTGCAAATTTTATGGGGTTAGTGCAATCACTTTTTTCAGTGTGCAAACGTTATTTGTGGTGAATGCCAACTGCGAGTATATTCTGGGTACATGGCACCTGTTCACTGGATTAATTATTGCATGCCATCACGAGTCTGAGCATTTTTTGTGTTTTTTTCACTGGGAAATTGTACTACACACTGTACTATGCCATTGTTTGTGATGAATGTGTGCTCCACAATTCCAATGGTGGACGGATGTCCTCCCCTACTTCCCACAATAATCTCTAATTCCAGGTCTACCTTCGCCACTCAATTTCTTTCTTATTCTCTTTCATCTCTGCACTCCAATCTGCATTCTCCCTCTCCTTCCCTTCCCAATCTCTCTTGCGGTCATTCCCTTTCTGTCCTTCCCCCTCAAAGTCTCTGTCCTACTGATGGCCGTCTTTCTGGGAACATGCAGCCATACCAGTCAGTCATACTGGAGTAGCTTGGATGTATATTGCTACATTACAATACTGACTACACTGCAACAGTGCTTCATCAGCTGTAAAGCACTTTGGCACATCCTCAGGCTTTTGGACTGCACTCTTTGTTCCCTCAATACAGTTAAGGGGAAGCTACAAGGAGAAAAAGGAGTAGAACGATGTGCTGATAGGGCGAGATGAAGGAAGATGGGAAGAGGTTTGTGTGGAGCCTAGACCAGTTTGGCCAAAAGGCCTATTTCTGTGCTGTCAAATTTGAAACCCTGGGTTTCCTGCCTAACATTTTGGGAGCACCGTCATCTAAGGGCTGCAGCAGTACACGGTGAAAGCCAATTACTACCATCTCAGGGCGGCTCGGGATGGGTAATAAATCAGGTCTTTCCGAGAGAGAAAACAGTGAACAGCCAGTTAGGCTAACATTAGTTGTTGGGAAAATACTGGAATCTATTAAGGAAGTCTCAACAATGGACCTAGAAAAACATAGTATTATGAGAACAAGTCAATATGATTTTACTAGATGGAAATCCTGTTTGACAAATTTATTAGTTTTTGTGGATGTAACAAGATAATGTAACAAGGAGGGTGGATGAAGAGGAACCAGTAGATGTAGTATATCTGGATTTCCAAAAGGTTAATAGGCAAGATAAAGGTTCACGGAGTTGAAAACAATATATTAACAAGGCTCGAGGATTAGTTAATGGACAGAAAGAAAAGTGGGCAAAAATGGGGCTTTTCCAAGTTAGCAGGTCACAAATAGTGGAGTGCTGCAAGGATCACTGCTGGGGCCTCAGCTATTTACAATCTATATTAAAAACTTAGATGAAGAGACAGAGTAACATAACTATGTTGCTGATGATACCAGGGTAGATAGAAAGGTATGCTGTGGGCAGGACACAGAGAGGCTGCAGAGAGATTTGGACAAGTTAAGTGAATGGAGAACAAGGTGGCAGATCACATACTTTAGCATGTGTGAAGTTATTCACTTTGGTCGTAATAATAAAAAAGAATATTTTTTAAAAGGTGAGCAACTTATAAGTGTTGATATTCAAAAAGGCTTTGGTGTGCTTGTACAAGGAATGGAGAAAGTTTGTGTTGTAGACGGAGGCAAAAACTCCACGTGAGGCCAGGCTGACAAGGTACAACTCACTTTATTCCACACTCGTCACAATAATCACTCCTCTCCACATTCCACTCCCTGCAGGGTCTCCTTCCCCGAACTGCTTCCAGGTTGGTGTTCATATTCTGTGGGGAAATCCTCCAATTAGGAGGGAGCTTCGCCCCGTAGTCACCTGAGTAGCTCATTCTCAGGTGTGTAGGAGGGGAAGCAGATGTTTTACAGCACTGTCCCTGTAGGGGGTCGTAACAGTTAGCAAGTAGGTGCAGCAAGCATTTAGGAAGGCAAATTGCATGTTGGTCTTTATTGCAAGACAATTGCATACAAAAGTAAAGAAGCCTTGCTACAGTTGTACAGGTTTTGGTGGGTATGCACCTGGAGTATTCGTTATTCAAGAAGCGAGGAAGGGATAAACCAGGAAACTACAGGCCAGTTAGTCTAACGTCAGTGGTGGGGAAACTATTGGAAGCAATTCTGAGACATAGAATTAATCGGCATTCGGAGAGGCAGGGATTAATCAAGAACAGTCAGCATGGTTTTGTTAAGGAGAGGTTACTTGATTGAATTTTTCAAAATGGTGACCAGGTGTGTGGGTGAGGGAAATGCACTTGGTGTAGTCTACTTAGACTTCGGCAAGCCTTTTGATAATGTCCCACATGGGAGGCTGAAAGCAAAGATAAGAGTCCATGGGATCCAAGGAAATTTGGCAAATTGGATCCAGAATGGCAGGAAGCAGAGGGTGATGGTCGAAGGTATGTTCCTGACTGGAAGCCTGTGACCAGTGGAGTCCCGCTGCAAACGGTGTTGGGGCCCTTGCCGTTTGCGATTTATTTAAAATGATTTAGACATGAATAAAGGAGGGTTAATCAGTAAGTTTGCCGGGATATGAAAATTGGTGGAGAGATAAATAGCGAGGAGGATAGCCTCAGATTGCAGGAGGAGAGAGACGGGCCGATCAGTAACAAATGGAATTTAATCCGGATAAGCGCGAGGTGATGCACTTGGGCAGGACAAACAAAGCAAGGGGAAACGGCAGGACCCTGGAAGCACCAAGATCAGAGGGACCTTGGTGTGAATGTACACCGGTCCCTTTAGGTAGCAGAGCAGGTGGATACAGTGATTAAGGAGGCATATGGTATACCTGCCTTTAGTAACCAAGTTTTAAGCGCAGTGTGGTTATGCTGGAACTGTTTAAAATGTTGGTTAGACTACAGCTGGAGTGCTGTGTGCAGTTCTGGAATCCACATTATAGGAGGGATGTGAGAGCACTTAAAAGGGTGCAGAGGAGATTTACCAGGATGTTGCCTGGGCTGGAGAGTTTTAGCTGTGAAGAGACATTGGAGAGGCAGGGGCTGTTTTCCTTGGAGCTGGGGAGACTGAGGGGGGGGGACATGAGAGTGATGTATAGAATTATGAGGGACATGGATAAGGTAGACAGGAGGAAACTTTTTCTCTTGATGGAGGGATCAATGACCAGCTGGAGGAAACTGAGATGGATCATCCATATAGCACTTCTGGCTGAAGGTTGTTGCAAATTCTTCAGCCTTATCTTTTGTGCTGGTCTCCAATTGGGTGTGGCAGGGCTGCAGAACTTAGATCTGATGCTTTCGTTGTGGAATTGCTTAGCTCGGTCTATTACTTGCTGCTTATTCTGTTTGGCACACGAGTAATCCTGTGCTGTAGCTTCAGCAGGGGTTGGCATTTCATTTACTGGTATGTCTGGTATTGCTCTCTTGCACTTTTCATTGAACCAGGGTTGATCCCCTGGCTTGGTGGTAATGATAGAGTGGGGGATATGCCGGGCCATGAGGTTGCAGATTGTGGTTGAATACAATTCTGCTGCTGCTGATGGCCTACAGCTCCTCATGGATGGCCAACCTTGAGCTGCTAGATCTGTTCGAAGTGTAACCCATTTAGCACGGTGGTAGTGCCACACAACACATTGGAGGGCATCCTCAATGTGAAGAAGTGACTTTGTCTCCACAAGGACTGTACAATGGTCACTTCTCCTGATACTGTCATGGACAGATGCATCTGCAGCAGGCAGGTTGGTGAGGATGAGGTCAAGTATATTTTTCCCCTCTTGTTGGTTCCCTCGCCACCTGCTGCTGTCCCAATCTTGTAGCTATGCCATTTAGGAACCGGCCAGCTCAGTCTGTGGTGGCACTACCAAGCCACACTTGGTGATGGACAGTGAAGTCCCCCACCCAGTTGCATATTCTGCGTCCTTGACACCCTCAGTGCTTCCTCCAAGTGGTGTTTAACATGGAGGGGTACTGATTCATCAGCTCAGGGGTGGATGGTATGTGGTAATCAGCAGGTTTCCTTGCCATGAGACTTCATGGGGTCCAGAGTTGATGTTGACGACTCCCGGGGCAACTTTCTCCTGACTGTACACCACTGTGCCGCCACCTCTGCTGGGTCTGTCTTGCCAGTGAGACTGGACATTCCTGGGAATGGTGATGTCTGGGACATCGTCTGTCAGGTATGATTCTGTGAGTATGACTATAATCAGGCTGTTGCTTAACTAGTGTGAGACAGCTCTCCCAATTTTGGCACAAGCCCCCAGATGTTAGTAAGGAGGACCATGCAGGGTCGGCAGGGCTGGGTTTGCCGTTGTCGTTTCCGGTTCCTGGTTCGATGCCGGGTGGTCCGTCCAATCTCATTCCTTTTTTGTGTTTTCGTAGTGGTTGAATTCAGCTGAATGGCTTGCTGGGCCATTTCAGAGGGCATTTATGAGTCAATCACATTGTTGTGGGTCTGGAGTCACGTGTAGGCCAGACCAGGTAAGGATGGCAGATTTCCTTCCCTAATCGACATTTGTGAATCAGATGAGTTTTTACGGCGATCGTAAATGGTTTCATGATTGTTAGACTTTTAATTCCAGATATTTTATTGAGTTTAAATTCCACCACCTAGAAGCGGGAGGTACAGTGGGCTGGAGCCGGTATACGTATTTACCAGGACTTAACCGTGGAGTTGGCAAGGAGACGGACAGCCATCGGCCGAATGGATGACACTGCATAACAGCGGGGTGCGATTCGGCGTAGTGTACCCAGCTACGTTGAGGGTGACCAACAACTCCAAAGACTTTTATTTTGAGATGTTGGAAGTGGCGGAGGCATTTGTGAAGGCAGAAGGATTGGAGCAGAAGTGAGAAATGGGACTGAGGGTTGATCTTGGACTGAGGGTAGGGGGTGTAAGATTGTATATAGCCCTATTTTTTATTACATGTCGTTATATGCGTTAAATGGGGTGAAGCTGCCTATTTGGTCAAGATGGGATTTGGGATTTTTTTACAATGATGGTTTCTTGGGGGTTTGTGTGTTTGAAGGGGATTTCGTTGTTTTCCTCGGACCAGGTGAGAGGGGAGCGAGGCCTGGGCAGGGGCCTTCACACTAGCTAGCTCAAGCTGGCTAGTGAACAGGAATGTGGTAGGGGTTGGGGCTGTGGTCATTGGATCCTGGTCGAACAGGTTTCGATGGGCCTCGGAGGTGTGAAAAGTGGGAGGAGGAGACTGATACTGGGTGAGGTGTTTTCAAGAGGAAGTGGATGAGGGGGTTCTGGGATGGGAGGGGGGGGGGGGGGGGTTGAGGTGTTCAACGGCAACAAAGGGACCGGGCGGGCTCAGCTTATGAGCAGGGTCCGGGGTTATAATGATGGCGAATTGGAGGAGCGGGGAGGGAACCTCGGTTAGGATAGTTACGTGGAGTGAGGGGTGTATTGAAGGGAGGTTTTCAGGGTCATCTCGGGGGTAGTGCTCGTGAACTTGGAACCAGGGCTCCAAGAAACCATTTTCGAGATGGTGGACTGGCTCGGGCTGCAGGTGGGTGCGAGGTCAGGTTTTTCAGCCTTCACCTCGCTGATTGCCCGGAGGTGGGTCCTGTTGGGGTGAAAGTCAGCTTCTCCACCCTGTGCTTCAGCTCGGCGGGGGGGACCTACTCAAATTTATTGTGACTCCAGAGAAGGAGAAGTTTGAGCTGAGGGGGATGAGGAAAGGGTTCCACAATTGATGGGGATTGGTTATTATCCACTTTCGAGAATTGGGTGCCATTGAATATTAGGGGGTGGGGGTAGGGGGTATTGTTGTCTTTGATTACATTGTTTGCGGGTTGACTGTTAATTGTTTTTACCTGGAATGTACAGATGGATGTTTTGGTCTGGCTATTGAGCAGGGTGCTGTTTGTGCTTGGGGGATTGTTCTTGTATTTGTTTTGTTTTTTCTTTGATTATTCATTTGATGAAAATGTTGAAAATGAGAATAAAAAGATTTTGTTTTTTAAAATTCCACCACCTGTGGGGTGGTGGGATTCGAACCCGGGTTCCCCGGATCATTACACTGGGTCTCTGGATGACTGGTCCAGCGACAATAGACTATGCCACCGCCTCCCCGGCTGGGATAGACAGATTTTTGGTCTCCCATGGAATCAAGGGATAAGGGGAGCAGACAGAAAGCCAAGATCAGCCATGATTGTATTGAATGATCAATCAAACCCGACAGGGTGTGCGGTCTATTCCTTCTTTTCTGAGATCGTCCACTGTCCAAGAACAAATTTAATAAAGGTAATTGGAGTTGGGGAGTGGACATCTGGTCAGGTTGGAAAGCAAACAAGGCCAGAACTTGGAGGAAACCAAATGTCTACGTTTAAGATCTAATAAGCAAATTAAAATCTAAAATGCAACATTGTATGTATCTGCAGCCCATAATTGGTATTCTTACTGGCCTGCAGGAGCTAGGGGCTGTGGAAGCATCTAGTCTTGGCAGGAGTGAACGGGAAGTGTTAGGTACCGTTTGATAATTGAACTTTCCCCAAATGCAATGTAAGTATGACAATGTGTGCCAAAGAATTGCGACACAGGAACAAACACAATAAGTGTTGTTTCATGCAGCTAAACAAATTCTGAAGGACGGTCATCAACCTGCAACGTTAATTTTGCTTCCCCCTCCATGGAAGCTTTCTGACCTGCTGAGTATTTCCAGCATTTTCTGTTTACATTTTAGATTTTCAGCACCCACAATTCTTCTCCTTGTATTCGTGGCGGACCAGTGTCCGGAACGTAGATTCTAACCCAGAGCTTCACTGAACGCCAATCTCAAATGTACAGCAGGATGCGCAAGCACCCATACTCAGCACATCGCTGAATCATAGAATCTTACAGCACAGAGGGAGGCCAACTAGCCCCCATGTCTGTGTCCAGTCTTTGAAAAAGCTATCCAATTAATTCCCACTCACTTGGTTCTTTCCCCATAGCCGTGAAATGGTTTCCTTTTCAAGTAGTTATCCAATTTCCTTTTGAAAGCTATGAGCGAATCTGCTTCCATTGGCCTTTCAGGAAGTGCATTCCATGTCGTAGCCTGCTGCGTCAAAAAAAAAAAATCTAACCTCCCTCTGGTGATTTTACTAATCAGCTTAACAGGTCTTATGACCTATCCTCTGCCAAAAACAAACTTCTGAAAAGCAGCATAAGGTTTCAACAAGGAGTAAATGATCCCCACATATATATCGTCAAATATTTCTCCTGATTAATCTCTCACTGGGGTGACTTGTTCTTGGATAAAATATGATAGTTTGCATGTCTACTATTTATCAAGTGAAAACATCTTCCAGATGTGTTACTAACTTACCCCCATTACTTTACCCCGTTGCTCCAGGTCCTCCCACATGGAGTGCACAATGTACTTGCACATATATTTCCCCTCTCGTCCTTCCTGCTTCATACGCACCAGGGCCATCCTGGAAAAAAAAACAAGGCTGGGCTAAGAAGCAGAATAACCATCCTCCTAAATGACTTCTTGGAGAAGGGCTTACATTTCACACTAGTCAAGTTGAGGGACACAGGTGACAAAAGAATGGAATGCCTTCTAATTCAGACAACATATGGCATCTATGTAGCACCTTTAACATAGTCAGACTTCCCAAGGCACTTGTTAACAAACATAATTTGACACTGAGCAACAGAAGGAAATATTAGCACAGCTGACCAAAATCTATCACTGTTGGACTGCAGAAACTGCAACAGTCAGTACGTGCATGACAAGGTTCCACATAAAACGTGATGACTGGACAATCTGTTTATACTGACTGTTTTGGAAACACCCCATTTTGCTTGTAAAGTTCTACCTGTTACGTGTTTTCTGCCCTATTATTCACATTTCCGCACACAGTTCCACTTTGAAAACCATCCTTCTGTCACTGACCTTTTCACGGTTACGTTTTAGTCCATATCTTCTTCCTGCTCTTGAAGGGCCGAATGAAGCAAGGGAGACCATGGAGCCAAACAATGGCCAAAGCATCAATTCAGAACCGATCAGCAACTCTCGCTGATCGGAAATGCAGCCCTCTTAAAAATTAAATGTTTGTTTGAAAAGCCAGACTGGGTCACAGAGGGGTATATTTAAACTACACTGGGGAGTACTGAGGATATAGAGACCCTGGAGAAGATGCAAAAAAGATTTACAAGGATAATACCAAAACTGAGAGGTTATATCTATCTGAAAAGATGGAAGAATATGGAGCTCTTTTCTCTAGTCTGAGGGCTGACCCAATAGATGTCTTTAAGGTTTTGAATAATAATCTTTATTATTGTCACAAGTAGGCTTACATTAACACTGCAATTATGTTACTGTGCAAATCCCCCAATTGCCACACTCTGGCGCCTGTGCGGGTACACGGAGAGAGAATTCAGAATGTCCAAATTACCGAACAAGCACGTCTTTCGGGATTTGTGGGAGGAAACCGGAGCACCCGGAGGAAACCCACGCAGACACGGGGAGAACGTGCAGACACCACATAGACAGTGCCCCAAGCGGGAATTGAACCTGGGATCCTGGTGCTGTGAAGCAACTGTGCTAACCACTAGGCTACCATGCCGCCCCATGCAAAGAAAACGTTTCCACCTGCGAGGCAGACCAGAGCTAAGATCATAATTGAGATAGTCACTGATACATTCAATAGGGAATTCAAGAAAAACAGCTTTACCAAAAGTAATGTGGTGCTCACTATCATGAGGAACAGTTGTGAATAGCATAGGGGCATAAACTGATAGCGGCAGGTGAAGCTGGGTGGGAGGCGCTTGTACTGTGGCATGAACAGAAACAAGGATCAATTGGACCAAATAGTCAGCTTCCTGTAGACACTAATAAAATATATGACTTGTTTTTCTATAGCATTTTTCAACACTTCAGGATGTCCCAAACCGCTTTATCGCCAGTCAAGTACTTTCAAAGTGTAGCGAATGTGGTAACGTAGGAAACACAGCAGTTAATGAGTGCACAGAAAGCTCCCATAACGTGATAATGACCAAACAATCTGTTTTAACAACACTGGCCGAGGGGTAAACATTGGCCTGGAAAGTATGTAACAAGGAGAAAAAAAAGTGTTGAAATAGAACAATGGGGAATGGCCAATGCATGATGGTGTCACATGCAGAGAAGACAACCTCATGTTATACAATATCCACAGGTTCATATGGCAGCTACATACAGTGGATAAAGACATGCATTGCCCAATGGTGGGGGGGGGGGGTCTGCTCACAACACCATGGGGAACCTTTTTCCACTGAAGTTTGACAGTCACATTCTTTCCAGGACTCATAGCTCAGAACGTCATGGCACACAGCAGTTTGCTGAGATAATTACACTTTGAGGAATTTTCCAGTTAGTTTTTAGTAGATTAAGCACCTGCATTATGTACTCTTCATGCATTAATTTGAATTTGCAACTGAGAGCTCCAAGACGGTAAGTTCTGATGCAGGAACAGCCTTGCGCCGCACGCCATGACTTCATTTCGCAATTTGCTTTTCCAGATTTGGTGGTGAGGTCACAGCTGGGAGCTGCCAGCGTTGCCAGGAAGGGTGTCTCCTAACCTGCTGGCAGCTTACACACCGGTGAGTTCACATTTTCAATAGTTCCATTTAACTTTGATTAATTAAAATGCTTTTCAGTGGAAGAGACACATGTCTCTTTTCAGTGGAAGAGACACATGTCAGTTATCATGACTGCAGATTTACCGACACAGTTACTCAAGGGGAGCAAATTCAAATCAAAATCCACAGAAACAATGTTTCAGAGGGAAAGTGATCAATATATAGAGCAGGCTCACTACGGAGTCGGTGAAACAGCATTGATTTATTGAAATGCAAATGAGATTTATTTCAGAAAATAACATTTTGGGATCCATTCTATGAGCCATTTGAAACATAACGTGTGGAGAGAGTAACATAGCTTGGGAGGAACAGGTGGCTTTGGACTCGTATTTCTAAAGCTCTCAACTAATCGTGTTTTCCTGGCCTTAAATGGGGATTGATCACGGAGATTTATCAATCATTCCATTGTCCAACTACCATGGTGGCAAACGGTGAACTAGTTGGATTATCGTCTTTTATAATCTAGCAATTCACATGCTCATGTATATCTAAAACTCTGATGTACTGAGATATCATTACTGGAGTACCAAGCCGTTAGTGGCTTCATATTCTTTTATGGATTCTCTCATGACTGAGGAATCCGAAGCGAGCTTGGCATGGATGGACACAGAATTGGCAGCTCATTTTGTCGCTGTTGGTGCTTAAGGGAAACGTTCTGTTAGCTGTGCCACCTCTGGGCATGTTGGGTGTTAAAGTTTAGCATAAATGGTACTCATGATTAACCAAATTGGTTGGATTGAATTTGTTTATTGTCACGTGTACCGAGGTACAGTGAAAGTATTGTTCTGCATACAACAGCCCAGACAGATCATTCCACACATTAAAAAAACATAGGGCAAACATAAATAATGTAAATACATAGACAGGCATCGGGCGAAGCATACAGGAGTGTAGTATTACTCAGTAGAGATGTGTGACGAGATCAGATCAGTCCATAAGAGGGTCATTTAAGATTCTGGTAACAGCGGGGAAGAAGTTGTTTTTGAATCTGTTCGTGCGTATTCTTAGACTTTTGTATCTCCTGCTCGATAGAAGAAGTTGGAAGAGAGAATAACCCGGGTGGAAGGGTCTTTGATTATGCTGCCCACTTTCCCAAGGCAGCAGGAGGTGTAGACAGAGTCAATGGATGGGAGGTGGGTTTGCATGATGGACTGGGCTGTGTTCATGACACTCTGTAGTTTCTTACAGTCTTGGGACGAGCAGTTGCCATACCAGGCTGTGATGTAGCCAGATAGATGCTTTCTATGGTGCATCTGTAAAAATTGGTAAGAGTCAAAGAATTTACAGTGCAGAATGAGGCCATTTGGCCCATCGAGTCGGCACCAGCTCTTGGAAAGGGCACCCTACCTGATCCCACACCTCCACCCTATCCCCGTAACCCCACCTAACCTTTTTGGACACTTCAGGACAATTTTGCGTGGCCAATCCAGCTAACCTGCACATCTTTGGACAGTGGGAGTAAACCGGAGCACCCGGAGGAAACCCACACAGACATGGGGCGAATGTGCAGACTCCGCACAGACAGTGACCCAAACGGGAATCGAACTTAGGACCCTGGAGCTGTGAAGCAACTGTGCTACCGTGCCACCGCAATGTGGACATGCCAAATTTCCTTAGTTTTCCAAGAAAGCACAGGCGCTGTTGTCTTCTTGGACGTAGAGTCGAAGTGGGTGAACCAGTCAGATTGTTGGTGATGTGCACACCTAGGAATCTGAAGCTGTCAACTATCTCCACCTCAGCTCCATTGATACAGACAGGGGAGTGTAGGATATTTTGCTTCCTGAAATCAATGACCAGCTCTTTAGTTTTGCTGACATTGAGGGAGAGATTGTTGTCATTACCGCACTCCACTAGATTCTCTATATCTCTCCTGTATTCGGACTCATTGTTGTTTGAGATTCCGACCCACCACGGCAGTGTCATCAGCAAATGTGCAGATGGAGTTGGAGCCAAATTTTGCCAGACAGTTGTGTGTGTATAAGGAGGATAGTAGGGGGCTAAGTAGTCAGCCTTGCCGGGCCCCGATATGGAGGACTATTGTGGAGGAGGTATTGTTGTTTATCCTTACTGAGTGTGGTCTATGGGTCAGGAAGTCAAGGACCCAGTTGCAGAGGGAGGAGCCAAAACCTAGGTTTTGGAGCTTTGATAGGAGTTTGGCTGGGATTATGTTGCTGAAGACGGAGCCGTAGTCAATATTGTGCTTGCCTCCACATGGCCACTCGATTGCAGTGTCATCCCAAAAGAATCTACAATGCAGAGATTTGTGAGCTTTATTTTAGGGTGGCCTGGTATTTGTACTGACCACCTTAACTTTGTTTGAAAACCATGCAGGAGACATGGCCTGCAGGCTAATTTTCTAGAGGGTGGTTTCCATGCTGTTGAGCCCAGCATAATGAAAGACCTCATTTGTGATTTTGCCCTGCCATCTATTTCCCATGATGGGCCTCAGGTATCTTTGGTGGAAGCGTTCCAGAGCTTTCATGCATGCATGGAGATCTTCATCAGTGGAGGCATCCCTGTAGAGCACATGGACATCTATCGACTGACCATCATTCAAGGACCACCTTTTTGTGGGGTGACTGCACTGGTCACTTTGCCTGTTTCCTATCGCCGTAGGAATTGATTCTATGTCTGTAGGTCACAATTTACATCCCAACCCAGACGTGTTGCTGCCTCTATTCTCTCAGCGGCTCTTGCAGGATTCCTGTGAAGACGAGGATCCAGGACGTCTGGGCAGCTGCAGTGAATGGCCAGTGTCAGGTGCTTCACTACTTTCATCAATTGCCACAATCTACGGTGTGTTATATCCATCAAATGTACCAAGTGCTTGTAGCCTTCACCTTCATGCCACACTCGACTGTTTTGCCCTTTCACCGTCAGTCCTCCATCCACTGTGAGGTGGAGGTTAAAAGGGTTCACCTTGAGAAGTACTTGAAGTGAGAGACTGTAGATCCAGAGAGGGCTTTTAACCAGACATCAGTCTTCAGGTTGCTAAGGAGGCATTACCAATGTGGTGAACAAAGTCAGAATCTCCTCACAACCGTTGAACCCAAAATCCCGCTCTTAGGTGAAAAATAGGTGTTATATTCCTGACGTTGGTGAAGGAAGAATCCAAAGCCAATTGTTACTTGGAATAGGTTTATTAAGAGTGACACATCACAGGTATATATCTCCTGACTTCATTCCAATCATGTCAGTAAGAATCTCTTCATATGTGCTCAACTAACCGCCCAATCAATGCCCTACCCCTGTATGGACTTAATTTCAATTGATACAATCAACAAGTATCAACACAAACCCTTTTATGAATTAATCTATGTCACTGATGACCACTAACTAAAACCAACCATGACCAGTATTTCTTTACCCTCTTTATTGCCTTTCTGACTGCTCTTAAGCTACAACATAATGAAGCTGTTGGGTTGAATTCTGCTGCCCATAGTCACTAGAGGGAGCCATACACCATCTGTACCATCATGAAGAGTTAGATTGAAGGCAAGCATTGCCAGGAGCCATAGTTACATACATTCTAACCTTGATTTTGTGCTTTGACCAACTGATTTGTTACTATCCCATAATAGACTGAAAATGTAAACAGCGTTCACTGCTGATGAAGATCTTTCAAAAACAAGACAGCGGTCGAATAAAGGCAAAGCATAAAAATGATCTAATCTTAAATAATTTCACCCTTAAAAGCACACAATTTCCATGCAGAGGTATTTCTGATAATATAGGCAAACTCATAGTAAGCACATTATCTCGCGACAAAAGCACAAGTTCAAACATGAGGATTAGCAGCAACAACAAAAAAAAAAAAAGAGTTCACGGTACAAATATGGATGAACAAAGTCCTTCATTGCATCCGTCCTGAAGTACCTGCCTTCCTCCACCCATCAAGTTTCACCAATGATTCTAAGACTTGTGTTTTTATTTATCTGGAAGTCTGGTTGAGGAATTTAACATTGGTTTCTGCCTTCCTCCAACTCTGGTCCGTGCATGCCACCACGGTCAGCCGTGCATGCCACCACGGTCAGCCGTGCATGCCACCACGGTCAGCCGTGCATGCCACCACGGTCAGCTGTGCATGCCACCACGGTCAGCTGTGCATGCCACCACGGTCAGCTGTGCATGCCACCACGGTCGGCCGTGCATGCCACCACGGTCGGCCGTGCATGCCACCACGGTCAGCCGGGCATGCCACCACGGTCAGCTGTGCATGCCACCACGGTCAGCTGTGCATGCCACCACGGTCGTCCGTGCTTTCTGATGGCCAACCACAAGCTCTGGAATTCCATCCCTACTGCTCTCTCTTCTTTTAGGACACTCCTTTGAGTGTCTTCATCATCAGCCCCAATGTTTCCTTTTTGTAGCTTGGTGCCAGAGTATTTATGTGCCTGTGAAGCAGCTTGGGTCATACCACCTTAAAGGCACTGTACAAATGCAAGTTGTTGCATACTGGTTTGAAGCAGTGTGCCTTTCACACGGGTTATGAAGAAATTTTGGAGTGCATATTTTCTGTATTAGGTATGGTTTGGGGCATCGGCAAGGTCTCAACTCAACAGCCTCAGGAGATTGAAAAGCCAAAGCGTGTCCCAGCTTTCATAGCTGGTGCAGGGAATCATCCTCCTGATGCAGGGCAGCACGGTAGCATAGAGGGCAGCAGAGTAGCATAGTGGTCATCACAATTGCTTCACAGCTCCAGGTTCGATTTCCGGCTTGGGTCACTGTCTGTGTGGAGTCTACACATTCTCCCCGCGTCTGCGTGGGTTTCCTCCGGGTGCTCCGGTTTCCTCCCACAGTCCAAAGATATGCAGGTTAAGTGGATTGGCCATGATAAATTGAAATTGACTTTAGTGTTGGGTTGGGTTATGGCGATAGGGTGACGGTGTGGGCTTGGGTAGGGCGCTCTTTCCAAGAGCTGGTGCAGACTCAATGGGCCAAATGGCCTCCTTCTGCGCACTGGGCTAAATAGCTGGCTTTTAAAGCAGGCCAAGGCAGATCAGCAGTACGGTTCAATTCCCGTACCAGCCTTCCCGAACAGGTGCCGGAATGTGGAGACTAGGGGCTTTTCACAGTAACTTAATTTGAAGCCTACTTGTGACAATAAGCGATTTTCATTTAATTTCATTTCAAATTCTATATGATACTTCCGAAGACAGGGAACAACACAGGACCCTATCATAAAATCATATACCACAGCAGGTCATCATTCACCACATCATGCTTTGCCAGCTCTTTGAAAGAGTATCATATCAGTCTCAATTTGATGTAAAGACAATGAATAATTACATCCTCCGACCAGAACGCTATGACGAAGATTTCCTGTTCATTTTCAGTTATTAATAATATACTTTTTTCAAACAAGGGCTAAATATTACATTATGAGGACAAGTTGCATCGACTCGGTCAATTTCCCTCAATGCTGGTGGAATCCAGAGAAAGAGGGCATTACCTTAAAATTACAGCTATGTCGTGCATGGATGATGTCAGGAAACACTTCTTCAGACAATGCATAGTTAAAATATATAACTCCCACTTCCAAAAACTGCTGAGGCTGGTTTAACTGAAAAACTTCAAAAATAAGACTGGTAGATTTTTGTTGGACAAAGTTCTAACTAGGATGATGAAACAGAGGGGGAATTGAGTTAAGATACATATTAGCCATGATCTAACAACGGTGGGGCAGGCTCAGGGGTTGAATGGTCTCCCAATATTTCAAAATAGCAAATTAAAGTGATGGGCACACTCCTGGGGTTAGATAGTGTAACATCACAACGGTAGTTTATTGCCCTCTGGATCCAGCAGAGGGCAGCAGAGCAGAGCTACTGATCAGCTGTTCTGGGGAAATTTGCATACGTGCAGTGCGGTCAGCCTAAGTTGAAGGTGGTTTGTGGAGAGGCTGTTGGCAAGTGACAGTTAAACCCGAAACACTTCGTGAGTGTTTCCCACCCTACCTCCTCCTCTAACCAACCCCCCCACCCCACGGTGGTTGGGAAGCGGGAGCAGGGGCCTGTCGTGAAGGTGAGTGAGTGCCTTTAAATTTGCTTACCTTTGAGCGGGAGCAGGGTTTGAGGTAATATCAGGTAAGCTCTTCCTTTCTTTTTCTTTTTCTTGTTATTTTTTAAATCTAGAGGTGATGTCAGGGAAGGCAGTACAATGCTCCTCCTGCAGAATGTTTGAGGTGAGGGACGCCGTCAGTGTCCCTGCTGATTTCATCTGTGGGAAGTGCACCCAACTCCAGCGCCTCAAAAACCGTGTTAGGGACCTGGAGCTTGAGCTGGATGAACTTCGGATCATTCGGGAGGCAGAGGGGGTCATAGATAGGAGCTTCAGGGAAATAGTTACACCAAAGACTGGAGATAGATGGGTAACTGTAAGAGGGACTGGGAAGAAGCAGTCAGTGCAGGGACCCCCTGCGGTCGTTCCCCTGAGTAACAAGTATACCGTTTTGGATACTTGTGGGGGGGGACGACTTACCAGGGGTAAGCCATGGGGTACGGGCCTCTGGCACGGAGTCTGTCCCTGTTGCTCAGAAGGGAAGGGGGGAAAGGAGTAGAACATTAGTAATTGGGGACTCAATAGTCAGGGGCACAGATAGGAGATTTTGTGGGAGCGAGAGAGACTCACGTTTGGTATGTTGCCTCCCAGGTGCAAGGGTACGTGATGTCTCGGATCGTGTTTTCCGGGTCCTTAAGGGGGAGGGGGAGCAGCCCCAAGTCGTAGTCCACATTGGCACTAACGACATAGGTAGGAAAGGGGACAAGGATGTCAGGCAGGCCTTTAGGGAGCTAGGATGGAAGCTCAGAGCAAGAACAAACAGAGTTGTTATCTCTGGGTTGTTGCCCGTGCCACGTGATAGTGAGATGAGGAATAGGGAGAGAGAGCAATTAAACACGTGGCTACAGGGATGGTGCAGGCGGGAGGGATTCAGATTTCTGGATAACTGGGGCTCTTTCTGGGGAAGGTGGGACCTCTATAGACAGGATGGTCTACATCTGAACCTGAGGGGCACCAATATCCTGGGGGGGAGATTTGTTAGTGCTCTTTGGGGGGGTTTAAACTAATTCAGCAGGGGCATGGGAACCTGGATTGTAGTTTTAGGGTACGGGAGATTGAGAGTATAGAGGTCAGGAGCACAGATTTGACTTCGCAGGAGGGTGCCAGTGTTCAGGTAGGTGGTTTGAAGTGTGTCTACTTCAATGCCAGGAGTATACGAAATAAGGTAGGGGAACTGGCAGCATGGGTTGGTACCTGGGACTTCGATGTTGTGGCCATTTCAGAGACATGGATAGAGCAGGGACAGGAATGGTTGTTGCAGGTTCCGGGGTTTAGGTGTTTTAGTAAGTTCAGAGAAGGGGGCAAAAGAGGGGGAGGTGTGGCGCTGCTAGTCAAGGACAGTATTACGGTGGCGGAAAGGATGCTAGATGGGGACTCTTCTTCTGAGGTAGTATGGGCTGAGGTTAGAAACAGGAAAGGAGAGGTCACCCTGTTGGGAGTTTTCTATAGGCCACCTAATAGTTCTAGGGATGTAGAGGAAAGGATGGCGAAGATGATTCTGGAAAAGAGCGAAAGTAACAGGGTAGTTGTTATGGGAGACTTTAACTTTCCAAATATTGACTGGAAAAGATATAGTTCGAGTACATTAGATGGGTCATTCTTTGTACAATGTGTGCAGGAGGGTTTCCTGACACAATATGTTGACAGGCCAACAAGAGGCGAGGCCACATTGGATTTGGTTTTGGGTAATGAACCAGGCCAGGTGTTAGATCTGGAGGTAGGTGAGCACTTTGGAAACAGTGACCACAATTCGGTGACCTTTACGTTAGTGATGGAAAGGGATAAGTATACCCCGCAGGGCAAGAGTTATAGCTGGGGGAAGGGCAATTATGATGCCATTAGACATGACTTAGGATGTGTTGGTTGGAGAAGTAGGCTGCAAGGGTTGGGCACACTGGATATGTGGAGCTTGTTCAAGGAACAGCTATTGCATGTTCTTGATAAGTACGTACCAGTCAGGCAGGGAGGAAGGGGTCGAGCGAGGGAACCGTGGTTTACCAAAGAAGTGGAATCTCTTGTTAAGAGGAAGAAGGAGGCCTATGTGAAGATGAGGCGTGAAGTTTCAGTTGGGGCGCTTGATATTTACAAGGAAGCGAGGAAGGATCTAAAGAGAGAGCTGAGACGAGCAAGGAGGGGACATGAGAAGTCTTTGGCAGGTAGGATCAAGGAAAACCCAAAAGCTTTCTATAGGTATGTCATGAATAAAAGAATGACTAGGGTAAGAGTAGGGCCAGTCAAGGACAGTGGTGGGAAGTTGTGTGTGGAGGCTGAGGAGATAAGCGAGATACTAAATGAATACTTTTCGTCAGTATTCACTCAAGAAAAAGATAATATTGTGGAGGAGAATGCTGAGACCCAGGCTATTAGAATAGATGGCCTTGAGGTGCGTAGGGAAGAAGTGTTGGCAATTCTGGACAAGGTGAAAATAGATAAGTCCCCGGGGCCGGATGGGATTTATCCTAGGATTCTCTGGGAAGCCAGGGAAGAGATTGCTGAGCCTTTGGCTTTGATTTTTAGGTCATCATTGGCTACAGGAATAGTGCCAGAGGACTGGAGGATAGCAAATGTGGTCCCTTTGTTCAAGAAGGGGAGTAGAGATAACCCCGGTAACTATAGGCCGGTGAGCCTAACGTCTGTGGTGGGTAAAGTCTTGGAGAGGATTATAAAAGATACGATTTATAATCATCTAGATAGGAATAATATGATTAGGGACAGTCAGCATGGTTTTGTGAAGGGTAGGTCGTGCCTCACAAACCTTATCGAGTTCTTTGAGAAGGTGACTGAACAGGTAGACGAGGGTAGAGCAGTTGATGTGGTGTATATGGATTTCAGTAAAGCGTTTGATAAGGTTCCCCACGGTCGTCTATTGCAGAAAATACGGAGGCTGGGGATTGAGGGTGATTTAGAGATGTGGATCAGAAATTGGCTAGTTGAAAGAAGACAGAGAGTGGTAGTTGATGGGAAATGTTCAGAATGGAGTTCAGTTACGAGTGGCGTACCACAAGGATCTGTTCTGGGGCCGTTGCTGTTTGTCATTTTTATAAATGACCTAGAGGAGGGCGCAGAAGGATGGGTGAGTAAATTTGCAGACGACACTAAAGTCGGTGGAGTTGTAGACAGTGCGGAAGGATGTTGCAGGTTACAGAGGGACATAGATAAGCTGCAGAGCTGGGCTGAGAGGTGGCAAATGGAGTTTAATGTGGAGAAGTGTGAGGTGATTCACTTTGGAAAGAATAACAGAAATGCGGAATATTTGGCTAATGGTAAAATTCTTGGTAGTGTGGATGAGCAGAGGGATCTCGGTGTCCATGTACATAGATCCCTGAAAGTTGCCACCCAGGTTGATAGGGTTGTGAAGAAGGCCTATGGTGTGTTGGCCTTTATTGGTAGAGGGATTGAGTTCCGGAGCCATGAGGTCATGTTGCAGTTGTACAAAACTCTAGTACGGCCGCATTTGGAGTATTGCGTACAGTTCTGGTCGCCTCATTATAGGAAGGACGTGGAAGCTTTGGAACGGGTGCAGAGGAGATTTACCAGGATGTTGCCTGGTATGGAGGGAAAATCTTATGAGGAAAGGCTGATGGACTTGAGGTTGTTTTCGTTAGAGAGAAGAAGGTTAAGAGGTGACTTAATAGAGGCATACAAAATGATCAGAGGGTTAGATAGGGTGGACAGCGAGAGCCTTCTCCCGCGGATGGAGGTGGCTAGTACGAGGGGACATAGCCTTAAATTGAGGGGTAATAGATATAGGACAGAGGTCAGAGGTGGGTTTTTTACGCAAAGAGTGGTGAGGCCGTGGAATGCCCTACCTGCAACAGTAGTGAACTCGCCAACATTGAGGGCATTTAAAAATTTATTGGATAAGCATATGGATGATAAGGGCATAGTGTAGGTTAGATGGCCTTTAGATTTTTTCCATGTCGGTGCAACATCGAGGGCCGAAGGGCCTGTACTGCGCTGTATCGTTCTATGTTCTATGTTCTATGTTTCCACATATGCCTTAAGCCTTATTTTATAAAATCTTAACGTATTCACCAAGCAGTAAGTAGTCCCTGAGGGAACAAACATTAATAACACAAGCCTGTATGTTAGAAAGCAGCAAAGGATGAGATTTCAATAGTTTCCATCATAGAACGACAGAATGGTTCGAGTACAAGGAGGCAGCCACTTGGCCAGTTATGTTTGTGCTGGTTGTCTACAGGAACTCATCCGTTTCTCTGCCCGTCACTGCCCTGCAACGGTTTTCTATCCAGACGATTATCCAACTCCCTTTAGATCTAAACCTGTATTTTAAAAAAGTATATTGATATACTGGTTAGGCCAGCATGTATTGCCCATCTCTCGTTGTCCTCGAGAAGGTGGTGGCGAGCTGTCTTCTGAGTGGTTGGATACAACAAAGTAACTAGCTCAGCTATTTCAGGGGCGTTTAAGAGTCGACCACATTGCTGTGAGTCCGGAGTTACACGCAAGCCAGGCCGGGTAAGGACGGCAGATTTCCTTCCCTGAAGGACATCAGAGAACCAAATGGGATTTTACGACAACCGAAAATGGTTTCACCTTCCATCATTGGACTTTTAATTCCAGATGTTTAGCTCCACCTTTGAAACGTATCATAGTTTGCATCATTGTGAAGGCAAATTAAATGATACAGTAAGTTACTTTGTTCCACAAAATGGCATTGCCACTGTCTCGGGGAGCTTTTCGGATCCACAGTAAAACAGTGGGATTGGGCAGGAATGAATGTGGGAATGAGCAAAGGTGGGAATTTGCAGAATTTGACTATTTGCTGGGAAAAATCATTTGCTTGACTTACAAAAGAACCTGTACACAATGGTTTTAATTTTGATGTTGGAGAACCATTTTATTGATGGCAGAGGATGCCATGGTGAACCGGGAGTTCGCCCCGCCACGATCTTAACAGGAGGTAACCTCGTACTGTACCAGCAGCTTAACCAAGCTTGGGGGCTACCAAACTCAATGTCACTTATAGAAGTAGCACGGTGCTGGAGTTACCAGAACATGTGTAGCAGAGAGATACTGCACGGAGTGACTATGATTTAATCAATATGGATTAAGCTTATTTGATAGTTATCTGAACTGTAAAACATTGATTTCACAGCCTATGGATTCCAGCATTCATTTCTTTTTTAATCGTCAATATACCATGGGGTTTTAGGAATTAGTTTTGTTTTGATATTGATCCTTTTCTCAGGCTAAGATATGGTGGTATTGATGAATCACACCTTCAATTGATACACGTGCATGTTTTTAAAAAAATCTATTCATGCCGTGTGCCTGACACTGGCAAGGCTGGCATTTGTTGCTCATCCTTCGTCACCCTGAGAAGGCTGTGCCTGAACTTTGAACTACAATGGTTGCCAGAGTGGGAATTCTAGGGAGATGCTGACATATGTCTAAGGCCCAAAGAACACTAGGTTGTATAACAGTTAAAATGGCCAGAGATCAGGGCAGTAAGAAGGTTAAATACTATCCAAATTTGTTTTCTTTTTGAGATTGTATATTTGAATGCTTTGATTCAAGTCTTGGCCTGGCTCAGTAATGATCCTCAGGTCAGTGATTCAAGCCCAACTCGAGTAGAAAATTAAAAATGACAGGTTTGTGCAGTACAGAAGCAATTCTGTACTGTCAGAACCATCACCTATCGAATAGGAGGTTAAACCTGGGTCCCATCCGTTTAACCAGATGGATAAAATGGATCTCAAGGCATTATTTAAAGAACATGGAGTTCTTATATCTAAGCCAAATGTCATCTCACAATCAAAACAGATTAACTGGTCATTCATTTCTAGCACGGACAGAATGCGACAAATGGCCTCCTGCACTGTATGATTGTACAGTTTCATCGTTATTTTCTGGAATCTTGTTTCGCCCAACTTGACTGTTGTGCTCGCCTATGTTACAACTACACTTCAATATTCCTTTATGGGACGCAGACGTCACTGCAAAGCCAGTATTCATTGCCCATCCCTAACTGTCCTTGAGAAGGTGGTGGTGATTTGTCTTCTTGAACCGCTGCAGTCCAGCTGGTGTAGGCACACCTACAGTGCTGTTAGGAAGGGAGTTCCAGGGTTTTGATGCAGCAACAGTGAAGGAACATCTGTCAGGCTGGTGCGTGGCTTGAAGGGGAACCTGCAGTTGGTGGTGTCCCCATGCATCTGCTGCCTTTATCCTTGTGTGGTAGAGATTGCGAGTTTCAAAGGTGCTATCGAAGGAGCCTTAATGGATTTCTGCAATGCATCTTGTATATGGTACACTCTGCTGCCACTGTGCGTCAATGGTGGAGGGAGTGAATGGGTGGCGGCAATCTTCTGGCGTGCTTTTGGAGCCATACTCATCCAGGCAATTGAAGACTATTCCATCACACTCCTAACTCGTACATTGTAGCCACAGTATTTATACAGCTGGTCCAGTTCAGGTTTGGTCAATGGTAACCCCGAGGAACTTTGGTAGTAGGGGGTTCAGTGATGATAATGCCATTGAATGGCACGGGGTTAAGGTTAGATTCTCACTTGTCGGAGATGGTCATTGACTGGCACTTTAAAGGTAATAAATTGGTTATAAAGCACTGTGGGACATCCAAATATGACAGGCAGTACATAAATGTTCTTTCTTTAATTGGTACCCTACAATTCACAGCAAGCCATCAAGATTACATTACATGTTGATTTTGGGGTCTATAAAGAGTCATTGTATGCCCAGTGCCGTCAACCAGATTTAAAAAAAATATAAACATGTTGTAACTGCATCATAAATCCCCTTTAATATTCCTCGAGTTTACTACTAAAAGATGCAAAAGGGAGTTGTCGATATTCAACAGCGTTAACAATACAAAAATTATGAATCATCAGATTCAATTGTAGCATAATTACAGATTGATGAGAAAAAAACATTTTTAAATGACTAAGTTATTGCCAATCAGTACATTCCCACAGGAAAAGGCACCTGAAATACCAGCTCTCCACTCATAAAGATCTCTAAGCCACCTGATTAGATTACACCCTGTAATCACTCCCAGGTAGCCATCATTCTATCACCAGCAATATTTTTCTTTAAGTTACAAATCTCACCAGCTATCGCCAGGCCTGCTGTGTGTAAGTACTGAAAAGAACCAGAATTTCCCCAAACATTCATTAAAGTACATAGATGATATAAAAGGATGCCCGGGAGGGAGCAGAGAGGATTAGCAATCAATCTACAGGTCCCTGCTAACATGCATAAGCTGATGAAAATTCTCAGTCTAGTGCCCTCCCCAGACTCGAGTGTAATAAGCTGCAACTCACTTGCAGGTGCACGATTTAGGAGATTTAAAAAAAAAACTTGTGCATTGCTCAAGAAAAGTGGAAACTACTCGTAGAAGTTTAAAAAAACATTGTACTTTAAAAAAAAATCACCAAGAGGCAATTATGGGCAGCTCAATGGGCTTTTGACTGTTCTTTAGTTTTGACGGCTATTTTATACCAGCAAGGCCTGATATCATTGGAGGACTGAGCTTGACACTACGGCGGAGCTGAAATAACACACTTAAGGTGAGCCCCATTAGATTAATGAGTGTTTCTCGTGTGTTAACTCAGCTCCTTTCCTGTTACAGTCAGACACTTACTCATGCTGGTACCTCCAATGACATCACTACTCAGGGTTGGTAAGGCATCCAGAAATGAACATTAAAAAAAAAGAAAACCCTTATTCGGACTATTGCTCTCTAAATAGGATCCGGGTAGAATCTTGCTGTGTGAAATGGGAACCTCTCGAGATTGTGAAAGGTGTGATATAAATGCAAATTCTTTCAGCCACGTCTCAGTTTGGTTGCACTCTCGCCCGAGTCAGGTTTTGGGTTCAAACCCCACCTCAGTCTTTCGGAAGGAATGTTAAATTGGGGCCCTTTTCCCCTCTCTGGTGGATGGAAATGGCACTATTACAAAGAGCAGCAGGGGGGGGTTTATTCCTGGTGACCTGGCAAATATACATCCCTCAATCAAAATCACAAAGAAGAACAGGTCATCTGGTCATTGTCACATTGCTGTTTGTGGGAGCTGATGGCACACACATTGGCTGCTGGGTTCCCTACATTACAACAAAGGCTACACTTCAGTAGCATTTCTTTGGATGTGCTGTGCACTGGGATGTCCAGTGACTGCACACAGTGCTATTAAATGCAAGTTTTTTTTTATTGATACTGTGGCGCAACGGTAAAGCCTCTGCATTCTTTAAAGGGCAAGGCTTGTTATTTAAGTCTTTCCCGAATCTCATCAGGGCCATAATGCATCCTCTTCTGAATGGTTCCGAAGGTGACAGTCTTCAGCTGGGAATCTGGAAAATGTCAGGCGTCGGTTTGATTGTGAAGGTTGTCAAAGCAAATCATATGTTTGTGGGTTTTTTTCCATCTACACCCCCTCTACCCCATACGACAGCCTTAGAACATGCAAAGGGTCTTCCTAGTCTTCACAGCAAAACTAGTGGTGCTTAGTGAGACAGTCCACAATGAAGAAAGTAGGTGCAAATCAGTATCTGGAGGTTCTTTCCAAACAATTAAATATGAGTGTAAGAGATGGTTATGTTAAAACAAATCTGGAGTCATTAATAAAGCAGACAGTTACAACATTGAAACATCACTGGTGATAAATGTACTGCTCAAGCAATATAATAATAATATTATAATAATCGCTTATTGTCACAAGTAGTCTTCAATGAAGTTAGTGAAAAGCCCCTAGTCGCCACATTCCGGCGCCTGTTCAGGGAGGCTGGTACGGGAATTGAACCGGCGCTGCTAATTCACTGACACTGAAGGCGGGAACATCGGCTGTGAATAAATGTGCTGCAGGTTGCAGTAGTCAGAACATACAGTGCAGAAGGAGGCCATTCAGCCCATTGAGTCTGCATCGACCCACTTAAGCCCTATCCCCGTAACACTTTTTGTTTGGTCACTAAGGGCAATTTATCATGACCAATCCACCTAACCTGCACGTCTTTGGACTGTTGGAGGATACTGGAGCGCCCGGAGGAAACCCACGCAGACACGGGGAGAACGTGCAGACTCCTCACAGACAGTGACCCAGCAGGGAATCGATCCTGGCACTGTGAAGCCACAGTACTAATCACATGTGCTACTGTGCTGCCCCTTAGATACCATTGACAAAGCTAACTGACTGCTTAATTCACGAGCAAACCAAGTTTGCGACAATGGTGCAGAAATACTTGTGACAAATCTTTGGGGCTTAATGTTAAAACCATGTGCTTAAACAAATTTACTCCAACGCTGTAATCATTGCTACAGGTTTGTCAAACAGTGACAACAGCCTGCGTTTGCTGGTTTACTTTGTTTGCAGACTGAAAATGTCAGTTTATCTCAAAAATAATTTTTATTGAACTGCATCAAGGCTGATTTTCCCAATTAAATTTCACCCTGCACAAAATCAGAAGCTGCAGGAGGGAGAGAAATAGGGACACGGAGGAAATGCAAATAGCAATTATACAGAAATTACCATGATTGAAATAAGGATTTCATTGCCCTTCTACCTTCTGCACAGATTCCACTATGCCAAATTTGACCAGCAACATAAATGCTATGACTAGAGTAGATCAGAGGTTAGGTATCCTGGAACGACTGGCTCACCTCCTAACTTTTCAGCACCTACAATGTGCAAGTCAGGAATGGCTGAGCGGAGTTGCAACAAAACTGCATTTGTATAGTGCCATTCTCAGGCTGGCAGGCTGAGGGTAGTGGGGGTACCAAAAGGATCAGTAACATTTCCAAGTTTGCTGATGACACAAAACGAGCTGGGAATGGGAGTTGTGAGGAGGATGCAAAAAGGCTTCAAGGGAATTTAGACAGAGAGAGAGTGGGCAAGAACATGGCCCATGGATTATAATGTGGAAAAATGTAACTTTAACCACTTTGGCAGGAGAAATAATATTTATTAACTGGTAAGAGATTGGGAAGTGTTCATGTCCATAGAGATCGGAGTGCTCTTGCTCATCAGTCACTGAGGTTAACACGCAGTTGCGGCAAGCAGTTAAGAAGTCAAATGGGATGTTGGCATTTTTTGCGAGGGGCTTTCAGCACAGGAATAAAGGTGGTTTGTTGCAATTTTCGAGTCTTTGTGAGACTGCGCCTCTTTTAAAAATTCATTCTGTCACGGGATATGGGCTTCGCCGGCTAGGCTAGCACTCGCCACCCACCCCTCATTTCCCTGGAGGTGGTGGCGGCGAGCTGCCTTCTTGAATTGCTACAATCCACGAGGTGCAGGCCCATCCACAGTGCTATTAGGCAGCGAGTTCCAGAAATTTGACCCAGTGACGGTGAAGGTACGCCGTTATATTTCCAAGTCAGGATGGTGAGTGGCTTGAAGGGAGATTTCTGGTGGTGGTGTTCGCATGTATCTGCTGCCCTTGTCCTTCTAGATGTTCGAGTTTGCGAGTTTCTTTACGGTGCTGATGAAGGAGCCTTGGTGAGTTGTTGCAGTGCATCTTGTAGATGGTACACGCTGCTGCTACTGTGTGTCAGTGGGGGAGGGAGCGAATGTTGAAGGTGGTGGATGGGGTGTCAATTAACCAGGCTGTTTTGTTCTGGATGGCATGCGCTTCCAGAGTGTAGTTGGAGCTGCACTCATCTAGGCAAGGGGAGAGTAAATATTCCATTACATTCCTGACTAATGCCTTGCAGATGGTTGGCAAGCATTGGGGGGGTCAGGAGATGAGTTAATCTCTGCAGGTTCGCAGCCTCTGACCTGTTCCTTTGGCCATGGTATTTACATGGCTCGTCCAGTTCAGTTTTGGGTCAACGGTAATCCCCTAGAATTCTGATAGTGGAGGGATTCAGCAACGGCAGTATCATTGAAGGTCAAGGGACGATGGTTAGATACTCTCTTGTTGGAGATGGTGATTGCCTGCTATTTGTGTGGTACGAATGTTACTCGTCACTTATCAGCCTAAGCCGGATCATCCAGGCCTTGCTGCATTTGGACATGGACTGCTTCAGTATCTGAGGAGGCGCGAATGGTGCTGAACATTGTGCAGTCATCAGCGAACATCCCCATTTTCGACCTTATGATGGAAGGAAAGTCATCTATGAAGCAGCTGAAGATGGTTGGGCCGAAGACACTACCATGGCAATGACTACCGCAATGATCTGTGCTAGGACACCCAACTGTTCACAATATATATTTATGATTTGGACAAGGGAACTGAATGTATTATCTCCAAATTTGCAAATGATACAAGTGGGAGGGTGAGCCGTGAGGAGGATGCAGAGATGCTACAGCGGGATTTGGACAGGCTGATTGAGTGGGCATATGCATGGCAGATACAATATAATGTGGGTAAATGTGAGGTTATCCGCTTTGGTAGCAAAAATAGAAAGGCAGATTATTTGAATGGGTCTAAATTGAGAGATATGGATACTCAGCGAGACCTTGATGTCCTTGTGCATCAGTCACTGAAAGCAAGCAGTAAAGGTGGTAATGGTATGATACAAAGATATGTAGAAGGACAGGTTGTGTTGAGGAAGCAGAGAGGCTGCAGAAGGACAGGTTAAGAGAGTGGGCAAAGTAGAAGCAGATGGAATACAATGTGAGGTTCTGCACTTTGGAAGGAATAATAGAGGCATATTCTAAATGGGGAAAGGCTTCAGGAATCTAAAGCACAAAGGGACTAAGGAGTTCTAGTTCAGGATCTTCTTACGATTAACATGCAGGTTTGGCTGGCAGTCAGGAAGGCAGGTGCAATGATAGGATTCAAGTTGAGAGGGCTAGAATACAAGAGCAGGGGTGTTCTGCTGAAGCTGCGTAAGGCTCTGGTCAGACCCTATTTGCAGAGAGCAGTTTTGGGCCCCGTATCTAAGGAAGGATGTGCTGGGGCCTTGGAAAGGGTCCAGAGGGGGTTCACAAGAATGATCCCTGGAATGAAGGGCTTGTCATACGAGGAGTGGTTGAGGACTCTGGGTCTATACTTGTTGAGAGTTAAAAGGATGAGGGGGGGGGGGGGGGGTGTTATTGAAACTTACAGAATGCGGAGAGGCCTCGATAGAGTGGACTTGGAGAAGATGCTTCCACTCGTAGGAGAGACTAGAACGCGAGGGCAGAGCCTCAGATTGAAGGGGCGATCCCTTAAAAGAGAAGAGGAGGAATTTCTTCAGCAAGAGGGTGGTGAATCTGTGGAACTCTTTACCGCAGAAGGCTGTGGAGGCCAAATCACCGAGTGTCTTTAAGACAGAGATGGAAAGGTTCTTGATTAATAAGGGGATCAGGGGTTATGGGGAGAAGGCAGGAGATTGGGGACGAGAAACACACAAACTCTGATAAAATGGTGGAGCAGACAAGATTGGCCGAATGACCTAATTCTGCTCCTAATGATATGTTGGCCTTCATAGCGAGAGGATTTGAGTATCGGAATAGGGATGTTTTACTGCAATTATATAGGGTGCAAGTGAGGCCACACCTGGAGTATTGTGTGCAGTTCTGGAGTCCTTATCTGAGGAAGGATATTGTTGATATGGAGGGAGTGCAGCGAAGGTTTACCAGGCTGATTCCTGTGATGGCGGGATTGTCATACGAGAAGATAATAAAAATAATCTTTATTGTCACAAGTAGGCTTACATTAACACTGCAATGAAGTTACTGTGAAAAGCCTAGTTGCCAGATTCCGGCGCCTGTTTTGGGTACACAGAGGTGGAATTCAGAATGTCCAATTCACCCAAGAGCACATCTTTTGGGACTTGTGGGAAGAAACCAACGCAGACACAGGGAGAAAGTGCAGAACCCGTACAGATAGTGACCCTAGCCGGGAATCGAAACTGGGACCCTGGCGCTGTGAAGCAACTGTGCTAACCGATTGGTTAGGATCATATTCATTGGCGTTTAGAAGAGTGAGAAGGGATCTCATAGAAACTTATAAAATTCTAACAGGATTAGACAGGTTAGATTCAACAAAAATGTTCCTGATGGTGGGGGAGTCCGGAACTAGAGGTCATAGTTTGAGGATAAGGGGTAAACCTTTTAGGATTGAGGTGAGGAGAAATTTCTTCACCCAGAAACTGGTGAATCTGTGGAATTCACTACCACAAAGTAGTTGAGGCCAAAATGATGTGTGATTCAAAGTAGGAATTAGATATAGCTCTTGGAGCTAAAGGGATATGCGGGGTGGGGGGAAAGACGGGATTGGGTTATTGAATTTGATGATCTGCCATGATCATAACGAATGGCGGAGCAGGCTCGAAGGGCCGAATGGCCTCCTCCTATTATCCATGTTCTATTTTCTATGTATTGAGTTGGATGGCGAAGCAGGCTTGACAGGCCGAAAAATCCTTCCCGTTTCCATGCCGCTATTCCCTATTCCCCTTGCCCCTATTCCCCTTGCCCCTATGTAGTGTTTTTCATCAACAGGTGCCTCAAAGCACTTTACAGACAATGACGTATTTCTGGAGTGCAATCATTGATGTAACATAGGAACACGGCACCAATTTGCACACAGCAAGCTCCCACAAATGACCAGATCATCTGTTGTGGTGTCGATTGAGGGATAAACAATGGTCAGGTTACCAGCAATAACTCCCCTTTCTCCTCGTCATAATACTGCCATGGGGTCTTTTACATCCACTTCAGGGGGTAGACAAGGCCTGGGTTTAATCTCACAGCTGAAAGGTGGCACCTCTGGCAGCGCAACACTCCCTCCATACCTCACCGGAGTGTCAACCTTGGTTTTTGTGTTCAAGTCCTGGGGTGGGACTTGAAACATCAGCCTTTTTATGGAAAGGCAGGAGTGGCACAAATTGAGATGCTGCTGACACACTCCAGAAGCTTGACATCATCCAGCTCAAAGCAGTCCTCCTGACCAGCACCCCATCCATCATCTTAAACATTCACTCCCTCTACCACTGGCACATTATGATTACAGTGTGTACCATGTACAAGATTTCATAGAATTTACAGTGCAGGAGGCCATTCGACCCATCGAATCTGCACCGGCCCTTGGAAAGGACCTACACCTAGGCCCACACCTCCACCCTATCCCCATACCCCAGTAACCCCACCTAACCCTTTTGGGACACTAAGAGCAATTTATCATGGTCAATCCACCTAACCTGCATCTTTAGACTGTGGGAGGAAACCGGAGCACCCGGAGGAAACCCACGCAGACACGAGGAGAACGTGCAGACTCCACACAGACAGTGACCCAAGCAGGAATCGAACCTGGGACCCTGGTGCTGTGAAGCAACAATGCTAACCACTGTGCTACTGTGAGTTATTGAAGACGAACTTCAATAACTCACCAAGGTTTCTTTGGCACAATCTTCCAAACACACAACCTCTACAACCTGAAACGGCAGGGGCAGTAAATGCTCGAAACCCAATCGCCTTCAAGATCCCCTCTAAGACACACAATATTCCGATTTGGACATAGAGTGTAGTTCCTTCATTATTGCTGGGTCAAAATCCTGGACCTGTGGGCATACATTCACCACATACACTATGGAAGTTCGAGAAAACAGTTCACCACCACGACCTTCCCAAGGGCAACTAGGTTTGGAAAATAAACGTTGGCCTTTCTAGTGAAGTCCATATCCAGAGAGTGAATAAAAATATTTTTCAATGCTGTGATACATGGAACTCTGAATGTGTAGTCTTCTTCCAAGCTACCTCATTAACTTGCAGTCCAAATGGCCTCTCATCAGACCCCAAATTCCCACACTTTCATAATCATACACCACTCTTGACCCACTATTGACCTGTATTTGAATAACCGCCTCTCGCAGTTGACATTATTCCCTGATCCAGGGTTACAAATTGGAACTTGGCACAAAATGCAGGCCCTTTGAATGGACACACTACAAAATACCAGTGATGGCACATTTTACTACGGTGAAGTAATCGACACAGAAATTACACCAAGGGCTTCTGTCTTTACTCTAAACTGTAATGGAAAGATTTAAGGAACACTCAAGTCGTCCCCATAGGCTGTTGGTGGAGGAAATTGAGTCCTGTGACCATGAAGCGACTGGGACTGATTCAACCTTGCATTTCTAACAAAACTGTCAAATGCCTGTGGTTTCAGCATCTTTACCCTTGAGCAATATAAACAGCCAGCCATCTGTAGAAATATCCTTCCTGAACTGTTTGGAGATACAACAACATTATGTAGACTAATGAGCAATGCTAAGACTTCTGTAGCTTTTTAAAAAAAAACACAGGTCAGTCATTTCCACAGCACCCCCCCCCCCCCCCCCCCCAATGTGTATTTCTCAAATAAATCACGTCACTCATTCAAAACTTTCTCACCCACATCAGTCCATCCATTTGACGTATTGGACAGTTTCAGCCTCATTAATCAGCGATTATGGGAGAGTGAGGTAATGGGGTTGGCCAATTTCTTTCAAAGTTGCTGCCGTTTATTATGGCGTCTGTCACAGGCTTTTCCTTTGCATTAACCATTTCGCAAACTTAACTTATCACGGTGCTGATTAAAAGAAACATTCACACAGTGCTCAATTGTTATTGAAAGCCTCTATTGAAACTGCTGCCTTTCAAAAAAAATTGTTATACCAACAATTAAATTAAAAGAAAAACCATTCAGAACCGTAATCAAAGCCGTTAAAACAACCACATGAAAACAAATGACTGCTGATTGACCAAAAATGTTTCGTAGACATTGGTATTTGGGCAGAAACTTCCTTTCGGAATTTGTGGTTTATGGCTCTGCCTGATAATACAGCAATGGGTCCTTCATGGGTTCAATGAACCGTCTTATAAGGGCTCTTTAATGATTTTCTGCTCTAGGTCGAAGCTGGTTACAGCAGAGATGATCCTATACCCTATTTGGTATAAAGGTGATTTTTGTTTCTGTATCACAGTTCCTGTAAAATAGCCTCCCTTCTCCTCCCAGCCACTCCACCCCAAATGCAAGTAAATCTGGCTGCAGTAATATATAATTTTGTTGACCGAGATTATCGCCTGTACTACAACATAAAGGCCATTTGACCAGCTTAGTGCGTTTGTTCTTGAGCAATATTTTGCTCCTTTTGAAACTCCTGGTTTGAAATTTAGCAATGTGAATATTAGCTGACACGTTTCCCCACATGTGTAGAATTTCCTTTCCATCCTTTTGGACGGGGTGATGAGCTAATTTAAGTGCATCATTAAAGCAGTGGAGAAGGAATTTCATACCAACGAGCAAACCTTGAATGGCACAGCAATTTTCCAAAGAACAGGTATCCTGACCAACATTCCTCCCTCAACAACCATTAGCAAAAACAACCGTCTCAAATTAGCAGCTACATTCACCTATCTAAAACAAACATTACACTGTAAAAGTACTTTATTGGTTGCAAGTCATTGAGTCATAGATGTTTACAGCATGGAAACAGGCCCTTTGGCCCAGCTTGTCCGTGCTACCCAGTTTCTTTCATTAACCTAGTCCCACTTGCCCGCATTTGGCACATTGGAATTGTTGGACACTTTTGGCGACAGGCAGTTTAGGTGCTTAACTCTCACCCAAGCCTTTGTTACCTCCAGACTCGACTACTCTAATGCTCTCCCATCTGCTCTGTAATCTTGAGTACATGTCTGCTGCCCATGTTACATTTCTCTTCAAGTTCCCCTGCCATAGGATTTATTTTTTATTTTTTAAGGAGCATAGGAATTAGGAGCACAAGTAGGCAATTCAGCTCTTCGAGCCTGCTCCGCCATTCAATCAGATCATGGCTGCTCGCTTCCTGGTCTCAAGTCCACCTCCTCACATGTTGCCCATATCCCTTTAACCCATTTTTTAAAATCAGAAATATATTTATCCTCCTGTTTGAAACCATTTAATGACTCAAGGTGCCCCAACAATCTTGGCTCTTGGTCTGGCAATGTCTGAATTTGAAAACTGTGTGGGCGGCACAGTAGCACAGTGGTTAGCACGATTGCTTCACAGAGCCAGGGTCCCGGGTTCAATTCCTAACTTGGGTCACTGTCTGTGTGGAGTTTGCACGTTCTCCCCGTGTCTGCGTGGGTTTCCTCCAACAAGTTCCGAAAGACGGGCTCGTTAGGTGAATTGGACATTCTGAATTTTCCCTCTGTGCACCTGAACAGGCGCCAGAGTGCGGCAACAAGGTGATTTGCACAGTAACGTCACTACTTGTGACAATAATAAAAATTATTAAATTCTCATCATTGGGTGTTCAAATCTACAACCAAGCCTGCCCCTGCCTTTGTAACCTCCTCCAGCCCTACGCATCTCTGATCTCCTCCATATCTTACCTCGCATTGTCAATTATCAGTGCTGCACCAATAGTCGATGTGCTTGCAGCTTCCTCAGCCCTAAAGCTTAGGAATTCCCTCCCTAATCCCCCTTGTCTCCCAATTCTCTCAAAAAGTTCCTCAGAATAATAATTATTAAAATCTATCTTCTTGCCAAGTTTTTGGTCACCTGTCCCAATATGCCTTTTGAATGGCCCAAAACAAAGCTTATTTGATAATGTTCCTGTGAAGTTCTGAAGAGCTGAATTTCAAGGCACTTGTTTTAATTGTTAGCCTCCATGTGCTAAAGCGCCTCTCGTTCCCTATGGAAAGTTAGCTTCAAGACTTTTAGAACACTAGGACACAGAGAACCTAAATAATAAATACATTATTCCAAGGCAGCTCCAGACAAGAGAATCGTGACCAATTTAAAATCAAGTGTCAAAATGTTACCCTTGGTTCAGTTCCAGAGTTCAAAGCAAGACTGGGGTCAGAACAGTCGCAGCATTAAGTGCCTAGTCACTCGAGAGATCTATCGAGGAAAACCAAACCAATTTAACACGGGTCTGGTGCAGGGTGCAATAATCTGCCAAATAACTCATGTCACAGCTGCAGATTTAGCATGGGTTAGATTACTGTCCTGTTGCTCTTGTCGTCTGCAGAATGTGTTAAAATGGATCCCGGTTTTGCTCTCCCAACCTTGTATCCCTCTCTCTCCCCGAGGTGAAAACTAGGCAGCTGAATGGAAACAACACATCCTCTCAAGAGTGAGATCTGAAGCACAGGTGAAAGACGACAGAAGCGGGTTTCTACGACGAAGCTGCATTTGCATTTTCTGGCAGCAAATTAACTTGGGCACAGGTGGCGCTGGCGCACAGCATGTTCAACTGTGCCAGCTCTACACAGCTGCTGGCATTTTCACACAACTCCCATCTAGAAGGCAAACATTAAAAAAGCAAACTAATTTTTGGATCCTCTCAGAACAACACTTGCAGCTGAGTTTACTCACCAGACGTGGAGCTGGGCAACGAGGAACCAGGAGTTCAGGGTGTCTGACAAATTACATCCTGCAGACAAGAAACAAGGATTCATTTAGTTTGCCTGCATCAAAGAATAACACGAGAAACCCCAATTTCATGTTGTCCCTTACCCAGAGCAAAAGGGCACCCTCCCCAAGAACAAACAAATTGAAAAAAAAAAAACAAGTTATGGCTGACTTTCTGAGCAAAAGCTCAGGATGGGTGTTCCCTCACTCTGGCAACGTGGTTTTGGAAAGCAGACTTAGAAGTAACTAATAGCCTCTTTATGCTCGAAAAGAAATTGGAAAAATTACTTTAAAAAAGAGGAAACCACAAGGGCTGTCACAGCGATTAGTACATATAGCAATGTGCTGGAACTCCAAGAATACTGCCACGTAGATTAAAACTTCCAGCCTGAGTTACTCAATAGAAGGTCACCGTGTCTCAGCATGAATCTACTGTGATGGGCAGTGTCAATCTGCAAGGACCAGTATAATTTTTTAAAAAACCTACATTTGTACTAGACGAGGGTATTAAATGTTTTGGAGCCAAGACAGGTTGGATGCAGATAGCCCATCGTCTAGCTGAATGGCAGTCAAGCTCAAGAGCCTCATGGCCTATTTGTGTTCCTAGAATCCCACACCTTAAGTTCAGAGTTCAGGTTTGCTCTGCTCAGACTGTTCTAGATTTAGATGGATATCAGAAACCTAACACTGAACAGGCAAGGTGTCTGCTTTGGAAAAATATCCACATGTCATGGTAAGTAATGCATTCTTCCTTACATATATTAAGCACGAATAAAGAGAGCTCTCTGTGGAACCACATGATTGTGGAGCAGGCCCCAGTCATAGCCGCATGCAGAAAGACTTCAAAATAGCTGCAGGTTCTGTAATTGCTCATCCATCCATTTCTGTAAAACCTAGGTTAGAAGATCCACAGTTCAATCTTAGACATTCACTCCCTCCACTGCCAATGCACAGTGGCAGCCGGTGTACCATCTACAAGATGCATTGCAGCAACTCACCAAGGCTCCTTTGGCAGTACCTCCTAAACCTGCACCCCCGCCTACTATCCAGAAAGAAGTTAGCAGGCGCATGGAACGTCAGCGTCTCCAAGTCCCTTACAAGGCACACCTCAGTGACTTGGAAATAAATCGGTTCCTTCATCATCGCTGGGGGTCAAATTCCTGGAACCACCTCCCAAACAGCACCCACATCACATACAGTGGTCCAAAGCAGCGGCTCACCACCATCAGGGGTGGGCAATAAATGCTGGCTTTGCCAGTGACGCCCACACTCCACAAATGAATGAGAACAATTTTTGAAGCAAGTGAAAATTTTACAAAGCGTTTCCACGCGAGTCAGAAGACACTGCTTGATTTATTATTAAGTCACAGAAGTACCAGGTTCAGTCGCGAACTTGGGAGTGGCAATCCAAAGCAACCATGCATATGGGCACTCTGCCAGGGTGGCAGTACGTGGGCGATGATTGACTTTTAAACTCCTGGAAGAAACACAAACTACTCGAGCTTCCATATCCACATTCCAATCAGTCACTTGTGTCAAGATTGCGTTTGCTAGTGTTCAGAAGAATAAGGGGGGATTTCAGACACATATAAAAAGGAGGGGGGCGGTGGGGGTGTTTGTGTGCGTCCAGAACCAGGAGTAATAGTCGGAGGATATCGGGTAAACCATTTAGGTCAGAGATGAGGATAAATTTCATCAGCCTGAGAGTGGTCGACCTGTGGAATTCGCCACCACAGAAAGCAGTTGAGGCCAAAACATTGCATGTTTTCAAGAAGCAGTTAGATATAGCACTTGGGGCGATGTGATCAAAGGATATGGGGGGGGGGGTGGGGGGGGGGGGGGGGGGGGGGGGGGGGGTGGAAACAGACCAGGCTGTTGAGTTGGGTGTTCAGCCATGACATCATCCCTGACAATATTCTGGCAATAGTACTGAAGACTTGTGCTCCAGAACCTGCCGAACCCCTAGCCAAGCCGTTCCAATACAGCTACAACACTGGCACCTACTCGGTATTTGTCCAAGTACGGCATCAAGGAGCCCCAGCAAAACTGGAGTCATGGGAATGAGATGGAATACTCTCTGCTCATTGGGAGTCACACCCTGGCACAAAGGAGGATGGTTGCTATGGTTGGAGGTCAATCATCTCAGCTCCAGGACATCACTGTAGAAGTTCCTCAGGGTAGTGTCCTCGGCCCAACCATCTTCAGCTGCTTCATCATGACCTCCCTTCCATCATAAGGTCAGAAGTGGGGATGTTCACAGATGACTGCACAATGTTTAGCATCCCTCATGACTCCTCAGATAATGAAGCAGTCCATGTTCAAATGCAGAAAGACCTGGACAATTTCCAGGCTTGGGCTGACCAATGGCAAGTTACATGCACATCACAGCAGTGCCAGGCAATGACCATCTCCTACTAAAGAACCCTAACTATCACCCTTGACATTCAATGGCATTACCATTGCTGAATCTTCCACAATCAACATCCTGGGGGTTACTATTGATCAGAAACTGAACTAATCATATTAATAGTGTGACTACAAGAGCAGGTTAAAGGCTAGGAATTCTATGGCGAGTAACTCACCCCCTGACACCTGACGCACCCCCCCCCCCCCAAAAAGCCGGTCTACCATCTACAAGGCACAAGTGTAATAGCATAATCTCCCCTTGCCTGGATGAGTGCAGCGCCAACAAAACTCAAGAAGCTCAACATCATCCAGGGCACAGCACCCTGCTTGATTGTTATCCCTTCCACAAATATTCACTCTCTTCACCACCGACAAACAGTGACAGCCACATGTACCATCTGTAAGATGCACTGCAGTAACTCACCAAAGTCCCTTGACAGCACCTTCCAACCCATGGCCACTACCATCTAGAAGGACAAGTACAGCAGACACCTCAGAACCCCTCCAAGTCACTCACCATCCTGACTTGGAAATATATCGACGTTCCTTCACTGTCGCTGGGTCAACATCGTGCAACTCCCTCCCTAACAGCACTGTGGGTGTACCTACACCTCAGACTGCGGCGGTTCAAGAAGTCAGCTCACCACCACCTTCTGAAGGGCAACTAGGGATGGGCAATAATTCCTGGCCTAGCCAGTGATGCCCACACCCCGGAAGAGAATATTAAAAAAAATATATAATGAATAGTGGAGCAGGCTCAAAGGGCCCTCCTGTTACTATATTTGAAATGAAGTGAAAATTGCTTATTGTCACAAGTAGGCTTCAAATGAAGTTACTGTGAAAAGCCCCTAGTCGCCACATTCCGGCGCCTGTTCGGGGAGGCTGGTACGGGAATTGAATTCACGCTGCAGGCCTGCCTTGGTCTGCTTTACAAGCCAGCTTTTTAGCCCCGTGCTAAACCGTTTCTATTTATGTTTCTATGTGTAATAAATAAACTATTGAGATGTTGACTGAGGGTACACCGTGTATCTGGTGTGATGACCTCCATAGCCAAACAGCCTTCGCATGGTCACTGCAAGAGTCACAGGATTGGCAACTTGGGTGAAGTACTGGAAACATCCAACATGCTTGAGTGAGAGAAAGAGACAAACTTGATGGCGGTGGGAAACTCTTAAAAACACAGCAAAGAGATTGGGATAATACACCGAGTCAACTTCAAATCATTAAAAATTAAATGGAGATTGCATTTGGGTCATAAAAATATAGCTTGATATCAGAGGGTGCACAGGAATATATATTCTTACCCAACACAGGAAAAAATAACATTATTGGGGTTTTAATGCAACAAAACATTTCATGTACTTTACGGAGCATTGTATAAAAATGACAAATCGCATAAGGAGATATTAAGTCAGATTACCGAAAGCTTGATCAACGAGGTAGGTTTCAAGGAGTGTTTTAAGGGAGGAACGTGAAGGATAGAGGGTTTTCAGAGCGCGGGGCCAAGCAAATAATTACAAACTAACAGTCAAATGGACCACAGTACTGCTAACATTTTCTCAACTCTTCATACTAAACACTAGCACTTGGTCTAAGTGTTTTATTTAATTCGAGTAAAAATAATTCGTTCTTTAAAAGGGACCATTCAAAGTCACTGGAATGGGAAAGCTAAAGTTAGTGAAGGTAGCTCCAAAACTAACAACTCTTACTATTACCGCCAGAGGGTCTGAGAGGTAAACCAGTGCTCCAAAGTTTGATTGGGTGCCAACATCAATCCCAGGTCAGAGCTCACATGGCCCTCACCCAGGACACTGGTAGGGTGCCTGTAACTGACACCATCAGGTCCCTCGGCTCATGAGGGTAACAGGTCAGCAGTCCAAACTCTTGAGCTTTAATCCTGCGGCTTGCTGAACGCTGGGCCTGGAAGGCACAACAATCCATCCCTCAGCGCAACGACTCGACACACACTAAGAGATTTGCAAAATGGAGGTCCGTCACTTAGGTTCAATACCAGGGGATAATGAACGCCTGCAAAACCAGACCTGGAAAAGTAATCAAAACGCTTGAGGGCTGACGGGGTGAAGGAGGAGTCAACAACATTTATGGGGTGTGGAGAGAAGAGCATGGATGTTGAAGAGGGAAAAGTATTGGGAACAAATAAAAATTCTATGCATCACCTTTTTACCATTTACAAAGTGTACATCAAAAGGAGAGAACTGCATGACTTGTCCCATCAGGTGCACTCCCATCAGATGTACAAGGATTTATAGAAGGGCAGCTATTGGTATCCAAAGAGCTCAAAACCCACAACCCAAATTCTCAGGAGTCCCACCAAATGCTTTCAATGCTACAAAGAAACTCCAAAGGAGGAAAAGGAAGTTTAAGTGACTTTTCCTGACCTTATTTTCATTGCCCGGTTGGCTGCTCCGCAGCTCTCTCCTGGGATTCTATCTCATAAGAAACATTCAGAACAGGAAAAGGCGATTAGGCCCAACACGCCAGTTCTCTTTCCTGAGTCAAATGCATTGATCTGCCAGAGCACCGAGTTGCTCAATCCCTTATTTCTTCTTTCATGGGATGTGGGCATCGCTGGCAAAGCCAGCATGGGGCTGATTTAGCTCACTGGGCTAAATCGCTGGCTTTTAAAGCAAACCAAGCAGGCCAGCAGCACGGTTCGATTCCCGTACCAGCCTCCCCGGACAGGTGCCGGAATGTGGCGACTAGGGGCTTTTCACAGTAACTTCATTGAAGCCTACTCGTGACAATAAGCGATTTTCATTTTTTTTTCATTCCTTATTGTCCATTCCTAATTGCCCTTGAATCGAGTGGCTGGCTAGGCCACTTCAGAGGGCAGTTGAGACACAATCACATTTTTGTGGGTCCGGAGTCACATGTAGGCCAGACCAGGTGAACCAAATAGGTTCAAATATGTACGTAATCTCCATACGCAACCTCTGCCAGTTCAGGCATCCATCCAGTCATGTGGCATTCGTATAAACCCAGAATCTCATTTGTTGACAGGAACTGGCTTAGATCCGTCTGGAAACCCATGAAAGCTGCTCGCTCCATCACTTTATTCTTCCCTCCCTTTTAGGAAACAGTCCTTCCGCAATTGCCATTTTCTCTCAATGTGCAAAATTTGAAAATGTGGAAGATTAATTGAGTGATGCTCAATCTGGGTTCAACTTACATCTGAAAAATTATAATTAGGCTCCAAATCATTTTGACAGTGGTCTTAATCCTTCATTGCAATTAAGGTGGTACGGCAGCACAGTGGCTAGCACAGTTTCTTCACAGCTCCAGGGTCCCGGGTTCGATTCCGGCTTGGGTCACTGTCGGTGTGGAGTGTGCACTTTCTCCCTATGTCTGCGTGGGTTTCCTCCGGGTGCTCCGGTTTCCTCCCACAGTCCAAAGATGTGCAAGTTAGGTGAATTGGACATTCTGAATTCTCCCTCAGTGTACCCGAACAAGCACCGTGTGAGTGTGGCCACTAGGGGATTTTCGCAGTAATGCCATTACAGCATTAATGTAAGCCTACTTGGACAATAATAAGATTATTATTAACAGCAGACTCTCTGCTGGAATGGATAGACTTTGGACCTGCAGTTAATTTCACCAAATACAAAGTTGTAATCTCCATTTTAAAGTAACGGGTGAAACATTCAAAGAATAAATGCATGAAATGCGACACAAATGTAACAATTGCAGAGAAACCTTGGCGGGTACATACGTACGTTCAAACAAGTCATCATAGCTGATTCTCTCCCACACAGCAGGTGTACATGCGTACCCAGCAATCTTAATTTCTGTAACAAAAACAGCAATAAATGTTGTTATGACAGGGACCTACAAGTGGGGAAACATGCAAGATGAACAACAACTTCTAAAAATCACTATCACCAGTAAACCTGTACACTAGAACAAAAACATCACTCTTAACTGAGCAAATGTTCATGCTGTGCAAACACTTGTGCAACATTTGCTACCTTGAATTGTTCCCATTTGTGATGTACTTGTAACACAGGAGCATTAGACATCAAAATGCCCTGTCTTCACTGCGCCCCCCCCACCTCCAACAAAGAGCAAAATAGGAGGACAAATTATAACCGTGCCTCTTACTCAAGTTCTACTAGACGTAGCCTGAACTTTTCACACACTAAAGTGTCCCTGCAACAAAGTAGCTAAAGAAAGGCGGCAGCCACAAATGAACAAAACATCCTCTTCAGAAACATGAAACTATTTTCTCTTCTGGTAGTGTCCAGAAGGTGCACAACATTCCAATTAGAGCTAGACAGCTCAGCTTCAGGCCTTTGAAGTACTCTCCACGCACTGGACTGCGCTTGGACTATTTTGACTTCAGTGGTCATGTGTCAAACGCATTGAACCACAAAAGGACACAATCCTTGAAGACCGGCCATACCCCTGGTTCAAATCTAGTCTAACACAGCAGCTGTTAACACATTCTCTCTGGCTTCTTCAGAACATCAGGTTTAGTGTCATCATCAAGACTCCAGGTAGGATCTCTTCCCTGCCTATAACATTCACTGTAAGAAAGGCTCTACAGCAAACAGCATGGGACACAGGCTTAGGCCACAATGGGATCAATCCTAAACTGCCTGCCTCCAGGAGCCACACAAAGAGCTGGGAGTGTAATTACCCAGATTTGTAGAATGCTAGGAACAGCAGACTGTTATAATCCAGAGAGTCAGATGGTAAAGCCAAGACCAATCTTTACACACTTTCATAATTATTAATTTACAGAGATACACATTAGAAACATGTACCTCCTAACCCAACAACCAGTCTTACAGTCTGTTTCTATTTATAGGAGCAGAAGTAAATCCCCAGTTAATGCCTACCACCTGCACATAATTAAATACAATTGCAATTAACACAGTCATCAAGTCAATCTGAAGCCAATTGCCATCCACAATTAGTAACCCCGCGATCTGGGATTCCATCCATAAACGTCATCAGTGATACTTTCTATGCCCTTTAGAAAGAATAAAACATTTGTTGAAAACCACAAAGGGCTTCTTTCACCACCACCCCTTTCCTCACTATTATTATTATTAAAGTGGCTGGACAGAACCCAAAAATAGCTTGGGATGAAATGAGAGTGTGGGTTATCTCCATCTTTCTTCGAGAGGTGGCAAGCACTTAGTACTTATGTCCAATCTGGACCCACTTTCACTATGATGCAAGCCTTGTGGGAAACCAAGGGCAATAATCCACATTGTAACCTTTTGGGTGCATATGTTTCTGTTTCCAACTTCATACTAGGGGCATCAAAACCAAATACAGCATTTTACACTTTGATATTCAGCACCAAATAATAATAATAATGATGACAACAATCACTTGTCACAATAGGCTTCAATGAAGTTACTGTGAAAAGCCCCTAGTCTCCACATTCCGGCGCCTGTTTGGGGAGGCTGGTACGGGAATTGAACTGGCATTGTTCTGCATTACAAGCCAGCGGTTTAACCCACTGTACTAACCCAGCCCCTAATACTCCCAGAATACAAATCTATTTGTAGGATAAGATTAATAATAATTAATAATAATCTTTAATAGTGTCACAAGTAGGCTTACATTAACACTGCAATGAAGTTCTGTGAAAATCCCCTAGTCACCACACTCCGGCGCCTGTTCGGGTACACTGAGGTAGAATTCAGAATGTCCAAATCACCTAACAAGCACTTTATTCTTCAAAACACTATCTATCTTTATCTTGAAAACATTTAATGAAGGAGCCTCAACTGCTTCGCTGGGCAAGGAATTCCATAGATTCACAACCTTTTGGGTGAAGAAGTTCCTCCTAAACTCAGTCCTACATCTACTTCCCCTTATTTTGAGGCTATGCTCCCTATTTCTACTTTCACCCGCCAGTGGATACAACCTGCCCACATCTATCCTATCTATTCCCGTCATAATTTTATGTTTCTACAAGATCCCCCTGTATCCTTCTAAATTCCAACGAGTACAGTCGCAGTCCACTCAACCTCTCCTCATAATCCAACTCCTTCAGCTCTGGGATTAACCTAGTGAATCTCCTCTGCACACCCTGCAGCGCCAGTACGTCCTTTCTCAGGTAAGGAGACCAAAACTGAAAACAATACTCCAGGTGTGGCCTCACTAACACCTTATACAGTCGCAGCATAACCTCCCTAGTCTTAAACTCCATCCCTCTAGCAATAAAGGATAAAACCTTCTTAATCACCTGCTGCACCTGTAAACCAACTTTTTGCAACTCATGCACTAGCAGACCCAGGTCCCTCTGCACAGCAGCATGTTTTAATATTTTATCATTTAAATAATAATCCCTTCTGCTGTTATTCCTACCAAAATGGGTAACCTCACATTAGTCAACATTGTATTCCACCTGCCAGACCCTAGCCCATTCACTTGAACTATCCAAATCCCTCAGCAGACTTCTAGTATCCTCTGCACTTTTTGCTTTACCACTCATCTTAGTGTCGTCACATTGCACGTGATCCCCCAACTCCAAATCATTAAATCCCGGCGAAGCTGTTGATGGGTAGTCATTTGCGGAACCAACTGAGTCTGGTCTTCCCAAATTTGGTGGAGAGGGTGGAGTCCAGGCACGATCTCCAAGAAAGGAACCATGACTCGTTGAGAACAGAGAGAATATTTGAATAAACGACCCGGCTTTCATCAGGAACTTTGGAAAAGGACCTAGCTGGGTTGTAGCAAGACAGGGCCGGTGTCATATGAGGTACAGACCAGGGTAAGATCCTGCAGAACCATTCACTAGAGGCGGGAATCCTCAGGCATTCAACCTATCCATGGTTAGTAACGATCAGGGGCTCAAAGTGGCCAAACAGGGACGTCACGGCAGAACCTGTGGCCACTGGCAAGGGAGGAGCAGAGACCAAAGAGTTACCAGTACTCACAAAGGAAATTGGAAAAGGCTTGTCAAGCCAGACAAGTCCCGAGGAAGAACCCCAACCAGCGTGCTTGTCGCTCCCAACGCGAAGGGAGGCCCCCTGCAGACTGAGCTACTGAGACGAATATCTCCAGTACCGGGGCGGGTGGTGGTGGTTTTTTGGGGGGGGGGGGGGGGGGGGGGGGGGGGGGGGGGGGGGGGGGGGGGGGGGGGGGGGGGGGGGGGGGGGGGTGGTTGGAGTCACCAGGCTGGTATTGTACTGTTCCTTTAGACTTTCTGTCAATAGTTTTTGCCTCTAAGTAAACTGTCTGTTGTTGTTATCCTTCTGATGGTCGCATTCGGAGTTCCTGTTATTACACCTTCCATAAAAGGTCAAATCATTCATTGCTCAGTCGCATGATGGGGCTTACTAAGAAAGAAAGTCCTGTAATTGTACAGTTCCCTTATCACAACCTTAGGATATCCGAGCTTTCGAACCAATGAAATATATAAAGAAAGACTTGCATTAACATAGGCATCTGTCATGACCATCGGACATCTCAAAGCACTTTACAGCCAATGGTGTACTTGCTGAGGTGTAGTCACTTTTGTAATGTCGGAAACACGGCAGCTAATTTTTGCACAGCAAGCTCCCACAAAAAGCAATGTGATAATTAGCAGATAACCTGTGTTTTTTTTTTGCAGTGATGTGATTTGAGATGTCAATAAAGACCCATATTCACAATTGGCAGAACAACAACTGCCTATGTAACGGACATAAATCACAGTGAAAATAGAGTTTGAATTATATATCCTGCAGTTTTAAAAAAATGGATTGAAATAGTCGACACATTTTCTGTACAGACCTCCTGAGAACCCAGTTTGCTAATTCCATTAGCGCTCTCAGCACCAGCACTCGCTCGCCTTGGGCTTGCTGTCTTGCAAGGAAAAATTATGTTACAAATGCATGCCTTCAAAGTTGAGCCTCCAATAGATTTGGCCAAACTCATTTTTTTATGTGTTAGTTTGCAGCTGCCCCATGTTTTTCCCATGTTACTGCTCCTCACCACACAATAGGTAAAACACTGCTTCCCTCAAGGCTGTCTCGAGTGTTCTAAATGTGCAATAAAAAAAAAAGAGAGTTTTTGAGGGTTGAAAATGAATGGCCCAGCTTCTGTTCTGAGAATGACCAATTCAGCCACACCACAGCACTGGGAGGGAGACAGCAATCTTTATGTGTTGCCCCGTAAAAGTAAATTTTCCAACCTGAAAACCAGTAATTAAATGCTGTCAAGGAGGCAACCGAGATCTCTAGCCATGCGGCACTCCCTGATCACCAGCAGGAAAAACTCACTGGAAAATAGGATCTCTCCGGGGCAACCAACGCTGAGAAACAGGTACGTTTGCCGCTAAGAGAAAGAGAACCATTCCTGGTGGAATCATACCCATTCGCACTTGTATCAGCTGAAACACCGTTGAACGAGTTTATTAACCTTGACATGAAACTATAATTGCCGCCCCCAACCTTAAAACTGAAAAACACCACACAGCACTAGATTAGTCTGAATGAAAGTCAGGCCTGGGGCCTCAATGCATCGCAACTCACACGCCAAGTCAGAAGGTGGATGGATTCAAGTCTCACCTACGAAACTTCACGACAAGTTTGGGCACAGCACTCCCAGCGGCAGTACTGAAGGAGTGCTGCACTATCGGAGGGGTTGCCATCTGCAGATGACATGAAAGATCCCTGACATATTTTGAAGACTAGCCAGGACGTCCTCCACTCCCATTGTTTGGTCAAGATTTATCCTCAACTAAAATCATTATACACAAATTGGCTGCTGCATGTCCTACATTACAATAGTGACTATACGTCAAAAAGGACTTCCTGCCTGTAAAAGCACTTTAGGATGTCTTGAGGTCACAAAAGGCACTAAACAAATGAACAATCTGTCTCTTTTGTTTTTAAACTCTAAGACTATCTGGCGTGGGAGAGAGAAAATGGCACCCTGTTGTAGCAAGATTGTTCTCACTTGCTTTGGTGTTAAAGAGGATCATTTTTGGATGGGAAGGAGTGGAAGAGGGAAGTCGGAGGGAAGCTGTGAAATAGGCTTAAATCTTAGCTCACACAAGCAATAAAGACCTGGGAATCCTGACCAGCATGGCGAAACTGTTCCGTTTCACCAGAAGAGACATGCCATCACGCCATCTTTCATTAGTACAAACCAAAATACCCATTTGCTGTACTTCAGAGGCCCTGTGAATCCCAGGGCTTCGATCAGTTTGGTAAAGGGACCCAGTTCTTCCTCAACAGGCTGAGCTGTATCTTTCACGTTAGAAAGCTGTCAATACAAATGAGAACAAATGTCAGTCACAAAACCCAGAGAATTCATGATTTTACAAAGACTGCAATCAAATACTTGAGTATACACGAGCGACAATAAGAAGTTTATATGAATCGCTCGTGTAAATGTTCCACAGGAGCATTATCACAAAAATAAATCACCAAGCAAATAGGAGATACAAGGACAGGTGACCAAAGCTTGGTTAAGTATAGGTTTTAGGGAATGTAGCGAGGCAGAAACTATTTTGGAGGTAACTCCGAGTTTTAGTGCCTAGGCAGCCTGATACCGGCTGCGAATGAGCAATGAAAACTGGTGCGTGCAAAAGAGAGGATTAGGGGAAACAGGGATCTAGAAGGGTGCAGGAGGTACAGAGATAAGGGAGGGGATAGGGTCATGGAGGGACTTGAAAATGATGGAAGCAAATTTAAATGGAGCTGTCACCGAACTGGGGGCCAATGCTGGGAAGCAAGCTGAGGGAGGTGATGGGTGCACATGACTTTGGTTGCAAGTAATTATTGAGCCATAGAATTCTAAAATGCACAGGAGGGCCATTCAGCCCATCGAGTCTGCATCTGAAAGAGCACCCTGCCACCCTGCCCCCGCAACCCACCTACCCGAGTATCTTTCAACACTAAGGGGCAATTTAGGTTGGCCAATCTGTCTAAGCTTCAATCTGTTGGACTGTGGTAGGAAACCCAAGGAGCACCCAGAAGGAAACCCATGCAGACACGGGGAGGGAGAATGTGTAAACTCCACACAGACGGACAGTCCTCCCGAGGCCGAAATCGAACCCACAAAATTCCAATTAAATAATTAGCCCTGCATTGGCTAAAAACGAGAGCGGCCTGTCTCTACTATCACCATGGTTTTTATGTTAACCTTGTCCCGAACACTTTCAGATGGTGTGTTATGGAGAGGTGTTTTCAGAACCCCAAAATGTATCATGGAGTTCAAACAACCCCACCTTTAATGGATTGTTGCTTTGAACACACGGCTTGTTCCCCAGGTGTAGTATTACAATTATGGACACGTGGTTTTTAAAACAAAACGTTTATTCATGAACTCAAATTAACCTTTCAAAAAACATTTGATCTCTTAACACCCCTTTACTTCTAAGATACACCCGAAAATAATACAACACTTACCCAATCCTGCAAACTGTTCCTTTACACATCCAAAGACTTAATAAATCCTTCAAACAGAAGCACATTAGATTTATATTCAATACTAAGACCTTTTACAATTCCGATTATCACCAAAGGATAAGAGATAGTCCTTCATGGCAGAGATCACCCAGCAATGCAGCTCACAGCCCACCCAAGCTTTCTTCAAACTGAAACTAAACTCCCAAAACACATAAGTGAGCTCAGCTCTCCCCCCCCCCCCCCCCCCCGTGACATCACTTCAGTAATATGATCAGCCTCATTTCTTAAAGGTACATTTCTTAAACATCCAATTCTTAAAGGCACTCTCACATGACAGGTGGAACCTTGAAGTGCATGGGTATTCAGCAGTAAGATTCCAAACAGCCAAAGCAGACAGAGAGCACAGTGGCTGCCACCAACAATCTGCCACAACTGAATACTCCAATCTCAGCCGTGTAGTCAGACATATGGCAAATGAAGCCACAAGTTACTTTTCTTAAAAAACATAAATTAAGGTTAAACCTAACCTCGGTCCTTTGGCCTGCTTGGTCAACAGACCCAATTATCTCAGTGGTTCAGCCTGATTTGTGAAGGATTTGAACCAGCGTTCTTATTGGTCAACATTAACATACTTCAGACAATGGCAATGCTGATTTATCTTTAGATCGGTCACTATGGTGGGGCAATCCATCATTTCCCCCCTTTCAAAATACACAGAGGTTTCTATTAACAGTCAACACAATTCAAAAGTAAAAACAAACACAAGTTCCGAAAGAGGAGCCAGAATGGACACGGAACATTGACTTGTTTCTCTCTCCACGGATGCCGCCAGTCATGCTGAGCTTTTCCAGCACTCTGTTGTCATTTCAGATCTCCAGCATCCGCTTTAGCAACATGAATAGTTTCAGTGTGAAGAAGTTTGCCCGATAGGGGAGGTGGTGAGGGGAGTGGAGAAGCGGAAATACGGATTGCTGTGCGTGGTTTGTATAGAGAGAACCTTTTTCAATTTCGGGAACCCACCTTTGGTGTGATGTGAACTGCTCGGCACCGGGTCCCGGTGTGAGTAAAGTGTGGGGTAACCCGGTGCTGAGGCAGGCCCATGTGCCTGGACAGCCGGGCTCCAATCAGCGCACTTCGCCACACAGAACGGAGCTGAAAGGAAAAAAGACTTTCAGATCTGTTGGTATGCAAATACGAAAATATCACGACATTCTGCTTTGCAGATCAGTGGAGATAATGGATCCATGGCTCCATCTCTAGTTACCTGCTGTTTATATAGCCAGGTCATAAAACAGGAGCATTTACAGTGGTTTAATCTACAGGTAAAATACAGTGTGGTTAAGAAACACAGCATAGTCCCGCATTGCATCACTTAAAATCTTCCCCACGCTATAAAGTGAACTAGAAGCAGCCATGGGCCATTTCGGCCTTCGAGCCTGCTCCGTCGTTCGATGTGATGATGGCTGTTCCTCTATCTCAATGCCATATTCCCGGTTTCTCCCCATGCCCATTGATGCCATTAAAATCTCAAAAATGACTCTCTCTTTTCTTGAATACATTCAGCGTTTTGGCCTCCGCAGCCTTCTGGTAGAGAATTTCACAGGTTCACTCCCTTCGAGTGAAGAATTAAAAAAAAATAAATAATCTTTATTATTGTCACAAGTAGGCTTACATTAACACTGCAATGAAGTTACTGTGAAAATCCCCTAGTCGCCACACTCCAACCTGTTGGGTACACAGAGGGAGAATTCAGAATGTCCAATTCACCTAAAGCACGTCTTTCGGGACTTGTGGGAGGAAACCGAGCATCCGCCGAGGAAACCCACA